>NW_024081836.1:0-499635 GCF_003009895.1 Hyaena hyaena
CTCTCAGTGGATTCTGCGTCTTTTTTCTCCCAATCTCTCAGGTTTTGTAAGGTTTCCAATGGCTTCAGATCTTTTCTGTGTGATGTATGGGCGCGAGTGCAAGTAAGGAGCTCCTTACTTCTCCGCCATCTTGCCCTCTTTCCTCTGTGTTTATTTTCTGAAACTATTACATCTATAACACATTTAAGAGCAGCCCAACAATTACAGTTCTGGTAAAAAGGAACATTTTCGCAAACATATAGGAAGGAATGAAAATACAAACGGGAGAAGTCAAAAAATACTGAATAAAAGGTAAGCAGAAATCAGTAATTAGTGAATATGAATAGGTAAGAATAAGGCCAACATTTACTGTCTTTTACATTTACGCTTACCTAAGTCATAGACCTCCCTACATGACCTGTCATTCTACTCCCCAATTTACCCTTTTTGGATTTCAGATCATTTTTCTTGTTTGTTCATTCAAGTATTGGTCATCTCCAATCATAAGCATGGTTTTTGTTACATATATACATATATATTACATGTGGAAGCCTCTATATTCAAATAGTTTTCCACACTACAATTTGGATCTTTCTAAGAACAACCTCTTTAGTTCTTTATGTCTACTAGTTAAAGCAACTTCCCACTAACCACCAAAAGTCTTCTGCTTTTGTCTGTAACAGCTAACAGGTTTCTTTATGTTAGCAAGACATGCTGTATTTCTAAATGCATTAGGGAACTTAGAGACTTTTAAATGTTATCCACTATTCTAAATTAGTCTCCTTTTGCTTCTTTGTTTCTTAATTTCTTCCTTATTGTTATGCATGTCAGTCATCTTAATTAGCAAAGAGTAATACCAGTTCCCACATGCTTCTTTCAAATACCTTTTATCTTATTTAATATTTCACATTATTTAATTCTTAATTTAGCATGATTGCAATTGTATAAACTAACCTTTGTCACTGAGGTTTTGTAAAAAAATAGAAACTTTCTTTTATGTTTCTAACAGCTACTCTAAAATAATTTCCAGTTGAGGAAAAGGTCATAGTTTTTATACCTCCATGTTATTAATAAAAATATAATCTTCAAAACTTGTCTTTATCAGCTTCTAAACTTCCTTAATTATAATTGAATTAATTCTTACCTGTATTAGAACTCCCTCAAACTTTGTATGGGAATGTTAAATGGATAAAAAAATAGACAAGAATTTCCTATCAGTGGAGATTTTGTAAAGAAATATTAGTCATAAAAATATTATACAGTTGTATCATTTATATTATCTGGTGCCATATTTTTATTTGCAAAACTTTTTATGGGGAAACTATAACAAATATATTATAAACAGAATAATAATTGTAATCTATCTTTAAATGCAAAATCTTCCCATAATTAAAATATAACTGCTGTGTGAGCCAGGTGCTCATTAGTACAATATGCATATTTAGCTTCTTTACATTTTTGTGTGTCTTAATTGGCACCCATGGTTTCTTTTTTAAAAGAATACGATGAATAATGAGCTTATCTATACATGGATCTTATAGTAAAAAACACATTATTTTAAATTAATTAGGAAGAGGGCTGATATAAATTAATGAAAGGTGTGTTCATAAAAGTTTTAAGTCATTATATATCCAACATGCATATGCAAATGAATAGTATGGCAGATGATTTTACCTAAACACTAATGATTTGTTAATATATTGAAGCCCCACTGTCTTCTATAACAAACAGATAGTTCATAAATAACTGCCCAATTGCTTTTATCTAAACATCCTTAATATATTTTATTTTCCTAAGTGGGGAAATATTCCTCCCTTAGTGTTTGTTCACACCATTAATTTACTTTGTATATACTTTATTAAAAGACATTTCAAAGATAAATGTAAATATAGTTCAGCTAAATTTTCCTTTAAGACAAAACAGCCTCCTCCAACTTACCAAAAGATTTCTGCAATGTTGGCAGCTGTTGACAAAATTTGCTATATGTAAAGCAAGCTCTTTCTTAAGAGCGTTAAAAAGACTTACACTTTCTCTCATGGTGTGAAGAAAACATCTATTCTGAGTTAAGATGTAATTTCAAGTCTCCCTGGTATATTGTGCCAAGTAATGCTCTCTTTTCTAACATACACTTTATCTTGGCTACTACATATCCTCAAAGCTTTTGCATTTTGAAGATTTTTCAACATTAACCTAAAAAGAAAAGACACAACACTACTTACCATTACTCTCACTTATTGGAACTTTGATATTTGTGCCAGTTCTAGTTAGAAAATGTCTACACTGTGCTATCCAACAGTAGGAATAATATAACCTATATTTGACAATGCTCCCTAATTATAATGTTCATGCCAGCCTCCTCCTGAGCAAGTTGATTGAGTCAAGGATTCAAATTCATATGGGTAATTTGAATTGTTAAAAGTGCCATTAACAGACTATCCTTGATAGGTATTTTTCCGTTATTATTAAAGTGTGATTTCCAGGGAAACTCAAACTTTTAAATTACTTTAATTGAAGTTTTAGCTATTTAAATTTCATTAGTCAATATGCATTTATTAAATATTTATTAGATCCTAAGCTATGATCTTGATGCTAGAAAACACAATAATTAATAACTCAAAGATGTAGCCATTATGCTATTCCTAATCTATAATGAAATATTCACAATTTATTTTAATAGGCCTGTAATATTCACAAAGACATATGAGAGGAGGGAAGAGAGACTAACTTCCTCATTTGGGAAAACTTGAAAAAATAAGTGACATTAGAACTAGGTCTTGAAAAGTGAGTTGAAGTCTACCATGGTAAGAGGTATTTTGGGTGACAAGAAGAGTGTGGTTAGACTACAGCATGGAAACAGCATGTTAAGATCATGGAATCAGATTGTAATGGGCATTCTATCAGTTAAGATGGTTTTGGCTGTAGGAGACAAATAGCATTTATTATCCCAATAAATAAAAGGCCCTCAATAGAGGGTTTCAGGGTTGGCTTAGGGGCTCTGTGATGTAATCAAGGACCCAGAGTCTCGTCATTTGTCCACGGATGTCTTGAGTATGTTGAGAATGTCTCTGTTATGATTGTGAGATGGCTGCATTAACTCCAAGCACCAGACGGTTGCATTAACAGTTGCACGTCAGAAATGAAATGGGCAGGAAAAAGGGCTTTCCTTTATAGTTCTCTCACTTTTCATCAGAGGGCTACATTTAGCCATCGATGGGACAATTGATCATAGATGAAGGTTTCAGGTTTCATTGTTTAGCTTTGTCCTCACTCAAATTTTCACCCTTTTTAAGGCTTTTCTAGAAGTGCTATATGAATTTAGGAAGATGAGCAAGCATCTTGAGCCTACTATCTAAAATATTCTTTTATCTAATAGATCAAAGAAATAGCAGATAGAAAAACTGGTGTCGAAGATAAATAGCTTAAAAATTGAATTAAGACTGCATAAAGGCATATAGTAATTTGCCCAAATTAATGACCTAATATCTTTTAGTGTTCTAAGTGTTTAGAATACATTCTCCAAATACATTTATGCAATACAATTCAGAGGAGATGAAAGGAAAATGAAAATAATAGGCTTAATATTTTAAAAGGTGGACTGAATATTTATTTGCTTTCTGTATCTCCCCAGAGTTTACTAAAATATGAAAATATCTCAGCTTATTTTTTTTCTTTTTAAGAACTAAAATTCCATAATACTAGGAAATTAGAAACATTTGAAGGGTGCAGATAGTGGGTCAGAACGTCTGAAAAATTCTTCCAGCTAGTAAAGAGTTTGGATAAAATTGGAAAAGATCTCAAATTATAGCTATTATCCAAGACAATAGGTTTGGTTCTTCTCAAGAGAACTCCAGAGTTGCTCCAACTTTGGAAATCAAAATAGAAAACATAAAAAACAAGAAAGATCAGACTGATAACCATTTGCAAAACCCACTCCAGAGCAGCATCAGAATGAGGAAGTGGTGGAGGAAGGCATTTCCCTTTCTTTCCCATTAAACAAAGCCTTCATTTATGTTTTGATGATTTTTATCATATTATGTATTACTTCTTAAATATAAACATGGAGATCGGACTTGGTTGAACAAAGTATAGGAGTAAGAAGCATTATTATTTCTTTCCAGTTCTCAAAATAATAAATAGAAAACAACTTGATTTCACTTACTACTTTCTTAATTTAACTAAAAAAAGGCAAATTCCAATTGATTGGACTTAGAGAAAATCTTGGAATCTGAGTTTTAAAGACATACCAGATATTACTGATGATTTGCCAGTGATCCATACGTACTTTGAGGAACATTTACTTAATGAAAGTACTTGCTTCTCAGGCTTAAGCCTCCATCAGCCTATGCTGCAGTTCTAGTTGATAAAAAGTAATAACAAAGTAATTATGGGGAGCATTTAATTTTTAAGTTAGCCAATGAACACTGAATGAATAGTATGAAGCAAAATGTGACATTTAAATATAGTAAAATATTTAAATCTTCCATGCAGTGAATACCATCAATACCATCTCCTTCAAAACATGTGTATGATCTCGTTAGTTTTCACTACTTTCTAAAATTTCGTGGTGGTTTAACCATATGTCTTGTGATGATGATGATGTGACTGTATTCTAAATTGTGGTTTGCCTATTTGAGAAAATGTGTTATAACCCATGGTATCCTATAAATGACATGATTGCAAAAGTTATATCTAAATAAATTTTATATGCCAATGGCATATTTCCTTGTACATTTCAGGAGGTATTAATAAATGTCTATTAATTAATATGTATAATTGTATTTTTATATGATATCTGTTGATTGTGTAGCTCTAAGAACACATTTCAAAGTTTAAAAGAAGTCAATAACACTTTTTTAAACCTAGTTTTGGATACCAAACATGTACGTTTATCATCTTGCACAAAAATAAGACTATCTCATAATGATATATAGGGCATTATAAGAAGAATGTGTTAACTCTTCACATTACTATTTAGAGAAACAGATATTAAATATATTCCTGAAAAGCATAAACTAATGACTAGTAAATTAGTCATTCTGTTACTTAACCGAATGTATAATTTTCAATTATCAAAATTCTATAGACCCAAGAGACAGATTTCAATGAATTAAATTTCAAAATCTTCTCCCCTTTTAACTTTTCTCTTGAAAATTGGAAGTAATAAGGGATAAAGTAATAGATTTAGGCAGTGCCAAATCCTAGCGCTTAACTGATGTTTCCCCATTTTTAGCTCTACTTTTTAATTTTTCTTTATTCTATTTTTTGTGTGGGAGGGTGGAAGTTTACTTTGGTCTCAAGAATTTTTTTTTATTGGTCTCAAGCAAATTCTTAAGGTCATGTTGGCATCTTAGGCTTATGTCAAGCTGACAGTAGCTACTGGCGTGTGAAGCTAAATAATATTTTTAGGTTAGAAATCAGTAGTCTAGTTGAGTAGTCCTGTAGAAGAGGTAAGAAATGGAATACAACTGAGTTATATTCAAAGGAGCTCTTAAAGTAACATATGAGTAATCTTCAGTGGACGTTACAGAGTATGTGATTTATTTGGCGGCAAATATTAGGCACCAGGAAATGAAATCTGTTATGATGAAGCTAATTGGTGTAAGTGATATGTATTTCAATAATATTGATCTTTTCTACCCTTGAAAGCCCAAATAATTATTGCTTGTAGGATTTACTTGACAGGTTTGCCTTGAGACTTTCCATCTCTTCTATTTTGTATGTTACTGATATTAAAATAATTTATTGTTTAAGTAGTAGTGCATTTGTTTACATATTACTTATTTAAATATAATGCAAAGTTCTCAAAAGTAACGGTCACATTATAAGATTCCATGTATCTACCTTTTTGCCTAACATAGTAACTTCCCATGTCACTTGATTTCAAATAAGTTTATTGATTTAGTTTAACTTGATTGTAGAATTAACTTATTTGACACAAATATTTGTGTGAATATATTATTTAATACTAGGTTAAACAGTAAAAATTTGGTTTCATGAACAAGGATTTTAACTAGAATTTGCCAAAAGTATATAAATATCTATGCATCAAACATGTTTGTTTTATGAATGGAAATATGCAATTAATAAAGTTATAACACCAGTTTATTTAACCTTGCCATATTTCTATTAACTTAGCATACTTCTAGAGGAAATCATTGTGACTCGCTCTGTACTTTGTATATGCCTAGTCCCTACCAAGCACGTAGTGCCATTTCCATGGCTTGAATTTCTTAATCAGAGACAGATATCATAGTGTTACTTTTATTTGCTTAGCGTTTTTGCAGCTTAATCATACAATGTGGATAGAGGGATGTAAACATACCACATACAAATAAAAAAAACCGAAAGAGAAAAATAATATAAGCATATAAACAGACATTGAGAAAGCATTTGATACATCTAACACCCATTTGTGATTGAAAAAAAAACTATCAGCAAACTAGAAACAGAGGAGAATTTCTTCACCTTGATAAAGAACATCTGCCTGAAAATCTACAGCTAACATCATGGCTAATGATAATAAACTAGATGCTTTCCACTTAAAAATGGTAAGCAAGGCAAGATACTCTCTCTCCCTATTCCTACACAACTTTTCAATGGAAGTCTTAGCTAATGCAATACGACAACAAAGAGGCAAAAAAAAAAAAAAAAATACAGCCTGGGAAGAATGATTAAAAACTATCCGTTCACATATAACATGCTTGTCATATATACATCACACACAAATAAAACAATGAGATACCACTACACACCTAATAGAATGACTAAAACATAGAACACTAACAACTCAAAATGCAGAGCAACAGAAATACTCATCCATTGCTGAAGAATATGCAAAATGGAATAGTCACTTTTTGGAAGGCAGTTTTCCAGCTTCCTATAAAGACAAACTGTCTTATCATATGATACAACAAGCAAACCGCATCAATGCAATATTTCATTCACAGGAAAACTGGGTGGGAAGGTGGAGAGGGAGGATGTGTAGTCTGTGGAAATCCTCTGCACTTTCATTTCTTTTCTTCTATAAACCTAAAACTACTTTAATAAATAAAATCTATTAATGTAGAAATTACTGATGTTACTAGCAACAGTGTTACTGTTATAGGCTCTAATCGAAAATGATTGATTTGAAGCAGTTCATCATCTGTGTCAAGTTCACACTTCACTTTAGATTGCTGGTACAAACACATGATTAACTTAATGTCTGGCATTTATCAGGTATTCAGTTATGTGTTTTACTTATGACATTGAAAATGGTCTCTGTTTATGATGGCTTCACCTTCTATTGAATTATTTTAATGATGAGTATTTTCTGATATAAATATATGATACTAAATTAAATATTTTACTTGTTAGCTATATATTCCTTGGGATTTACTTTCGTTCCAGTACATTAGACATTCCTTCTTCTCTTTTTATATGTTCAGTGATATTTATATACAAAAACTTCACTCAGACTTTAAAATTATTACTTAAGATTTTCTCTCTTCCTCCTTCTTTATCTCCTTTGTGTGTATCTATGCATAAAGTATTCATTTGAAATAATTTACTCTCATTAACATCTTTAATAAAAATTTTTGATGATATTAGATTTAATCACTTTAAGGAACTGATGCTGTTAAAAATTCATAAGGAAATTGCCAGACCAACAGTATGAAATTTCAAAAAAAGTTTTAAATTTAAAAGTTTAAGTCTATAGTATTTTGCCAGGTGAATTTCTATGGGCCTTTTAAAAAAAAATGTGAAAGTTTGTAACACCATGTATCTGAAAAGTGTTCCGTGTTTCTATTATGAATACTCAGTATAGTATTGCTTAAGAACAAATTACCAGAGTGCCTGGGTGGCTCAGTCAGTTGAGTGTTCAGGTCTTGACTTTATTTCAGGTCATGACTTCATGGGTTCCTGGGACAGAGCACCACATCCAACTCTGTGTTGAGGGGGGGGGACCTGCTTGGGAGTCTCTCTTTCCTTCACTGCCTCTACTCCCTCTCAAAAATAAAAAAAAAAACATGAAAAAAATTTTTGATGAATAACCATATAGTATCAGGTCTTGGATTTGGGGGTCAGACATATTCTAGATGATAGCTATATATAATTTGAAGACTTTTAGGTTTCTAATTTCTGTTTCCAAACATCAGAAAATAATATTTGCTCCAAAAATGTTATTTTGAACTTTTCAAAATTGGCTTGTATTTTACTCTCAAGGAAAAACAAATGTTCAACAAAAAATATGTTCCATACCAAATAAATGAAAAGATATTTTATCATACTTTCATAAGGGGCGCCTGGGTGGCTTAGTCGGTTAAGCGTCCGACTTTCGCTTAGGTCATGATCTCGCGGTTTGTGCGTTCGAGCCCCGCGTCGGTCTCTGTGCTGACTGCCAGAGCCTGGAGCCTTTTTCAGAGTCTGTCACTCCCTCTCTCTCTGACCCTCCCCTGCTCACGCTGTCTCTCCCTCTCCTAGAAATAAATAAAACATTTAAAAAAATACTTAAAAAAAATTCAGCCTATATTTCTAGTAAATGTTTTATCTTTATCTTGGATTTTTTTGAGGTGGCACAGAGCTATTTTTTTGTTGTTTGTTTATTTCTGAACACAAAGTGCTGAATTAGAAAGAGTTTAAGTAAGATACAAACATACTTAATGAAAGATGCTCCTAATTAACACAAAAATCCAGGGCACAAGGAGCCAACCAGTTCAAGGATAATGCTCTGCATACGGCACTGCGTAATTACGAGGTTTTCCACTCCTTTTGTTAGTGTCTTCATTTCTTATTCTTTTCCTCGGTCTTTCCCCCCCCCTCTGTGATTATGGTTTGATATCAGCGTTTTAAATTTTGTCTTCTGAGAAAGCAGAGATGAAAACTATTAAAATTTACATATTCTTTAAATTGCTGTGATACTCTTGTAGACAATACAAAATAGAGCAAAAAAAGGTTGATTTTTTTCATATAATACTTCATTTCATACAGTTTTAAGTATGTATTTTCCTCTTTTATATTCCAGATATCCAATTCCACATTGAATATGAATAAAGGAGGTCATCTATGTACAGTGTTTAAGACTACCAAAGAAATGGAGTCATTAATTCAAAGTGCTGGAGTTTAAATTAGATATCAGCATTGCTGTTTTCAAATAACAGGTCTACATGGAAAAAATTGGCAAAATACTGTTTTGAGTGATATTTTTCACTTAATGAGAAATGTGACCATTATTTTTGTAGGTGTTTTCTGTGCATCTTTAAATCTTTATGGAAGAGAGGGTTTAGGTTTCTTTACTTGGGAGTCTCCTTTCCTATACCACTTAGCCATTTAAGAAATACAAGCAGTATGTCAAATCAGATATAACAGGTCACAGTCTAATCTATTTTTGAGATAGGGAAGCTGAAGATACTCAATTTTAGAAAGTCTGCATTTCTGCTGTCTTCCTGTTAGGCTCTATTTACTAGTGTTCTATATTTTGCAGCTGAGTAAAAACCAAAGAAGCTATGTTCCCACTCCAAGGGGAAAGTAAAAAAATTAATCATTCTCTGAAATTTTTTCATAGGTCCTAGACACCCGATAACAACCAGATTCTAACCGTGTTTTTGGATGTTAGCTTTGAACAAACCTCAGCTGACACTGACATTAATACCTCCGCTTAAATGATTTATAAAATAATACCTATTATTCACCTGTTACTCACCTTTGATTGGACCCTACCCTAGATTCCTGAAGGACTGTGTTTCCTGGATCCCTTTTAATATAAACCTTGGCCTCAAATGATGAAGAGATGCATTCTCTTTTCCTTTCAAATTCTTCCAGACACTCCATCAGCTATATATCTGTCATTCATGCTATTCAATAAACTTTGCTTTCACTTCCTCCCAGTTTGAATTTTATTTCTATCCTGAACAAAGTCAAGGATGCTCTTGGACGGCCCTACAGGTGCCCCTCTGGGTCCTCACATGTGTCCCTGTCTGCCTGCATCATTTCCATAGCAAGAATTTTTACTTTATTATAGTTTCAAAACACAGTTCTGAGCATCTGTTGAAGCCATTTTAAAGATTCTGAAATGCTATACTTCACTTTTAAAAATTGAATGTTTGTAAGAAACAAATATAATAAATCAAAAAAATTAAAGATCCAAGTATGTAACTTTTTGAAAACTAATTGAATGTTACATAAGGAATTTGAGTGTGATGATGTAAATAAATAGTAATTTAATTGGCTTTTGAGTAATAGTACATCATAGTTTATTTAAACAGGAATGCTGTTCTCCATTCATAAGTTTATGTTTCATTAATTTGCTATTTTCTCATTATATCTTAGGTAATTTTATCATCAGTGAAGTTTGGAAATGCTAGAGTTAAAATAAATGTGAATCTTTTAGTAAATTGTTTCCAAAAAAGTCTCCTATTCGTAACAATTTCAGTTTATAGTAACAGAGATTTTAGGGAGTAAGCATCCTGCCAAAATCACAATTCAGGTAGCGCTCTATGAATTGTAACCATGCTCCAAATCCTGGCTCTAACATGCACTTCAATACTCAGAGTAACCAAAGTAAGGTAGAGTGCTAATTTTTAATGTTATTTATTTTGAGAGAGAGAAAGAAAGAGAAAGCACACATGAGTGGGGTAGGGGCAGAGAGAGAAGAGGAGAGAGAGAATCCTAAGCAAGCTGCACATTTAGCACAGAGCCCAACGCAGGACTCCATCTCATGACCATGCAGTCATGACCCGAAATCAAGTTTCAGGTGCTTAACTTAACTGAAAAAACAAAAAGGAAAATCAGACCTATAAATACAGAGGACAAACTGATGGTTGCCAGAGGGGAAGGATATGGAGGGATTGGAAAAATGGGTGAAGGGGAATAAGAGACAAATGCATCCAATTATAGAATGATTAAGTTACAGGCATAAAAGGTACAGAGTAGGGAATATAGTTATTGCATTGTAACAACATTACAGGCTGACAGATGGTAGCTACACTCGTGGTGAGAGTAGTATACAGAGTTGTTGATTCACTATGCTGTACACATGAAAGTAATGTACATTGTGCATCAACTACTCAAATTAAAAATAAATACCTGCTGTTTTATTTAGTAATTTGTTTTTCTAACTAAAAGAGAAAAGGCCAAAAATTTTCAGAAGAATATTTCAAGTTTTGTTTCTTGAAGAGGAAGATCTTTCTTCCCTTTTTCTAATGTTGTATGGTTACTTTCATTATACAATTTGCCCTGTTCTCATGCTCCATGATTTCAGCTTACCATTTTACACAGAGCTTCACTTTCGTTCTATCTTGGTTTCATCTCAATACTACCCAAAGCTTAACTTGGAAATTCTCATTTTCCAGAGAACTGTCTATCCCCACACCTAAACTCCTCTGACCAGTTGCTCTCCATCCATCCCCTTTACGGAGTAGGTTAAAATTTTACTATCCAGTATTTTAATATATCAACATTTGAACTTCAATTCTGTTTTAAATTCAATGTCTATCCACTACACAACTACTATTGGATTTAGTACAGAGTAAGCACTCTTCATACATTCAGGTACAAAGCAATCTTGGCCATCCTTAGAAGGATTTAGGACTTCAGATTTTTGGAGGAAAAAGATATCTTGGGAGAATTCTAGTTTGGAATACTATGTTTTAGACCTAGTTGATCAATTAACTCTCTGTATGAACCACTCCCCCCAACTCTCACCTGTGCCTCAAATTCAATAAAATGAGTTTAATTTATGGCTCTGCTAAATATATATTTGTCCTTGTTAAAAAAGTAATACATAAAAAAAATGTAATGCATGTGTCTGGAAAATATGAAGAGGCATAGGAAGTAAAAAAATAATCTATATCGTAAACAGCCAGAGAGAATAAATGTTATCCTTTTGGTCGTTTGTATTAAAAAACGTGATAACTTGCTCAGCACAATTTTTAATACAGCACCTGTTTAAATTTATAATTCAATAGCATCAATATCGTTTGAACACATTGTTGTAATGGTTGCAGACTATTTCATAATGTACTTGTCACATCATTTATCTATAGATTTCCTCATAGGTTGTTTCATGTTAATAATGCTGAGATAAAAAACAATATTCATAAATCTTTGCATGTGAGATGATTTTCTTAGGTTATTGTCCTAGATATGTTTCTTAATGTGTTGCTAATTTGTTTTTGATGAATTAACAAACCAAATGACAGAGTATAGTGATACCAATCTGATGCACAGTTTCAAACAGTAAACATTATTTTCATCTTAATGTATTATATAATTTGATAAATTTTATTTATCAAATATCATTATTCTATTTTGTCATTTTGATAAAACTTAGCAGGTAATAAGTTGAACAAAATTTTATGTACTTTTAGCTATTTTATTACTTTTTCAGTTAATTATTTGTACTAGCCTATTGTCCAGGTACTCTGAAGAACTGCTTATATTTTTGATTCTGCCTTATAACTATGTGTTCTGACTAATGTACTGATAAATTCAAATCACTGTGACAAACTTTTTATTTCCTTTTAATTTATGGCATTTTTGACATACACAGTTTTAAATTTATATGGTGAAGTTTATTGTGTTAGGTGCTTACATAGATTATATCCTTATAAAACTCTTTGTGTAAAATTTCCAATTCTTAAAATATAAATGTCCCTATTTCCTTCAATTTTCTAAAGGACTTAGCATTTAATATATACATTTAAATTCATGGTAAAAGTTAACTTTTTATTTGTTTTTCTAGTTTTTGAAATGTTTTCTGCAAATAAAAACAGATAAAAAGTCCCTCACACAAAAGCAATGGATAGGTGAGAGGTGTGATCGTCTACATAAAATAGTTAAAAAGAGTCATCACTATTTTTAATGAGTGGTTATGTGATTGGAATAGGAATAAGCTTGGTTTTATTAAAATGCAACAAAACAACTTACACCCTCCCTCCCTACTTTTCAGTGGTAGGAGGCAGAGGAAAGAGGAAAGAATCAGGTCATTTTGCTATCAGCTTCCTTGGTATGAAGACATGAATATAGTTGAATATCCGACAAAGGTTCATTGAAAACAAAGACTTAACATAATTCTTTATACTTGGGTTGTAATACTCATTTTATTTATTTATTTTTTAAATGTTTTATTTATTTTTAGGAGAGAGAAAGAGAGCTGTCGCGTGAGCAGGGGAGGGTCAGAGAGAGAGGGAGTCACAGACTGAAACAGGCTCCAGGCTCTGAGCTGGCAGTCAGCATAGAGCCCGACGCGGGGCTCGAACCCACGATCCGTGAGATCATGACCCAAGCGAAAGTCGGACGCTCAACCGACTAAGCCACCCAGGCGCCCCTGTCATACTCATTTTAAAATAGACTAAAAATAAATTCAGTTTTCCACTTATATTTTCAGAACTTGGGTAAAAGTACAAACTTACTTTTAAGCTATTTATGTATGTGGAGACTTACACTATTTATATATATGGTAAGTTTCCATTCGTATAAATAGCTTAAAATTTAAATCAAGCCATCAAACTTTTAAATAAAAAAGATCCTATATTCATACCTTGACAAATTATCTTCATAATCACCTGGAAGGCCAAGATCAAATTTAAAACTCTCTATTCCTCACATATCCATGGCAGAAATGGCAGCAAAGGGCACTTGGGTGACTCAGTTAAGTGTTTGACTCTTGATTTAGACTCAGGCCATGATCTCTGCGTGGGATCTAGACCCCTGTCTGGCTCACACTGGAGCCTGCTTGGGATTTCTCTCTCCCTCTTTCTGTCTCTCCCTGCTCCTGTGCACATGTGCAGTCTCTCTCTTCGATAAACAAACAAAAAAGAGAGAACTGGTCACTGCCTACTGGCTCCTACACCCATGAGTTTGGCCTCTTCTTTTGCCATTTCACAAGTGCATATGGACAATTCAGCTGAAGCGCCTGCTCTGTCTATGCTCCACGCCTTTAAAATAGTCACTTTTTGACTACACAGATAAAAATATAGCAGTATGGTCTGCTTTCAGAAAGAAGGTATTAGGGAAAAGGCCATCAAAGGAACCAGAAACAGGCTCTGGGCCTTTGAAAAAAGAAGTACTGGGTATCTGGACCATGCTCTATAACAGACAGGACTGTGCTCTAGATGTGAAGCTCTCCTTGGCCTGGTAACTTCTGACCCCATGAAAAAGGGTTCAGCCACAGAGGTGAAGAGCAGGGCTCCCTAAAGTTCAAGATGCTCTTAAGTGCTGGTTTCTGTGCACTGTAAGCTCTTACCTGAGTCTAAGGATGGCAGTAAGGTAAGGCAAACTAGACAGGGGAAAGAAAGAAAGGCATGAGAGAAAAAAACACTAGAAAACTTCTTGAATTACTTTTCCTTTTATTGGTTGTTTTCAGTTACTGCCATCTAAATGAAATGCGTGTTAGAACTAAATGATGAAAATATATTTTAGACAAACATATGCAGGAAGTGCTTTAGAAACATGACTAATGTTACTACATAGCAGTAATATCTATCCTCAAACATTTGCAGCTCTATCTCACAGATTAGCTTCCATTTTAAATAGTGACTTACATTCATTAGGGTTCTATTATTCAAGTATTATGGTTTCATGCATCGCAATTTCAAAGCAACAATTTTAGCCATAATAGGAATGGAATATTTCAATAGATCATTTTGTTCATGCTGGTATGCATGTGATAAACTCTGTGTCTATATAGAAATCTTTGAAAATAACAAGTCTATAATTTGGTAATTTGGTCTATAATAAAAAAAAATGAGAAGCAAACACAGAAGATGTATCTCTTATTTACTTTCTTGAGTTACAAATTATTTCTATCCCATTATGCTATTTGGAGCTGGTATTTCAACTAGTTTTTATAATTGAGAAAAAATAATGATAAAACAAATGTGGTACATCCATACAATAGAATACTACTAAATAATAAAAAAGAATGAATTATTGATATGAACAAAAACATGGAGGTATGTGAAAAAACTCTGTTGAAGGAAACAAAGCCAAATACCTAAGGGTATACATGATATGATTCCATCCATACAGAATTCTAGAAAACTCAAGCCTAACTTATAGTGAGCAGATAGGTGGAAGGGTATAGGGAAACAAAATAGTCTATATACTATTAAAGTGGTGGTTTTAGAGATGAATACATTCGCTGAGTCTTAATCAATAATATGCATAAAATTAATTTCTTTTAATAATGCAAATTACACATGAATATTTTTAAAATGTAATCATTCAGATAGGACCAGTGCCATACATAATTACACAGCACAATCAATCTGCCCCCTTTCCTCCCTTTTTAAACTTATTTCATCTCGATCCCCTTAGTGATTTGGAGTCTCTCATTTGTTATGATGCCTTCTGTGAAACCTGTTGTCTACCAGAAACAAAGACTCAATAAATAAAAACATCTTAAACCATTCTATATGGTAAGGAGTGTTGGCTCTACTTTGTACAGACTCCATCTTTGTCTTGTTCAATGACCTCCCTCAGGGCTACCTGCTCCAGGCCATGTAAGTTTAATATATGTCCTGACCAGAATGTGGGAAGTCTTGTTCCGATCTTCCCTGCAGTTGTTTAGATTACTGGTAGAGATAACATTGTTTCTTCTCTACCCTCTCCTCTGTGACACAAATGGCTCTACAAGGTCTGTAAATGGTAAACTCTCTGACTTCACCCCAAGGGTCCCTACACATCCTCTTGCTCAGTAAAATCTGAGGATTAAGGGCTAGACTTTCCAGAAGGAGAAGAGCTGTGCAGTTCCAGGGTCATCCGTCCTCCGGTTTTGCCTGCCAGTAAGTTACCCTGAATAAAACTATCTAAATGGTATGGAATAGTTTGCTTCATTTTTGGTTTCAAGTGCCTTTTCAGTCTGTAAGATACTTTACTGTTCATACTCCACCTTCTAACATAGATCTTTGTGTGTTACTAGAAGGCCATATATTTTGGATATATTTAGGCTATAGTTTCGAATTCCAATAAGTATATCACTCTTTTACACCGTTTTCCAATCAACTGTGAGGTAATATAGGAACTAGAAAAATGAAAATCAAGTGTTTTTTTCATGCTATTATAGCCAAATAGAAGATGATTAACCTTGTTTTCTGAAGTAGGCTTGTTATGACTTATCACCGAGTTTAGACTTCCAAGTATACTACTAGTTAGATCGGAGACTTAGAGAAGACAAATCTACCTAAACAAATTAAAGGAAAATTAGTGACTTCTATCTATCAAATCCTAATAGACAGAACATGGAAAACAGAAGCCAAAAGTTTTCAAATACTAAAAAATGTCATATTCTAAGAAATTAGATATAACATTGTTCTCCCAAGGGGCAGGTAGTCATGGATAGACAGAGAAGCTAAGAGAAGTACATGAACAAACATTCCCTCAAAGATCTAGGAAATATCTGGCTCTGAAAACAAGATTGCACCTGTCTTCAGGGATCGCCCGCAGAAGTCAAGGGCTATCCTACATCCATGGAGAAATACTATTTCTCTAGAGGTGAGTATCAAGAATTCTCTTTTGAGAATAAGGTCACTTTTCTGGCAGTGTAGAAGTCTTGTCATCAGAATCCAAAGATGGCTTACGATTTCACTATTTCAGGCTTTCAACAGTGGAGGTCAAGAGAGTGTCCAATTTCCCATATACCTAGAATAAAACTTCCTCTGCAGTACCTATGCTTCTGTCAAAAGAAGTCAAGTCAGGAAATCCCAGGCAAAGCGAGCTTGATAGTATGGGCTAAATTTTTAGGCTGAAAGCACATTCAGCAATGAATACCAGTAAGAAATAAGAAAGAGAGAGGTAAGAGGTTTCTCAATTTTTCATCTACAGTACTGAAGACTAGAAGATGAAATAACATCTTTCAAACTGTTGAAAAAAAATACAGGAAACAAAAACCCAGCTAAGATACACAAATATGCAGGTGGAAGAAAGACATTTGAGACATTCTATGACTCAGGAAGTATGAAATGTGTACCTTTTCTTTAAACAATTACTCATGAGTGCACTCCATAACTCATTTTCTCAAACTCTATTTTATACTAGCTCTTAGTTGTCCTCACATTATGCTCTTACTGTTGCTAAAGGAAAAAACATTATAACATTCTTGGTTCTTTCTGCTCTGAGAGCATCCCACTAGTTTAATGCCATATTTTTCTTTTTGCATCAGAGGACTAGCCTCCTAAAGAATAGTCAGCACTGAAGTTAACAGACTTCATGTTCATCCTGGAAGAATAGATCAAACTATAGGATAAAGAAATAATTCCTGCCCCACTCTACACTCTACAAAAAAAACCTCATTGCTGCCATGCTGTGTGCTCATACATATGAATAAGATGTATACATTAAGAGTTTACTTAAAGGATCCTTTCACCATGAGAGAATAGGAAAAAAATTGGAAAATAGTGTGATCAGATAGTGGGTGGCAGTTACTGCCCTGCATGAAACTGTTGAAATCAATTATGAATAACATTTTTCAATACAAGATTATTCAAGAATTGACAGGGCTCTCAAACAGTGATTATAACTTCATAATCACAAATGCTTCCTTGAGTTAGGTATAACATGATACTTGCCTAATGAATTGACTTTGGTTTTATGGAGAATTCTATAGTAAGCTACAATAAAATAGGATGTGTATGGGGGGCACATAAAATATACTGTGTATGTTTATAATGAGCTGTGCAAGGGGGACTAAATTTTCAAAGGGGATGAAACTAAAATTTTGAACAACACTAAATACGAAAAAAATATGTATAAAAGTAAAACAAACAAAAATAACATAATTTTAGTTGTGGTTAGAGTTAGAAAAATGACAAAAACAAACAAACAAAGTAAACATTGAACTATGTTTTTGGTGAGTGGTACGATGTTAAAGGTTAAAATTCCTCATTGTCTCAACAAATATTTTGCTTGTATAACATTCATGAAACATAATATGCCTTTGTTAGCTATGGGTCAAATATACCTTCACAAGAGAAATCTAGCAGTGGAAATTCCTCTGTATAAAAGCGCCTTTTCAACTTTTAGAAGTGTTGAAGCATATTCAAACTACTTGCCTGAGTTATAGTGAAAAGAATTGAATAGCTACATGGTTGAACTAAATGACCTTAAATGTCTTTAAATTCATAGATTTAGGTATTTTTCAAAGATAAAAATCTCATGTATTTTTGTCTTCCCTTACTTCCAAATGCTATTAAGAAATACAAATATGTATTGGCATTCATGTGGGGCTCAACTAAAGGAGACAGTATATCTTAACTAATGCTGGTGAATAAAATAAAATACTTCAAATTGCTGACAATTTTTTCTAGGTCATAAGTACCAAATGACAGAAGATATCATATTATTTTCCAGAGAAATTATGCCTAAAGTATATATCATTATCGTCATCTGATGCACTTAGTGAAGATTTATTTATCGCTGAGGAGTTATACTGGCAGAACCAGATTGAAATGGGTGTGGCCAGTGTTTATAAATGGGCTTGATTTGCTAGACATATGGAAGAAAATTATATTTGGTTCATTCCAAAGTGTATCAAATGTAATGTGAATGACAACTAAACTCATCTGAAAAGAAAAAGCCATCTGTATAAATGTAGATCTATTTTCAGTGAAAAAAAAAAAAGGACAGCAAATTATCTCTCTCATCATGCTTACAACTGACCTTGAGTTGGTCTGAATATTCATTTATTTTAGAAAGTTTTCTCCCATTTATTTTTACCAAGTTATTGCCTCTGCTCTCCCCTCCTACAAATACAAAATAACTCTGTTATAATTTTGGAGATAAAGAGTACAATTTTCTTGTAATGGTTCTATTTTAAAGAGTATGCTCCAATCTAGATGTTTGAATCTATGGCCTCTGTGCAATTTAATGTCAATTTCCCTTAAATCACATTTAAAACATTAACATAAACCTAAAGCTGAAGTACAAAAAGATATTCCACATTTATTGAGAAGTCTTTGTTCATTTCCAAATGAAAGGAACTTCTTTTTTAGATGAAAATAGGAAATCAATGTATTTCAGTTTTCATATTTACATTTTTTTAAATGTAGCACAGGATGTACTGTAGAAAAAATGTTTCATTTTTCTTTATATGTATTTAAATTTGAAAGTAACTTGTTATTTTAGACAGAAACATACAGATGTCAAATTTTCCCTCCTACTACTAAACATTTATAATAATTATAAACATCTATTAATGCAGACTGATCATCTAAAAACAAGTGAAGAAGCTGAACAAAATAGGTATAAACTGGAAGTAGTGTATCACTTCAGGAAAATAACCAGTTATTCAACAAATAATACCTATTATTAGGGCATAGTAACTTCCCTGATTGATAATAGAATCTAATTTTAGTTTACATTTACAGAGATAATAACTTTCTAATTATAAGTTAAAATCAAATGCCTTCCAAAAATATTATATAGTTATATCACATATATATGGATTTCTTAGATCATATAAAATTAATGAAGGAAGTTGCTATAAATTATGGAAATTAGAACCTTATTACTCTATGAAATCTAGTTACTTTGTTTCATGTGCGAACAGACTTTCAACCATTTCCAACATTTACTCTCAAAGGATATCTTGAATATTGAAATATTTAAAAATATTTTATATTTTCCTTGTGCTTCTCCAACACTGATACCCAGCTGTATTATATGCATATAGGTATATCTTTGGCTGAAACCAAAAAAAGGAGTTTTGATCTTGACATGCAAATATTTTTTCTCTACTGTTGCCAAGATAAATATGGTTTAAAAGTTAATAAATTTAAAAGTATATCTATTAACCACAGTAAAAAAAAATGTAAGTAACAGGAAATTATTTTTATAAAAACATTCCCCCTTTTCTTTCAAGGTGTTGAGTTAATTATATTCTTCACCTTGATGTTCTTCTCCTGTTCACTTAACTATTTCTTTAGTCATCAAACATTATCATAATATTAAAATATGTATATATTCATCCTTATCAAAATCATTTACTTATTATTTTATTTGCCACTTTAATATTATGTTTTTAATCAAATTTCAACATATATAAAACTGAACTCATTACACTGCTCCAAACAGACCTTGAAAATATTTTGGTTTAATTAAAGATCTTTTGGTTTTGGTGTAATTCTGTTTGGTTTCTTGTGATTTATGCTATAATAATACATTCTTGCATAAATCCCCATTATAGGCTCTTACAATGTGAGACATTCACTTCATATTTGTTAAAAAATAAATTGATCAATTGATTAAATAATATAGGTGAAACAGGTACACATAAAAGCATTTTCCATTTACTAACTAGTCAATACTTTTCATATGTATGAACACATTTAGCTTTAAAGATTATTGTCTTTGTAAATTTTAACTCAGCCCTGAAATAGGAATATTGTATTTAATTATTTTCTAACTTACGATGGAAATAAAATAAGGGTAAGAAAGAGAAGGTATGTTACTATTCCATGTTAATCTTTGGTCTTGTTTAATTATTCTAACATTATCAATGATGCAATGATAAAGAATGGAGGTAAAGATCCCAGGATAAGGTTTGTTTTTAGTTATCTTAGAGTAATTTTAATATAAAAAAGACAGAATCTTAGAATAATTTTAATATAAAAAAGACATTAAGTATCACCTATTGCAACCCATCTATTTTATGACTAGGAAGTGAAGGTATGGGAATGACATTCTTTTTTGAAGATCACATATATGTAAATATCACATGTCACTGTACAGTTCAGACTACTAGCAAATTGTCCCCATTCTGTAAAGTATCCTTTACCATAAATTTTTGTCACAATAAAATTTCTTGAAATTCCACCTAAGAAACTTATCTCAGGTATATGATTAAATGAGGCAGACATATATTGATATATTTCTTATAATTGTACATTTTAGGGGTACTTGGCTGGCTCAGTTGGTAGAGCATGTGGCTCTTGATTAGGGTTGTGAGTTCAAGCCCCATATTGGGTATAGAGATTACTAAAAAATAAAATATTTTTTTAAAAAATTGTGTATTTTAAATTTTGATTTCTGGTTAAATGGAAGTTTTAAATATAAACTTAATATGTTGTTATTTTAGAACCTAAATACTTTGAAAAAAAGCAGCAGTTACTATTTAGGACTGATCCAGGGAAGAGGTGTAATTTTGTCTTTGAAAAGTTAACAAGGAAGAGCAGAAACTTTAGCAGGAATGATTGGGTTTAATTTTTAACATATTTTGATATTTAGATCACATGTGAAAATTGATAAATTATGTGTTAAACTGAACTTTTGTTTAAGAATATAACGTGGAATTTCTGTGATCTTCTGCAGGAATTTCTCTTCACTAGCATTTATATGTCAAGCATCATATCATGTTGAAAAGCCTCTCCCTCCTAAAAGTCCAAAATAGCATTATTTTATGGCCTTATTCTATCAAAATAAATTTGTATAAACTAAAGAACAAACATCAATTCCATAATCAGGAAAGTCATAAATTATATATATATAATATATATATATATTATATATGTTAAATTATATGTATATAATATATTAATATATATATATTAATTTTTTAAGTTTATTTACCTAATTCTGAGAGAGACAGTGTGAGCAGGTGAGGGGAAGAGAGAGGGAGTGTGAGAGAATCAAGCAAGTTCACACTGTCAGCACAGAGCCTGATGCAGGGCTAGAACCCATGAAACAGTGAAATCATGACCTGAGCAGAAACCAAGGGTCAGACACTTAACCGACTGAGCTACCCAGGTACAATGATATAATTTTTTAAAATTCAATGGCATTAAACACATTTTTTATTTGGAAAAGTTAAATATCTGTTCCAATGGCCTTTTGCAAAAACACTTCAAAGTCTTCTAGGTGTTCTAAAGCTTCAAAATAATTCCTATCGAACTGGTTGGTCTCTGGGGGCTATATTAAGATTTAATCCAGTTGATAAAGACAAATAGCATCTTTCCTTGCAGGGAAAAGATGAACTGAATTTATGTATTACATATTCATCTTTGATTCAATGTAATGGACAATATCTTATGTCAAAATAGATAATTATTTACCTCTCCAAGCATCTTCCGTTAACAGACAACATGCAGCAGTGGTGGTACTACACAACTTGCACACTCTAGTCCACATCATTAGATTAAAAGCTTAGATGGATCTAGTGCATTTTTCAAAGCACTACCTTAAAATGGTGATTATTTTTCATTGCCAAAGTTTATGCTTATTTACATGTTTTAATTCTGAGTCAAGTATCTGTTTGGTAAGTTTATACAAATACCTTCTGTCAAATGCAAAGAATTTTTACTCCTGTAGCCCTTATTAAATATTTCCTTTGATGAACTTAAAGCAATAGGACAGACACTGACAGAAACAATGAAAATACCGAATAGTGTGAGCAACTTTTCTAGTTTTTCAATAACAAAGTACTGGTAAAGTCTACTTGTGATCTGAGAAAATATAGCTATTAAGATAGGTATACATTAAGTTATTCAATTATCCAAAAGTTATTGAGCCTATAAAATGGAGCTATTACTATGCAAAATAAAATATAAATTTATATCCTGTTTTTAGAGATATTTCAGATGACTAGAAAAAAGATATATATTTTTAATTCAATGGGGTATGTGGATATATAAAATAATTGAGTTACATTTTAATTGAAGGGTGAGCCCTAAAATCAGTACTTACATGTCAATACTATAAAGTCAAAAACAACATTAAAAATATCTTGAACCATTCACAAAATATACATAGTTTTGTGCAAGCTTTCATGTATGCAAAAATGTAAGAAACCCTTGAAATGGAATAAAGGAAGAAACATGAAGTATACTTTGCAGCAGATCTGGATGTCTGATCCATTCTCACTTTATGACAATCGTGGAACAAATACATAAGAAGATAAATCGGGGTGCCTGGGTGGCTCAGTCGGTTGAGCATCGACTTCAGCTCAAGTCATGATCTCACAGTTTGTGCGTTTGAGCCCCACATCAGGCTCTGTGCTGACAGCTAGTTCAGAGGCTGGAGGCTGTGTCTCCCTCTCTCTCTAATCCTCCCCTGCTCTCTCTCTCTCTCTCTCTGAAATAAATTTTAAAAAACCATTAAAAATTTTTTAAAAATAAAAAAAAAGATAAAAAAAGATGGGTCTAAATTCTAAATGCCTTGTGGCCTTTCCTGTTTACAACATTCCATTTTAATGTTAATCCCTATTTAACATAAGCAAAACAGTTGTTTTCATAAGGACTCTACAAATTGGGTAAGATTGGCTTTCAGGCAGGTTAAAAAGTCTTAAGGAAATTGGAATGTGCATGTATATCTATCAATCTCTCTCTCTTACATAGGCTAGGGTCAAGTGAGGAATATTCTACTCAATATTTGAATTGATTTTGAGAGATGAGAAGAATTTAGCCAAGCAGAGAAATGAGCAGAAGCACTCACTAGGCAGAACATGCAAAGGCACCCAGGCATGAGGAAACAGCAATGCCAAGGCACAACAAATCATCCAGTGTGCCTGGGGCACAGGTGTGAAGGGAAACTGCCAAATGATAAAACTGGAGAACTAATCACAAAGCAGATTATAAAGGGTCTGGTATGCCAAGCTAAGGGGTTTGGATTTGGTCCTGAAGGTAACAGGGAGACATTCATCAAACAAAACTCAACTCATTGTATGAAATAAAAAACTGGAGGAAAAATGAAAAATGGATTCTAGTAGAATACATCTTCTCCATGTAATAATCAGTTTTTGGAAGATAAGGCATAATGTATAAACTTGTTGAATCACTATGTTGTACATCTGAATTCAACATAATGTTCTATGTTAACTATATTTTAAAAAAAAGATAAAGTATTTTAGCAACACTAAACATGACTTGCCTTCTTTTTCTACCTAGTAGAGAGGCTTCAAAGCAATGATACAGTCAAGAGTGAAGTTATATTGTAATTCAATCACAATGACATATTAGAACATAAGAATACAGTGGTGCTGTGAGGGATGGGGTGCATTCAAACAAGATTCTTCAATTAAAGACAAAATATTTTAAACATTTTATATAATTCACACTTTATAAGTCATTGAGTTTTGATACAATGTGTCTGAATGCCTCTAGAGCTTCATCTAGTTCCAAAACTGAGGTGTATATCCGTTAGAATTAAATTGCTGATGAATACATAAAATGGGTCAAATCCAGTATGTCAGCATACATTAGTTCAATTTTATTTAACAGGATAAATAAAAAATTACATCTAAAATAGGGAAGTTTTTAACCCAGGCTCTGTCATTTTTAACAATATGGTCTTGATGTCAATCTTTACTCACTGATATGAGAAAGGAACCAATACCCACCTTTTAATTTCTTGAGATGATGAAGTGAAATAATATATACAAAGATCCCTGATCAAATAACAAAAATAATATAAATAAGTATTTCATTAAATGTATCTTGAATGATAGGTACTATTAGTGGCTTTTAACTTAGTATAAGTGGAGAACAGTATAGTCTTGTGGAGGAGTCGAGAGAAAGCTTTATTGAAGAGGTAGATTTCACACACACATACACAAAATGCCTGAGTGATTTTCTTAAACTTTTGTCACATTGTTAAGGTTATACTATTACACAGAGAAAATCAATTGGGAAGTTGCTAAAAAGCAGACTAAAATTCGAAGAAGCTGAAAACTACTATAAAAGAAAGGTGGATTCTACATTGTCATTGTTACTCTTCTACAACTTACTGTTGTCACTGCAAAATAGAGCTGGAAAGATTTGATCTTGCCAGGAGTAACTACCTTCCCAAAGCAAAATGTTCACCCATGTGTAGTGAATTACAATGCCCCAAGGTACCACTTAGTAAATTGCTTCTTTTTTAGGCATTGACTGGAACCCCTGAAGAAAAATAAAATCATTGTGTGCTAGTGAACTCTGTGTTCCCAGACAAATTGTTTCCTATAGGATTAATGTAACAAAACAAACTTGTATGCCTATGGTGTATCACCTTTTTTTTCCTTATAAAATGACCCAGAGTTTTATAATTGCTTAAGGTCATGCATACCTTCCATATTCCTAAAAGAGTTAGAAATGGGAAAGAGCATTATTCTTTTACCACTTAGGTATGAATTCAGTCACAGAGAAAGAAATCATCTGCATCAGAGAATCAATATTAATAGTAAGTAATTTTACATCAAGCCTAGAGTACAACTGTTCTTAGAAATATTGTATGAGTTAAATGAAATACTCTGAGATACTCTTGAATATTATTTTATTCATTAAAGTTTATTCATTCTTTTTTTTCTACATAGTTTTGAGACTTAGTACTTCCAGAAATGCACACAAAAAATGTGTTCTTTGCAATGTTACAGGATTGATACTCTTGCCTATGAAAATAAGGAAGCCTTTAGAGGTTTCATGATTTCTGTAAATGTACAATTTAAAATAAACTGTAGAATTAATTTTGCAATCACATTTTAATGATCAAAAATTTATATGCAAAGTAAACTAACTGAATATTAGAAATGTGATAATCAGACTTCTGAAACAACATGATATAAAACTGAATTTATGCATAACCTTTTACTATGATTTATGTATACCCATGAAATATTTATCTCCACCTCAATAGTTCCTGATATAGTTGATAAATTTTTGCTAAAATTCAGATAATAGATAACAAGAATAATTCGGATTCTTACTGACAATATAACTTTGGGATATTTTATCAACAGCTCTCTGAGGCCCATCCATATGAAATTCTTCAAAGTCAATGCATTATGCACTAAGAGAGTACACAAGCACCTTTTTCTCTGCATCATCTGTAAAGTCTTAACTACATTTTTGATAGACTTTTAAAAAATTTCATTCTGTTTTTATTTTAATTCTCACATAGTTAACATATAGTGTTATATCAATTTCAGATGTAAAATATATGATTCAACAATTCTTTACACTGCTCATCAAAATAAGTGCACTCTTTAATCCCTATCACTTATTTCACCTATCCACTCCCCCCCCCCCCTTTCTCCTCTGGTAACCATCAATCTGCTCTCTATAGTTAAGAGTCTGTTTCTTGGTTTGTGTCTCTTTTTCTGTTTTACACCTTTGTTCATTTGCTTTGTTTCTTAAATTCCACATATGAGTTTGAAATCATATATTTGTCTTTCTCTACTATTTCACTAGCATTATACTCTCTAGCTCCATCCATGTTATTACAAATGATGAGATTTCATTCTTTTTTTTAATGTTGAATAATATTCCATTGTATATGTGGTATACACACACACACACACACACACACATCTTCTTTATTTATTTATTATTATTTTTTAATGTTTTTATTTATTTCTAGGAGAGAAAGAGACAGCGTGAGCAGGGGAGGGTCAGAGAGAGAGGGAGTCACAGACTGAAACGGGTTTCAGGCTCTGAGCTGGCAGTCAGCACAGAGCCCGACGTGGGGCTCGAACCCACGAACCGCGAGATCATGACCTAAGCGAAAGTCGGACACTTAACCGACTAAGCCACCCAGGCACCCCCACATCTTCTTTATTCATTCATCTACTGTTAGACACTTGGGCTGCTTCCTTTGGATATCGTAAATTATCTTGCAATAAACATATGGGTGCATATATCCTTTTGAATTAGTAATTTTGTATTTTGGTAAATACTCTATAGTGCAATTACTGGATTACTATGGTAGTTCTATTTTTAAATTTTTGAGGAATTTTTATACTATTTTCCACAGTGACTGCACCAGTTTGCATTACCACAAACAGTGCACGAGAATTCCTTTTCCTCCAAATCTTCATCAACACCTGTTTCTTGTGTTTTCAAAGTTAGCTATTATGACAGGTGTGAAGTAATAGCTCATTGGAGTTTTGATGTTGAGACTCTTTTCATTTATCTGTTGGCCATCTTGACAGATTTTCATATGAAGAATTACTAGAAATCAATACCTATACCTATTTGTGCTTGAATTATCTTACTCTTTAACATTTCCTTCTCTACCCAATCTATCATAATTTTCTAACTCTCTTGATACCAATTGATAAAAGAAACACAAAATAATTGAGAAAATGTAAGTTCTTAAAGATTTAACACTAAGGAACTCAGTTTTCCTAGATATTAATCCTTATCTGAGAAAACAGTAATTTTATTGATCTGTTATGTAATGATTGTTTTATTCATTCATTCATTCATTCAATTTTAAGGTAGTCATTCTTTCCTCTAGTTAAAATTATTTTGAACATAATATATGCCAAGAACTGGGTTAACCTTTGGAGGATATAACAGGGAATAATCCATGAAAATTGCCCTGAATATGCTTATAATACACTGAAGTAGTGGATCTTAAACATTTTTTTCTTGTTAATTCCATCTAATTTTACTTATAATTCATCCTCTTTTAGGTCTGTACTCATTTTATTAATAGTTATATTAATATTACTCAATTTTAAAAACATACATTAAACAGTTAAATATTGAATAATATTTTAAACATAATTATACATGTTAAAACACATTTGTTATTTATAAAATATTATTGGTAATATTTTAAAGTAGAAAATTTTGATTGAATATTTCATGATCTTTAGAATACAAAGTTAAATCTTATGATATGATGATTCTAGAGTTTCAATCTAAGTTTATTTGAAATTTTAATTTTTATTGGGTTTCAAAACTGAATATTTAACTTAAAAATGATAGATTTTCATGTCAAGCAAATGCTGTTGATGTCCATCACTAAATATGAACACTCTCCACTGACTTTTTGACTCGATCACATAGGCATTTAAAATGTTAGCTAAAATATTTCTACCTTTGATGATATCAATTGGTTCCTATCAAAATATCTGGAGGATATTGTATATACAAATGTTCAAAAAGTGAGCCAAAATCCAATGCATTTTTCTTTCAGTGATTCTTTTTGAAAAGGTTAATAAATTATATTTCCCAGTTTATTTTTAAAATAAATATGCCAATGTGGATGTTTGGCATAGACTTTACCCTTGTATAACTTTTGACAGCTAAAGCACATAATACTGGAAACATATACGAACATCTTTAATGTAAATATATATGTGTATATTCTCTTATTCAATTTTTTTTGAATTGAACATTAAAGAATTTTTACTTGGACATTCATTTTCAAAACTACATTTAGATTAGAAGAGTAAAGTCTGGGCTTTTTAATGTAACATACTATTGATAGCTATTTGTCATCACAGGTAAGATACACAAATTGTATATTTCTTTTTTTAATTTTTCAAAAAAATTTTTATTTGAGAGAGAGTAAGACAGCGTGAGTAGAGGAGGGGCAGAAACACAGAATGTGAAGCAGGGTCCAGGCTCTGAGCTGTCACCACAGAGCCCAACATGTGCTGTGAGCTTCATCAGCCTCGCTGGATGACAGTCACAGTGAGGAAACGGCAGCATTTGCACAGCTCCTGCCATGAGAAACGAAAACTGGTATCTCCTTCAGCTACTACTGGTTCAGGTAGGAAATGAGCCTGCAGGTATTGACCAGGCCTCACAATATTCCAAATCAGACCGATATTCCCCACACAGATTCCTCATAAGGAAAAGCATATTCCTGCCTTTTCGAAAGAGATTTTAGATGAAAGCACTGTGGATGATTGTCAAAAGGCTCTTATTATGGGCCTTGCAGATCCAAGACATGCATAATAAAGGGTGTTAAGAACACAAGAGTTACAATTGAGCCTGGCTCTATTGTATCAACCAGATACAGATATCGACCCCCACCCAATTGTTTCTGCTTGGAGCACTAGCCCCTCAAGGCATTTGTGATCAGTATTCAGAGTGACTTATTCTGGCATTGAATATGCTGATTGCACCCTGTGAAGGAACCTATTGAGGAACTTCTTCTTTTGTAATTATGGGAGCAAACATTGTTTCCTGAAAGACCTGTTTTTCTTAATACTCTCCTTAAACATCATCATACAGATCTCCTATATCTTTGGTTAGGTTTATTCCTGGGTCTTTTACGGTTTTTTTGTGCAATTGTGAATGGGTTGAGTTTCTTGATTTCTCTTTCTGTTGCTTCATTATTGGTGTATAAAAATGCAACCGATTTCTGTACGTTGATGCTGTACCCTGCAACTTTGCTGAATTCATGGATCAGTTCTAGTACACTTCTGGGGGAGTCTGTCGGGTTTTCTAGGTAGAGTATCATGTCATCTGCAAAAAGTGAAAGTTTAACTTCTTCTTTACCAATTCTGATGCCTTTTATTTCCTTTTGTTGTCTGATGGCTGACGCTAGGACTTCCAGCACTATGTTAAACAACAGTGGTGACAGTGGACATCCCTGTCGTGTTCCTGATCTCAGGGGGAAAGTTCTCAGTTTTTCCTCATTGAGGATGATGTTAGCTGAAGGCTTCTCATAGATGGCTTTGATGATGTTTAAGTAAATTCCTTCTATCCCGACTTTCTCTAGGGTCTTTATTAAGAAGGGAGGCTGTATCTTGTCAAATGCTTTTTCTGCATCTATTGACAGGATCATATGGTTTTTATCTTTTCTTTTGTTAATGTGATGTATCACATTGATTAATTTGTGAATATTGAACCAGCCCTGTAACCCAGGAATGAATCCCACTTGATCTTGATGGATAATTCTTTTTATGTGCTGTTGGATTTGATTTGCAAGTATCTTGTTGAGGATTTTTGCATCTGCATTCATCAAGGATATTGGCCTGTAGTTCCCTTTTTTTGCTGGGTCTCTGTCTGGCTTGGGAATCAAGGTGATGTAGGCTTCGTAAAATGAGTCCACAAGTTTTCCTTCAATTTCTATTTTTTTGAATAGCCTGAGAAGAATGGGTATTAATTCTTTGTTTTAATAAATGTTTTATTTATTTATTTCTGAGACAGAGACAGCATGAGAAGGGGAGTGTCAGAGAGAGAGGGAGACACAGAATCTCAAACAGGCTCTGAACTAGCTGTCAGCACAGAGCCTGATGCGGGGCCCGAACCCACAAACCGTGAGATCATGACCTGAGCCGAAGTTGGACAGTTAACCGACTGAGCCACTCAGGCACCCCAGAATGGGTATTAATTCTGTTTTAAATATCTGATAGAATTCCCCAGAGAAGCTATCTGGCCCAGGGCTCTTATTTGTTGGGAGATTTTTGATAACTGATTCAATTTCTTCACTAGTTATTTGTTCAGATATTCTAATTCTTCCCAAGTGAATTTGGTACTGAGTGTGTGTTTAGGAATTGGTCCATTTCTTCTAAGTTGTCTAGTTTGTTGGCATATAATTTTTCATAGTACTCCCTGATAATTGCTTGTATTTCTGAGGGGTTGGTTGTAATAAGTCCATTTTCATTCATGATTTTGTCTATTTGATTGCTTTCTCTTTTTCTTTTAAGAAGCCTGGCTAGAGATTTGTCAATTTTGCTAATTTTTCAAAAAAACAACTCTTGGATTTGTTGATCTGTTCAACTGGTTTTTTTTTGTTTTTTGTTTTTTTGTTTTTTTTTTTATAAAAAAAATTCTATATTGTTTATTTCTGCCCTGATTTTTATTATTTCTCTTCTCCTACTGGGTTTGGGGCATTCTTGTTGCTCTGCCTCTAGTTCCTTTAGGTGCGTGATTAGAGTTTGTAATTGTGCTTTTTCTAATTTCTTGAAATAGGCCTGGAGTGCATTGTCCTTTCCTCTTAGGACTGCCTTTGCCCCAGCTCATAGAGTTTGGATTGTTGTATTTTCATTTTCATTTGTTTCCATATATTTTTTAATTTCTTCTCTAATTGCCTGATTGGCCCATTCATTCTTTAGTAGGATGTTCTTTAACCTCCATGTTTTTGGATGCAATCCAGATTTCTGTGACTGATTTCAAGTTTGAGAGCATTCTGATCTGAAAGTATGCATGATATGATCTCAATTATTTTATACTTATTGAAGGTTGCTTTATATCCCAGTATGTGATCTATCTTGGAGAATGTGCCATGAGCACTTGATAAGAAAGTGAATTCCATGGTCTCAATATGTAGAGTTCTAAATAAATATATCTGTCAGATCGAACTGGTCCAATGTGTCATTCAAGTGCATTGTTTCTTTAGTGATTTTCTGTATAGTTGATCTATCCATTGCTGTCAGTGGAGTATTAAAGTCCCTTGCTATTAGCACATTCTTATCCATAAGATGGTTTCTGATTGTGATTGTTTTATATATTTAGGTGCTCCCATATTTGGTGTGTAGACATTTATAATTGTTAGCTTCTTCCTGATGGATGGACCGTGTAATTATTATATAATGCCCTTCTTTATCCCTTGTTACTGTCTTTAATTTAAAGTCCAGGCCAACAGACACATGAAACTATGCTCAGCATCCCTCCTCATCAGGGAAATACAAATCAAAACCACACTGAGATACCACCTCACGCCAGTCAGAGTGGCTAAAATGAGCAAATCAGAGAACTCTAGATGCTGGCGAGGATGTGGAGAAACAGGCACCCTCCTACACTGTCGGTGGGAATGTAAACTGGTGCAGCCCCTCTGGAAAACAGTGTGGAGGTTCCTCAGGAAAATAACAATAGAACTCCCCTATGACCTAGCAAGAGCACTGTTAGGAATTTACCCAAGGGATATAGGAATGCTGATGCATAGGAGCACATGTACCCCAATATTCATAGCAGCACTCTCAACAATAGCCCAAACATGGAAAGAGCCTAAGTGTCCATCCACGGACGAATGGATCAAGAAGATGTGGTTTATCTATACCATGGAATACTACATGGCAATGAGAAACAATGAAATCTGGCCATGTGTAGCAACATGGATGGACCTTTAGGGTGTTATGCTGAGTAAAATAAGTCAGGCAGAGAAGGACAAATGTCATATGTTTTCACGTATAGGAGGATTAGGAGGAACTTGACGGAGGACCAAGGGGGAGAAGAAGCGGGGAAATGGTGGGGGAAAGGGAGAGACGCAAACCATGAGAGACTCTTGAATGCTGAGAAACAAACTGAGGACTGATGGATGTGGGAGGGAGGGGGGAGATGGGTATGGAGGAGGGCACTTGTGGGGATGAGCACTGGGTGTTATATGGAAACCAATTTGACAATAAACTATTTGTAAAAATAAATAAATAATGTCCACTTTGTCTGATATAAGTACAGCTACTCCACCTTTCTTTTGACTTCCAGTAGCATTATATATATATTTATCCATCCCCTTACTATCAATCTGAAGGTGTCCTCCAGTCTAAAATGAGTTTTTTTTAGACAGCAAATAGATGGATTTTGTTTTTTTAGCCATTCTTTTATCCTATGTCTTTTGATTGGAGCATTCAGCCCATTTACATTCAGTGTTATTATTCAAAAATATGGGTTTAGCATCATTGTTTCCTTTGTGGGATTCATGCTTGTGGTGATGTTTCTGGTACCTTGTGTTCTTTGCAACATTTCTATCATAGAGTCCCCCTGAAGATTTCTTGCATGGCTTGTTTAGTGGTAACGAATTCTTTCAATTTTTATTTATTTGGAAAGACTTTTGTTCTCCTTCTATTCTGAATGACTGGTTTGCTGGATAGAGGATTCTTGGCTGCATATTTTTTTTTCTGTTCATCACATTGAAGATTTCCTGCCATTCCTTTCTGGCCTGCCAAGTTTCAGTAGATAAGTCTGTAACCACTCTAATAGGTTTCCCTTTGTATGTTAGGGCCCTTTTATCCTTAGCTGCTTTCAAAATTCTCTCTTTTGTCCTTATATTTTGCCAGTTTCACGATGATATGTTGTGGAGAAGATTGATTCAAGTTACGTCTGAGGGGAGTTCTCTATGCCTCTTGGATTTCAATGTCTATTTCCTTCCCCAGTTTGGGGAAGTTCTCTGCTAAAATTTGTTCAAATACTCCTTCAGCACCTTTCCCTCTCTCTTCCTCTTCTGGAATTCCTATGATAAGGATATTGTCCTGTTTGACTGTATCACTGAGCTCTCAAATTCTCCTTTTGTGTTCGTGGATCAGTTTCTCTCTCTTTTTCTCAGCTTCCTCTTTTTCTATAATTGTCTTCTAAATCACTTATTCTCTTTTCTGCCTCTTCAACCGGTGCACTGGATGCCTCCATTTTATTATGCATCTCACGTATAGCATTTTTTCATTCATCACAAGTATTTTTAAGCTCCATAGTCTTTGTAGCAGTAGTTTCTCTGATGTCTTCCATGCCTTTTTCAAGACCACCAATTAATTTTATGACTATTGTACTAAATTCTTGTTCAGTTATGTTGCTTATATCTGTTTTGAGCAGTTCTCAAGCTGCTATTTCTTCCTATTTCAAAAATTTTACACTTTAAAGGAGTATTAGCCATTATTTTTAAGAAATGCTCCTCAATGGGACTTTCTCATGGTAACCCGCGATTTTATTGAAGTTCTCTATTTTGGCCTAGAGTACCACAAAATTATGTAATATAAATATGATATAAATAGTATTCTGATAGTTGATATAAACTTCATCATTTTATTAAGGTGGTATCTGCTGGTTTCTAAAGTATAAAGTTACTATTTTGATATTTGTCAATAACAAAAATCATGGGGTACATTCTTAAATACTGTACAAATATTATTTCACAGCAAATATTTGCACAATAATTTTAGCTTACATTACCTTCAACAATTATTACTGTCGTGCCCTTATGTGATTTTTTCTTTCTCTAATTCTGTTATATTTTCACTAATTGCAATGTTCTGTGGAGATCAATATTTTACATCAATATGCACCCAAGGATACTGGTTTTATACTATGGATTATATTACAGTACAGTCAATTTATTTTGTTGCTTAAGTTATTCCATCTTTGGCCATGGGAAGCTCGTTTTAATGATCTCCATGTCCTTTCAACATACCCCTAAACTTTTTGAATTCTTCCTACTACAAGAAGCTCCAGACTCATTTTATATTTTCCCATTCACAGCACCAGGATCTAATAATTTTCCAAGAATCCTTGGTTCCTCTTATAGAAGAATAGAATTTAGGTATCAAGATCCAGCTACTAGACATGCTCAGTGCTATTACAATGTCATTGCTCAAAAACCTTAAGACATATAGGTATGTATATTAGCCAAAACATTATCTATCTATCTATCTACCTACCTACCTACCTATTTATCTATCTATCATCATCATCATGGATTTATCACATCTATATTTAAAATATGTACTGGAAGCCGCAACGGCCTAACTGGATGACAGTCACAGTGAGGAAATGGCAGCGTTTGCACAGCTCCTGCCATGAGAAACGAAAACTGGTATCTCCTTCTGCTACTACTGGCTCATGTTGGAAATGAGCCTGCTGGTATTGATCAGGCCTCACAATATTCCAAATCAGACCGATAGTCCCCACACAGATCCCTCGTAAGGAAAAGCATATTCCTGCCTTTTCAAAAGAGACTTCAGATGAAAGCATTGTGGATGATTGTCAAAAGGCTATTCTTATGGGCCTTGTAGATCCAAGACTTACATAATAAAGGGGGCTAAGAACACAAGAGTTACAATTGAATCTGGCCTGAAACAAAGAGCCTAATTTAGAGTTAAGGACAGATATCCACCCCCACCCAATTGTTTCTGCTTGGAGCCCCGGCCCCCCAAGCATTTGTGAGTGACATATTCTGGCCTTGAATATGCTGATTGCACCCTGTGAAGGGACCTATTGAGGAACTTCTTTTGTGATTATGGGAGCAAAGTTGTTTCCTGAAAAACCTGTGTTTCTTAATACTCCTTAAATAAGCTATTGACCCCTGCTCACAAAGAAGTAACTTCACCCTTTTTATGCTAAAAACTTTGTCTGGTATGTTAAAGATGCCTCCCTTCCCCTTAGAATAAGCATCTGAATCCACTTCCTCAATCACTATTGATAAAGGTTATGCCTGAGTCTTCTATAAATCTATGTTCTGGGAAATTCTTACATATCAGAGAAGCTTGTCATCAGAAATCATTGTTTAAGGTAAGTGCCACTTCTTTGTCATCCCCCAAACACTTAGTTATAAAATAAAGTTGAGCCTCAGTCAGAGCAGAGATGCTTGCCTGGTGATCAGGAAGAATCTCGAAGCTCTCTCACTCTGTCCCTCACCGACACTATCCATCCTTCAGGGACCCCTGGACCCAGCTGGAGTGGGCCTCTCACAAGTGGCATCTGAACAGTGGACCTGAAGGTAATCTCTTTAAACTATGTCGTTTTCATTGCATTAGTTGGGACGGTTAGGATTCCACCGTAGTGTATCTATGTATGTATGTATGTATCTATCTATCTACCTATCTATTTATCTATCTATCATAATCATCATGGATTTATCACATCTATATTTAAAATATAAGTTCATATTGGGGTGACTGGGTGGCTCAGTTGGGTATGCGTACGTGGCTCAGGTCATGATCTCATAGTTTCATGAGTTCAAGGACCACATCAGACTCTGTGCTGGCAGTGTGAAGTCTGCTTGGGATTCTTTTCTCTTCCCATCCCTCACTCATGTTTTCTGTTTCTCTCAAAATAAATAAATAAAAATAAATAAAATAAAATATGAGTTCATATTGATACCTCTGATTCCAACCCAATACCAAAGCTTCCATGCTTCTCCCATTTATTATTTGTAACATCTTTCTCCATGAAAAACCTGGGTTTCATTCTATATAATATATTATTTATGTATTCAACACAAGCATAAACACAAAAGAAATTTCAGAATTTCTTCCAAAATTTCTATCCACAAAACTGTATTTATACATAGTTTTAAATTTTTTGTTAGCTTTCAGTATCATTTCTAAATACTATATTTAAAGTTACTTAGGTTAGTTTTTCTTTCTTGTTCTGTGTTGTATAAATTATTTCACTTTGCTCTAAAATTGGAAATATGTGTTATGTGGCTTTGGTGATTTAATTACTGTTTGATTTTTCACTACAAATATTTATAAGTTTTATTTTTAATTTTTTTAAAGATGGGGGGAAAAATCTCAAGCCCACTCCATGCCCAGGTGGAGACTAATGCAGGACTTGACCTCACAATCCTAAGACTATGACTTGAGCTGAAACCAAGAGTCAGACGCTTAACCAACTAAGCCACCCAGGCGCCCCAGAATATGTTGATAGTACTATTGGTACTTGATTATCTAACTCTATCATTAGAAACATTTCAAAATAATATTTTGATTATCCTAGCATTCAATATTTCTCTCCACTCAGTTTTATTCATTGTTTTCTATTTGATGTCGCCCCTTACTATTTGATGCCTATACAGTCTATTTTGCTCATTTTTAACTGTTTCAACTATTAATCCAAATAATCATCCTTTCTTATGGGAGTCCTAAAATGCCATTAAGAACACAATTTTTTGTGTAAAAGTTTAATAGACCAAATTTAGGAAATTGTTACAAGAAAAATGATCAACATATTCCATATTTAATCTCTCCTCTTGTATTACTTTACTGATTCTTGTACTACTGCACATTCTGAATTTACAGAATGGTTGGTCTGCCTCTTCACCTTTATCTCATAATTTTAAAACTCTAGGCCTGAGAACCAAATAAATAAATAAAACAGAAATGTCATTCCTTTGACATTTTTGTTTGAAAATCAAAAAAGAAAATATACTATTTTATTTTTCACATTTGCTATGCAGAAACCCGGCCAACACTAAGCTTTTTATACATAGGGGAGAAATTAAATGTCCTGTCCAACACCGACATTCCACTTTTCTTCATGCCAGTCACTTGTTTCTCAAAAGAAATATGTTGTCATATAAATCTCTCAATATAAGAGAATATCATATGGCTAAGTGGTCTGCTAAGAAGAAAATGAATCCATTTCAGTGACAGCATTATTTTTTTTTCAATCAATTCAAAATGTAGTATTGAAAATAAACAGGAAAAAATGACTTAATAATATTGAACAACAACAAAAATAAAAACTCAGGTCCTTGAACTGAAATAAAATGCAATTATATATATTTGCCTTTACCATTTCTACATATACTATTGTTTTAACTTACTCAAATCTGCATTTGGTTTATTGCTCTTCTCCATTTATTTTTTTAAATTTTTAAAAAATGTTTATTTATTTTTGAGAGAGAGAGAGAGAGCATGAGTGGGGGAAGGGAAGGAGGGAGACACAGAATGTGAAGCAGGCTCTAGGCTCTGAGCTGTCAGCACAGAGCCCAATGAAGGGCTCGAAGTCAAGAACCATGAGAGATAATGAGCTGAGTCACAGTAGGATGCTTAACTGATTGAGTCAATCTGGTGCCCCTTTCCTCATTTTTCTTTAATGCTTTTCTCCATTTAATGTAAGATGGTATTTTGAGGAGTAGAAGTAGTTTATGTACAACAGTACCAATAAGATGAATTGGTTCAAAAGTATAATAAGTATTGCATATAATGAAACTCGCTTCCTCAAAATAGGCTGGGACACTGAAATTTGGAAATAAGAGGGGAAAGGAAAACATAAAATTGGCAAAAATAATATACATAAATTTTGTGCCATTACTCAGCCTACTCCAACTATATCCTTCTTCATCTTGCCTCACAGCTTATTTATGTGAGATTGTCTTTCTCACTTATGGACTTCAGTAAAACAAACATCATACATACTTCATGAACACTAACAAAAAAGAGTAGAGAAGATAGTTCCCACTCGGTATGTACCATAAGCAACAGAAAGTAAGAAAAGAGAGAGAGCCAGAAGAAACATCTTCCTCTTTCGTCTTTAACCTGGTACAATGAGTGGTGTTTCTCCTTTCAGTCCTTCCACAGCAAATGTGTCTGCAACTCGCTGTCTCTTCAGGTAGACAGCATGATAATATAATCACATGGCTTCATAACTGCTTCATTTTTTTTAATTGACTCATTATCTTGGGCTTGTACATCTCAAAGGAAGTGTTAGCACTTTAGTTATTAACTTGTCCTCTGTTGAAAGATGAGTAAATTTAAGGAAGAAAATAACAACTCCACACAAATGACATGCTATCTGTACGTATCTCCATTTATTTTATAACTTATTTACTTTCTTTTGAAAAAAATGAGTGAGAAGAAACCTATGAAGAGCTAGCTATAAATGGACAGGTAAGCAATTTCTTATCCATAGTCAAATTGTTTCTTCATACATGGTCAATCCAGTTATGTATTGATTCACTGTTAGCTGGCATATCTTTTCCCATCTTTTTACTTCTCATTTAAATGTGGGGATTTTTTGTATTAAAAATGGGTTTCCTGTACGTTCTTTATAGTAAGAAGTTTTATTTTTATTTAATCCAACAATCTTTAACTAGTGTTTCCAGACTACTGTATTTGATGTGAATATCAATATAGTTTTTTGAATTTATCATCTTACTTGTTTCTTATTTGACTCATCTCTCTTCTTTCTCCCAACCTTTCCTCTATTTCTCCCTTCTGCTGAATTGAATATATTTTCATTGTTGATTTCTAGGAGTTTTACCTGATTTTTATTTGTATCTCATTGCTTTATTTTTACAAATTTCCCTATCAATGCTGTGGGGTTTACAGAATAAAACTTTAATATGTCATGGTTTACCTTCTAGCAATATTATAATATTTTACATACCACATAAGAACCTTAACATACAATGATTCCAATTTCTTCTGCAGCTCTGTGCTACTCTATGTGCTATTTTTTATTGTATGAAATCTATATGCCATTATTATTTTTCTTTAAATAATTTTCTTTTTCAGATAAATAAAAAATAAGAAAAATGTCTTAAAAACTTTTACCCAAATATTTACCTTTTCCATTGCCTTTTTTTAAAGTGGATCCTAATTTGATTCACATTATTTATCTGCCTTTTAATGTCACTGGAAGTGCTATCCAGCTGATGCATTATTTGAGCTTTTATGTGTCTCAAATATTTTCATTTCTTTTTTTAAAAGTAAATCTTAGTAGGTATAAAATTCAAACTTGTTGTTCATTTTCAATTATAATTTTGGGGATTTTTTTTCCCATTGTGTTCTGCCTTGAATTTTCATCTGTTACTCTAATTTTGTTTCTTTGTATATGTCTTTTTCCTCTGCATATTTTCAAATTTTTTTAACATTTATGTATTATTTTTGAGAGACAGAGAGAGACAGAGTGTGGGCAGGGCGAGAGGCAGAGAGAGGGAGACACAGAATCCATAGCAGGCTCCAGGCTCTGAGCTGTCAGCACAAATCGAGAGATCATGGCCTAAGCTGAAGTTGGGATGCTTAACTGAATGAGCCACCCAGGTGCCCCTCCTCTGAATACTTTCAATACATTCTCTTCATAATTGGTTTTCATCAAAGTCGTATGCTGTACATTTATATGCTCTTCTTTAAATGTCTTCTGCTTGGAGTCCATTGTAAATTCTTAGATCTATGGATTTATAGTTTTCCACAAATTTTTGAAATATTCTCAGCCACATAACTTCCCTTCTTTTGAGAGCTTAATTACACTTATTTTAGACCACTTAATATTGTTCAAAAATTCACTGATTGTTTTATTTTGATTGGTATTTTTTTTAATCTATGTTTCATTTTAGGTAGTTTCTATTGCTAGGTTTTGTGTTCCCTAATCTTTGATTTCATAGTCTCATTTGCTAGGTATATTCCATCTCAGTAATTTTTCATCACTATGAATTCAGTGTGAGTCTTATGTATATCATCCATTTGTTTTCTTTTTAAAAAATTTTTTTAGTGTTTTATTTATTTCTGAGACAGAGAGAGACAGCATGAGCAGGGGAGGGTCAGAGAGAGAGGGAGATACAGAATGTGAAGCAGGCTCCAGGCTCTGAGCTGTCAGCACAGAGCCCGACGAGGGGCTCGAACTCATGGACCACGAGATCATGACCTGAGCCGAAGTCGGACGCTTAACCGACTGAGCCACCCAGGAATCCCTCCATTTTTTTTCTTATATTCATGTTTTTATCTATCATTTTGGAAAAAAATGAAGCTTATTTATATTTGCTTGCCTGCTCTTCCTAACATTTATCTCATTTCTGGAAACGTGTCTATTAGGTGGTATTTTTTGCCACTTCATTGGTTGTATTTTCCTACTACTCCACATGCCTAATTTGGTTTTTAAAATGTTTATTTATTTTTGAGAGAAAGAAAGAGACAGAGTGCGAGGGGAGAGGAGCAGAGAGAGAGGGAGACACAGATTCTGAAACAGGCTCCAGGCTCTGAGCTGTTAGCACAGAGCCCCACACTGGGCTCAAACTCACGGACCACAAGATCATGACCTGAGCTGAGGTCTGATGCTTAACCAACTGAGCCACCCAGGTGCCCCTACTGATTTTGCTTTTAATCAAATGATAGGTATTGTGAATTTTTTTTTTATTTTTAAGACTACCATTATTTTCAGTCTAAGACAATGTGAATTAGAAAGGAGATGAAGAAGGAGCAGCCAGTGAAATGAGATGAAGGCCAGGTGAGTATAGAATTCCAGAATCCAAAAGGGTTAAAGTAATCATTATTTTGTGACTAAATCTTCATGGTCCCTCATTTTTATCCTCAGTTCTGCTTGACCCAATATTGGTCAGGCATCTCTCCTCCCCTTAGATGCCTGAACTTTACTGTCTCTCCAAGACTGAGCACACGATAAAAAGGAGAATGTGCCGCTTATCAGCTTATCTTGAGTATCTTCTAACAACAGGAGACAAATTTCCTGTAAAATCTCCTGTCATACTCTCTTTTGATTACCCAACATCCCCTTAAAATGTCTGCAAAATATTACTTATCCTTTATTATAAAGTAGAAACCTTTTTGTCTGTTTTATTTTGAAATGCTTATAGGTTTCTGGAGATTAGAACATTCTCCCTATTGCAATATTCTTTTGGAGTAAAATCTCTATTTATTTAAACTCTGGATTTGTCTTTATTTGATGGTTGTCTTTATATATAATTCAATGTTACATGTAAATGTACCTATATGAGACAGTGAAAAGTAGTCATGACAATATAATGAATTAATATGTGGTCATCACATGCATCTATTTGGCTCCTCAAAGGAGCAAGCATTTTTCTTGACAGTAGGCCCATAAATTACAGGCCACAACAAAATGTATTAATGTGTTTTTTATCTATGGATTCTTTCACAATTGACACAGAAAATGTGAAGCCTAAAATATTTACTATTCGATCTTTTAAGAGAAAGTTTGCAACCCCTTTTCTAGACATGTAAATGTATCTGGAAACAAGACAAAGTTTTCAGTCATAAAGAGATTTTGGTCTTCTTTTGTAACATCCATACAATCTTTATAAAATGAATCAAATGATTTTCTTGAATGATTGCTTAAATATTAACTAGGTGAATTCAGGAAACATCATCATTCATTTGTGTATTCTTATTCATTTAACTTAATGCTTGATAATATTAGTCTTTCTGTTTACCAAAGAAAGAAAGGAAGAAAGAAGGATGAATAGAAGGAAAGGAGGAAGAAAATGAGAGAGAAAAGAGGGCATAGGAAGACAGAAAGGAAAGCAGCCTTGATAATATTAAAAAAAAGCAATTATTTCAAATATATATTCTTCAATTTGACCTCCATTGTGTAATTTTCTTGGTAGCATATTTACTTGTTCACCAAAATAGGATTTCTAAGGGTTGTGAGTGCTTCCAATACACTCATGACCAATGCAGCATTATTGTAACAATGTCTATGGCCTGTAAATTTGAGGATAAAATTTTCTGTCATTGTTCATATTTATTAGACATTTCATGCCTTTATTGAAAAGTGTTTTTGGTACTGTGTATGTTATTTTCCTATTGATGTGTTCAAAAGTAAATAATTCATTCCTTTTTAAACTATATTTTATGACTTGCATTTATTCTCTGTGTTAATTTTGTTTCTACTGTAATATTTTTAAGCATTTTAATGCAAACTATTTGGAGCTTTGCCAGAGATTACAATCATATAATATTAATTATCTCATTAAAAATCCAATAAATCATTAAAAATAACTCCAGTAGAGATGAGATGAGTAAAAAAACATCTTTTTAAAAATCCTCATTACAGAGTATATGACACCCATAAAATTATGGGTTCTTATGCAAAAGTTTGATGATAGTGCCTCAGGGTCAACTCCCTAATTATATTTGGAAAGATTAATATTAAAATCAATTTACATTCCATGAGAATTTACCAACGAGTAGTGGAGCAGAGTTTTTAAAGCAGGGTAATGCCTAAGGAATGTCAAACTGGGACAATAATTTCCTGAGGATAATTAATGAAATATAAGTTGAGGGTTTCTTGCAAATTAATGGAAAATGTTAAACTCACTGCTGTAATTTCCAGCAATATACATATTTAGTTATTCAATTTACTTAAGTTATTGCATTTATTATTTTTGGAAACATGGAATTATTCTTTAAATTTAATTAATGTTAATTTTTATAATTGCTAAATTACGACATGTAAGCTATTCAGTTTTAAATCACTAAAAGCATTTTGACATTGTAACGATAATATGAGAGTAAAATGTTCTGCTTTCATTCTTTCCTCAAACCTCCTTTCCCAGAAAAAAAACACTCTCAACAGTACGTGTGTATATATATATGTGTATATATTTTGACATTTATTGGCATGTATTGAAAAAAATAATAAATATTCTTATATCTCCTAATTATTTGCTTTTAAACTTAGCATGAAATAGCTTTCCATTTATTTCTGTCCTCTTCGATTTCTTTCATCAGTGTCTTAGAATAGTTTTCAATGTACAGATCTTTTAACTCCTTCAATAAATTTAGTCCTAAGTATTTTATTTTTTTTTGATGCAACTGTAAATGGGATAGTTTCTCTAATTTTTCTTTGTGATAGTTCATTGTTAGAAATGTAACTGATTTTTGTGCGATGATTTTGTATCCTTCAACTTTGCTTATTATGTGTCAAGTATATGCCCAGGCCTAGCACAATGAAAAGTATTCTTCGGACACATTCCTTGATACTATTAGCCGTACGATAAAATTGAGTAGGGATTAATATCTTATGTTTTACAATACAGTATCAGTATCTATTCCTTAAAAGAAACATTCCTCTTTTTTGACATTTCTTCTCCTTAGAAAACAAGTTGTCTTTGATATTAAAATATATATTTTACTATAATTGTCTAACCCTTCATTAAGACATAGTCTATATTCTCTTCAAACTCTGTGCCAGGTATCAATTTATTGCCTCTCAGCTCCGAATTCACTCTTTACTATCTTCTCTGCTGATATGGACCACTGCCATATGTATACACAATAAATCTTCCACAGAGCTTTTTCCAAAGGGCTGTGGCCATCTACAAAAGTGACTGAATGGGAAAATGAAATACCCATACCTTTTAAAGATTTTGAGACACTTGATTTAAATGAAAACTAATTCTTGGGGACCCAAAATTCCGCTGCGGTCTCTCAAATTGGAGATATATTGTTCTCTGGTGAGAGATGGAGAGTTAAGTCAGACTCTGAGTAGGTACAGGTGGTCCATAGGCCTCTTGTGTGTTTTTCTCTCAGTTCCTGACCTATCATTGAAATAGGCATACTTAATAATTGGAAGAATTCGCACATTGGCTTTCTGACTTATAGAGTGAGGGCCATTCTATCAGCTAAGTGACAGCGCCTGAAACTTTGCTGTCCAAGTAAGTAAACCAGAGAGAAAAGTACAGAGTGTTGATACCTACCTCATTACCATTTAACCCAACAGTCTGATTCCTGATGTCAGGTAGATCTTGGAAAATGAGTGTGGACCACCATAATCATTATCAGGTAATGACTCCTATTGTAGTTGCTGTTCTTTTTATTTTTTTAAATTTTTAATGTTTATTTATTTTGAGAGAGAGAGAGAGCAGAAGAAAAGCAAAAAGAGAAGGACACACAGAATCCAAAGCAGGCTCTAGGCTCTGAGCTGTCAGCACAGAGCTCAACTTAGGGCCAAACTCATGAGCTGTGAGATCAGGACCTGAGCAAAAGTTGGATGCTTAACTGACTGAACCTCCCAGGCACCCTGTAGCTGCTGTTCTTAGCATAGTATCTTCAGTGGAGAATATCAAGACATCTCCTGGCCCTTTGTATCCAGCTATTTACCTGGCTATTTTTTTTCTCCTACAAATGAGCAGAGGCTACTTGAAGTAGTTGCTTTTACTTCTGAGGGCCATGATATAACTTTACATTATTGTCTCAAGAATATATAAACTCTCTGTTACAATACAGTCCCCAGAGATCTTAATTATTTTAGCACTCACAAAACATCACGTTGGTCCACTATGTTGAGAACATCATCCTGATTATATCTGATAAGCTGGAAATTGTGCCTTTTGTATCTTAGTAGACATTTGGAATCTCACGAATGGGAGATAAATACCTCCAAAATTCAGGGGCCACTCTTTCAGGGAAGTTCCCAGAGGATTAATGATATGTGGGATTAATGAAATAGCTTTCCCAAGGTGAAAGACAAGTTGCTGCATTTTGCACCATTGTGGTAGGGTCCCTTCCTAAGGAGAGAGAAAAAACGGAGAGAAAACTTCAAGGTAACCTGGCTATCTGCCTATGTCACAACATCCCTGATGACCTTGTGAATTGAGACTACTTAATCAGACTACATGCTTGTGTGTGTTACCATATACGGGAGACAAGAAATAGGAAATATATTAAAAAAACTACGCTGCATGATGTTCAGGGCTTAGTTCTTCAGGTACAAACCCAACTGAGTGATGCCGGCATGAATAAAGTTGCTTTCTGGAAATTAAAAAGCCCCAGAGTCATGACTCTGTGTGAGAATCCTCCTATACTATCAACAAAAAATAAGGCATATACCTGGTAGGTCTTTTGTAATTGTGGAAGCAACGTAAACAATGTTTGAGTGTGCCACTTGGACTCATGTACAGCCCACAGACTTTGCAGTAATATCAGATGGCAGTTCTAGTCACTCGGCCACTTGGGCTTTATAATAAATAGATCCAATAATACTAGAAAGATTTGTCACAAATGAAATCTGATACAGACTCCAACAAACCCAAACAGAAGGATCATAGTGCAGACCTATAAGATTTTGGAGCAAATCTATGCCCTCTTTTTTGGACAACGGTTCTCTGGCAAAAAAAAGTTTCTGCTTATTATTATGCTTTGGTAAATACTAAAAGCCTAACCATTAAACCTCAGGTGGCCTGACCTTCCCATCATGAACTTGGTATTGTCTGGCCCACATAGTCATAAGGTTGAGTGGTCAACGGCGGCAGCAACTGACAAATGATGATGTAAGTAAGGCACTGTGCTTGGGCAGGTCCAGAAGGTACAAGTTATATAACCAGACAGCTAAGACTCCTTTGATACCAATTCTGGTTACACTGCCTTCTCTTCCACAATTCATGCCTATGATGGCCTTACCACCAGTTAAATATGGGATTAAAAACAATTAGAGTCTGATTTATGTATGGGAGTTCAAATGTGGTGTAAGATGTATACGGGAACTGAGTAACCAAGGAGGAGACTATACCAGTTATGAGTGAATTGGTTCTCAGCTCCAGACTTACATTTCAGAGCCTCTCTTCTGATAATGGACTGAATTCTGGCTCCTGATACAATATGTAGTCAGTTAAGCCTGTGGGTAAGTAAGAACATCTGGTGGTATTGTGCCATACACTCAGAATGCTCAGTCTCTTGGCAGTTCTAGCCCCTGCCTGGTGATCAACATTCTAGGGCCCTCCTATTCTGGACACTGTGAACCAGGTCTCATGACAGCACATGTGTCCCCACATCCGAGCAGGCTCCTCCATCAGCAATAGCACCACTGCACCCAAAGATTTGTTTTTGGTAACTCTCCCAATGTGAATATTATACACACTGGACCTTGAGCTCAAAGCAGTGCACTAACTTCCTCTATGTGCCCACCTGACAATTGTGGCAAAAGCTCTTCCCTTGGTAACCCAGGGATCTTCTTGGCCTTTCAATGGGCTGTAATCTCACCTTTTCCAATGAAAAGGTATGAATCCCAGCTTTGGGCATACAAATTTGATTATCTTTGGGACTTTCCCTCAGCCCTAGAGTACACATAGAGTTGTCTTTATATGCTTATACTTCCTTATCATAGCTTAATAATTCTTTATATTAAATTTATCCCATTAAATTATTATGTTATCTCTTTATAGGATCCAGAGTGATGCATGCTTATTTTATTATTTAGAAACTATTAGTAAATAGAAACAGTGGTGCTCTTCTGACAGACTGGCTATTCTTTGATCTCTCATTGGTATTATTTATTGCTTAGTCTCATTTTTCTATTCTTTAGTACACATCATCATGAAGAAAGAGCCCCACTGCCTATACTTTTTCTACTATGCAATGCATAATTATATTTATGTTCCTATGGCCAAGGGATTGGTGCCATCTCCAACACATTTTCTAAATTCCTTAATCTCTGTACTTTTCCTTTAAATCTATATTCAGAAAATAAACTAGGATTCCTCTCTCCTAACCAATCTAAATTCATCTTAGAATTTTTGTAGTAATCATTCTTTTTCTTGCAAATGGATTTATCCCACAATTTCTATGAAGGAATCGTTGTTCCTTCTCATCTTTACTTGACTGAGAGGGCAGGTGTTCTGTTCTTTCAATTTGTATATACACAATCTAGGATTAGATTTAATATCTTTGCTTCTTTTATATAACTCCTCTGTATTTTCTGTCAAATCTTATCTAAGAGCACCTAGGCACTTTCCATCTGCTTTACATCCCCACATAAAATGTGTTTTTTTTGGATACTCAATGTGATTTAACAATGAGACGCAGATATTTTCAATATTCCATTGAAAAAATAACTATGCACACAAATATATATTAGAAAGCCAAATTCTTACAGATTTATGAGTCTAGCCCCAAGTTTAAAAGGGCAGTGGCATAGCCAAAACTGATGTATTTTAAAATTTTATGAAGAATCTAGTAGTTCAAAATGTGTCACCAAATGACATGCAGTACATTAGGAATCTAAGTGACAAGAAGAAAAAAATATTACCAAGATGTGTTGCATGTGCAGTAGTGAAGGTAGCTCTACTGATTGTAGTCCCAGTAAATGCTGTAACTCTAAGTATATCAGGCGATACTAATTGTTAGTATAATTGTTACTATGTGGTCTTATCTCCCATCAACCTAAAATTATCTGAATGTTATGGCTGCATTATGAATGGGATTAAATTAAGAACTTTGCCACCAACATCCAGAGTTGGACAGTATGACATGAATCCAAAATAGTGAACAGTGAGCTAAAATTCCCCCTGGAGAACAGAGTCCATGGCCTGAGATCACTAGATCATGGAGGGAGGATTGCTTTTTTTTTCTGGGAACAGAGATGGGGGAGAATAAATCGTGACAGTAAATATACCTACTTTTAAAGCAGTAATGCAAAGTAATTTATTTGAAACATGAAACGGCCATTAATGCAAATAGTAAAAGAGTGTTTTACAAATGATGAATACAAGAACTAAAACACAAGAACATGACTCTTGGTCATGTGGAAGGATTTGTAGTTCAAAATAAGGTGGTAATTGTAGGCATCTTTGAAACGTGACATTTGAGCAGTGATTGAGTAGTGAAAGAAGGAATCAAACATTTTGTTTGGATTTCACTTTGTATACAGAGAGATGATGTTCATGGACTAAAATCATCTCAGGTACAGGGTAAAGATAGCTTTATACTGGATACTTCTTAAGAAGAAACATTTTGAGACAAGCAACAATTTTCTTTTCAGTCTTCTCAATTGGTAGTTTCTAAGCCTCATGGGAATAGCTTCCATCTTCCTTTCTATGAAAGAAGATTCAATTTTGGGAATTGTCCTAAAAAGAGTTAAATAAAAGCCAAACTTTGGCAAAGGAAAACAAATACATAAAACCTGAGATCATTTTGCTAAAGTCTGAGTTTCATAAAACCAGGAAAAAAAATGTAGCAGAAATCACTACACAGCAGAATATGGAAATAGCCATATGTAAATTTTTAAAATATAGGTAATTTATGTTATTAGAGAATATGTCAATGGCAAGTCTTATAATTAGATATTAAGTTTAAAAATGAATTAAAACTTAGATATTAAAGTCCACCATACAATATTTATTGTATAAATCATAGATTTAAGATGAAATTTGGAAACATTATTTTACTAAGGAGAATTATAAAACATAGAATTCTCCCTAGTTGGTGTCTGTTTCACCTGATTAATTATCTAAAATTTTAGGGAAAGATCTGTCACTACCAGGCTGTTTTAATCTTGGAATAAGTAGTGAGCCTCAATCACTGCTAACCTATTGATTCTGATTAATCCCGTGGTGATTAAAATGTATTAAGTGATCTTTAATGCACTGAGTTCTTGAATTTCTAATGCAAATTGAAATTCAAAAACTTCTTAAACAGAATGATACATGAACTCATTTTAGAAATTCTGAAAAGGGTTTTAATATTTTCTATTTTTTACATTTCTTGATGAACATCAATTTGTGGCTTGCAAGATTAAGTTTCAAAACACTAAATCTAAAGAAGAAGAAGAAGAAGAAGAAGAAGAAGAAGAAGAAGAAGAAGGAGGAGGAGGAGGAGGAGGAGGAGGAGGAGGAGGAGGAGGAGGAGAAAAAGAAGAAACTCAGCTATTCTGATTCTATAACAAATGGAAGAGGTCAAGCAAAATAAATGAAAATATTGTTATTTTAAATATATTTTATAAAAGCTTTTGTCATTTTACTTGTATCCTTAAAGTGTATTTAAATAATAAAGCTAAGAGTTTACATTTATAAAGACTTTTTTAGGTTTACAACAAAATTGAGAGGAAGGTAGAGATTTCCTATATATCCCTTGTCCCTAAATATGTATAGTCTTCCCTGTTATCAGCACCCCTTATCAGAGTGGTTTATTAGTTATAACTGATGAACCTGCATTGACACATCCTAATCACCTACAGTCTACAGTTTACATTGCAGTTCACTCTTGGTTTGTATAATATATGGTTATGGAAAAATGCATAATGACATGCATCCATCATTATAATAGCAGAGTATTTTAACTTTCCTAAAAATCCTCTGTGCTCCACCATTTCATTCCCACTCACCAACCCTTGGCAACTACTGTATTCATAGGTTTGCTTTTTCTGGAGTGTCAGAGTTGGAATCCTACAGGATGCAGCCTTTTCTGACTGGCTTCTTTCAGTTAGGAACATGCATTTAAGTTTTCTCCATGGTTTTTCATAGATTGATAGCTCTTTTCACATCCCTGAATAATAGCTCATTGTCTGCATGCTCCCCAGTTTATTAATCTATTCACCAACTTAAGGACAACATGATTACTTCCAAGTTTTGGCAATTATGAACGACTATGAATAAAACTGTTATATTCTTGTGCAAGTTCTGGGGTGGATATAAGTTCTCAACTCCTTTAGATAAATACCATGGAGAATGATAGCTGCATCATATGATAAGAGTATGTTTAGTTCTATACGAAATGACTAAACTGTCTTCCAAAGTAATTGTACCATTATTCATTCTCACCAACAATGAGGGAGAGTTCCTGTTGCTCCACATCTTCAGCAGCTTTTGTGGTTGTCAGTGTTCTGGATTTTGGTCAATTGTATAGCTGTGTAGTGATATCTTGTTGCTTTAATTTGCATTTCCTTGATGATAAATAAGAGATGTGGTGCATCTTTTTATTTGCTTATTTGCCACCTTTATAACTTCTTTAGTGAGGTCTTTGTTAAGGTTTTTGGCACATTTTTAAAATAGTTTTTTTTTTTCAGGGTCCCTGGGTGGCTCAGTTGGTTAAGAATCTGACTTCAGCTCAGGTGTGGGTTCAAGCCCCACATCAAGCCCTGTGCTGACAGCTCAGAGCCTGGAACCTGCTTTGGATTCTGTGTCTCCCTTTCTCTCTGCTCCTCCCCTGTGTGTGCTCTGTCTCTCAAAAATAAATAAATGTTTAATTTTTTTTAATAACATAACATAAAATAGTTTGTTCTTTTCTTATTCTTGAGTTTTAACAGGTTTGCGGGGTTTTTTTGGTTTTTTGTTTGTTTGTTTGTTTTTGTTTTTTTTACTGTTTCGGAGAGCAGCCCTCTATTAGATGTATCAATTGCAATTTTTTCTCCTAGTCTGATTCTTTTGACATTGTTTTTCACAGAGCAGAACTTTTTTTTAATTTCTTTTTTTTTTAACTTTTTTACAAATAGTTTATTGTCAAGTTGGTTTCCATATAGCACCCAGTGCTCATCCCCACAAGTGCCCTCCTCCATGCCCTTCTCCCCTTTCCCCCCCACACCCATCAGTCCTCAGTTTGTTCTCAGTATTCAGGAGTCTCTCATGGTTTTCCTCTCTCCCTTTCCCCCACCATTTCCCCCCTTCTTCTCCCTCTTGGTCCTCCATTAAGTTCCTCCTAATCCTCCTATACATGCAAACATATGATATTTGTCTTTCTCTGCCTCACAGAGCAGAACTTTTTAATGTTAATGAAGTCCAGCTTATCCCTTATTTCTTTCATAGTTCATGTCTTTGATATTGAAGTCTTTGCCCTTCTCAAACTCATCTAGGTTTTCTCCTACATTACTTTCTAGGAGTTTTACAGTTTTACATTTTATGCAAGATTCTATTCTAGACATTTTTCTCATTATTAATATGTCAATTATATATGTGAAGGTGTTCATGAACAAAAATGAAATGTGTTTTTATGAATCCAAATACAATATAATGATGACTTGTCCTTATTCACTACTTCACCATATGTATTTGTGAGTATAACTTAGTATTTGTATCAGAAGGCATCTATTTTAAAGATATATGCAAGAAATACATTTATTTAAATTTTAAATATATTTAAATATGTAAAAGATTGCAAATATTTGTAAGTCTTATAAGATGCATTCAACATGCATATTTTTATTGAGACAAAAAAGCAAGTTTAAATAATCATAAACTTTTTAATTAGGTATTTACATTGATATCTTCTGTAAAATTATTTCATATGTAGTTTTCAGATCTCCAGAATACCCAGAGCTCCAAGTCAAATGTAATTAAAGTTAGTTATAAAGTTTATAAAGTTTATAAAGTTATAAAGTTTATAACTTTAGTTATAAAGTTAGTTATAAAGCCACAATTGAGAGTGTTAACTTAATCGGTTATTTGGGAATTAAATATTTTACAAAAATGTTTTCTGAAGTTTTTCCTTGCCTATATCATTGATGCTTTTGTAAGTTATTAATTAAAAAAGAAGTGACATTTTAATGTGCAGTGTTGATATATATAAATAAGCCTAAAATGGACTATATTATAAATGGACTATTTGTAAATGGAATAATTTCCCTTTGCAGAAAAGAGGTGTTTAAAGTAATGAATTGTGGTGAATAAATTACTAGAACTAGAATTATAATCAACATTAAATGCAGAAGCAAACAAAAGCCCAGGGAAAGAGCAAAATCTTGTAGGTCCCAGATATCACAGTTTACTTTAGTAATATTAATGTGCAAATGAAAATAAAAACTTATTCTTTGAAAACATTTAATTTTGAGCTAATTTTAGACTTAAAGAAAAGTTGCATAAATGGTACATATAGTTTTCATATATCCCTCATCATCTTCTAATAATATCTCCAAGTTACATGATAAAAATATAATATCAAGAACAATAAATTAACATTTGTACAGTATTAACAATTAAACTCTATGCCTCATTCTAATTTTATCATGTTTCTACTAATGTTAATTTTCTATTCCAGGAACCTACTTAGGTTCTCACATTGCATTTCATTATGATTTCTCCCTAATCAATTCCAGATCACAGAATTTCTTCAGTCTTCCCTTGTCTCTTATGATCAGTTACTTTTAGAATGATCTCAACTTGGATTTGTCTCATGTTTTCCCATGTTTGGAATCAAGCTGTGCATTTTAGGCACAAAAATTATATTATGCCCTTCTCAGTATATCAAGACCTGGAGTTTGTGAGGTCAATGTCTTATTAGCAGAGACATTTTATTGATCTCTTTAGTTACCTTGGTGTCTGCAGGGCTACTCAACTGTAAAGTTACTCTCCTTGGTTTTCATATTTAATAAATAACTGAGAATATGGGTATATTATTTCTTCTCAAACCTTTACCCATAGAAAACAATCTGGCTTCTTTATTTACCTGCTCTTTGAGGTTGCCCAGAGTTACATTAGTCCTGTCTGGTGATTATGAGCATGTTTCCTGTATTGCTTTAAACCTTCTGAGCTCTAGCGTGCTCAATCTTATACCTGCATCTGGGCTATCCATGCAGCTAGCTAACCTCACCTTAATGTATGTGAGTAAATTAAATAGTTCAAAATACGAGTATACGTACATTTAGTCAATATTTTGGAAGTTACATAAATGAAATATATTTACAATTCTTGAATATTTTTATTTTAGTCCTCTCATACACACAAATGCGCAAAGTAGCTATTAATATACCCTTCAAAGAGTGAGAGATACTGAGGCGTGCTAAAGAAAAATAAAACTACTAAAATCACAAGCATAGGTAGCATTTAATATTGAAATTATATGCAGATAAATTCATCTGATTGATATGATTTAACTTTCTATTTTATAGATTTAAATGGATAAGAAGATAATGTGTTGTCTTATAATATATTGGCTACTATATTATATAACAAATGGCTTGGACAGGTACAGAGTTATGTTAAAAAAGTTCAGTGGTGGACCCATGTCTTAAAGGTTCTCTGCTACAAATGTGTTACAAATGAGCATTGTGCCTTTGTGCTTATGGGCCCCTGTGCAACAGACAGATGAAAGCTTCACAGGAAAATCCAGGCTGGAGGATCTATCTCACTATCACCTTTTTCTCATCTCTTCTGGCCAGATCTCTGATGCTCACTGTCAATTATCACTTGAAATCTTTTCCACAAAGTCAGTTTCCATCACTGTCTTACATGTATCTTCTTTTTTGTCTTTTAGAAAATAATTTCCAGGCTTAGTATTTCTCTCAAGTTATACAGCTTGATATAAAAAGCTATTCAGAGCATTCTTTTCCTTCAGATCCCCCAATGAGACTTTCATTGTTCGTGAAGTATCATCTAGAATTCTGACATGTTTTACATTTGTAGATTGTTCGAATCTGTGATATTTTAAATTGCATGTTTATGAGATCAGTGTCACCTCAGATGTTTAAGAGTTCTAGAGGATTTGGAATTTTCTTTGTCCTCAGAATTTTTCCTGCTCTTGAACTTCAATATTTTCTGATTTGTTTCTTTCTCATCTCTTCCTCTTTATTTTTAGTCATCCTTTCTGATAATTAGTTAGTGCAGTGATTCCTAGTCCATTTCTAAAGGAAAACCTGGTATCTATAAATTTATCTTTTCTCCGTTCTCTATATACAAATTTCTTCAAAACTTTCACTCTGTATCGTTTTCTCACTGACTTAGGATATTTACCCACTTATTTATTAATCATTTTTTTATATCCAGCATTGACTGTTTCACCTTTACAGCCTCCAGTATATTTTAATTTAGCTATTTTGATTTCTCTTCTTTGAAAAATCTTACTTATTTTATCCTTCCTGCTTCTCTTATTCTGGGCATTTTCATTACAGGTATTGTCTTTTTATAGTATTCCATTCCATATTATAGAAAGTAAGTCTTCTTGTGTTTTAACGGGGACAAGTTTGTAACATTTGGATTTGCACCCTTACATGTAGATTTTTTCAATTAACTTTTAGACTCTGTGTCCTTATGTTTCTACTCCTTTTTCATTGTGTTCATAAAATACAAATTGTTGTATTTTTTACCATTTTTAAATTGTCTTCCAACAAACCATTTAACTTTTTTTTTTTTTTTTTTTTGCCAGTTGCCATACTTGCATGTGTAAACATACATGTAACTGTGCACATTCTGCTTGGGCCCATGAGGGGTGAAATAAGTTTCTCAAATCTATAGTTGCAGGTTGTAGTGAACAGAAATCAACTCATTTTTAAATGTCAGATGCATTTATCCTTTTTTCTTCCCCAGTTCCACTTGCACATGGCATACATTGGTATAATGATTTATTTTTCCAGTTTTGAATCCTGAATCCAAAATTTTATTTATTCTTCTTATATTTTCTACAATACATAGTGGAAACTTCCATTTTCCTTCCAACTGTGGGGGCCAACAGCAGGCTGCCCCAGGAGGAGCCACTTTGGCGTGAACATTGTTTTGAGTTAAAAGTAATCAAAACCCAGAAAATGCAAACAAAGCAAAACAACAACCAACCAAACAAACAAAAAAAACAACAACAAAAACCTCTCCTCTTGGTTCTCAGCTGCCTAAATTCACATTGGAAAGTAAAGCCTGTACCAGGAAGAAAGCTCTTAACAGAGACTTACTTCCCTTTACCTTAGAAACTTACTTGCATCATAAGGCAACCTTTGTTATAAAAAACATCTCCTTGCAACTTCCTGCTAATGTCCTTCCTCCCTCTGTGTCCTCAGACCCTACCCTTCTCCTTAGCTCATATCAGTTTCATGTTGCCTCACTGTCTTTGGAATAACATGTCTGTGTGGATTCAAGTTTGATTTCCTCCTCTTGATCTGTCTTATGTCAATTTGATTCTAAGTCCAGCTAGAAGGACCCTGATAGCCCCAAACCTCTGTAGAAACTGTCTGTTTTCTTTCTAACAGTATTTCTGAATGGATATAGAAAGCATTGGAGAAAAATACTCTGGCAACAACTGAAAGATGGCTCACATGGAAAAGATGTATATATTGAGGTCTTTAGTGTTTAGGAATAATTGTTTCCATAGACGTCAGAGGATAAGGAATGTACAATTTCACCATCATTTTTCATAAAGTTTTGTCTCATACAGTAAAACATATCTAGGTGTGCTTTTATAATTTATTACATTACAACTAATTTTATAGTTAATGGCCCTTCTAAGTTGGCTCCCTCCTTTTTAATTCTAGAAGTTTTATCTAATATATTCAATTATTAGTAATTTTATATTTCCTCTATTTTTTCTAGGTATTTTTCTGCCAGTTTGAGAGCAGCCACTGTTAAGATGTATTTACCCAGAAACGTTTATATTTGACATTTTCTTCATTGAATAGTTATTAAATAAACCAATATATTTGTTCTGTTTTGCCACTGTCTCATTGATTTGCACTAACTAAATATCTTTGAATGCAAAGTTTTAGTCTTCACCATATAAGAGTCTTTAACACTCAAAAATATCTCCTCTGATTTCACTGTACAGTGAAATACAGTAGCAAATATAGTTATTATAAATATATTAATATATACTTTTAATCAACACTCAATAGTAGCCTGCTGTGTTAATTATTTTTGGTACATGAAGACTGATTGCATTTTCCTAATGAAGCATTTTTTCTTAGTATTTTTTACATTTACATGTTCACAGAATCATGTCAAGTATTACTAAAATTTAATTTGCTGTTTCTAAAATTTATATTTCAAAATAAAATAAAATAATAAAATAAAATAAATAAACATTATTTTTCTTTCCATACTAACCAGTAAATAAAGGGCACTAGAGACTATAAATACTGGACACATCAGATGGTATATAGATTTTCATCAAATCAAGGTTATTATAAGGTCATTTCAAACTTTACTTAGGCCTTAATTTTAAAAGGTGGTAAAAGAAATAAAGTACGTGATTCTGGTAAGACAAAGAATTAATACTTTTCAAATTATTTATTATCAATTTAGCAAATATTTTTGAAGATATAATTTCTTTGTTGAGAAGTCAAAAATGAAATAATATCTCTACTAGACATTCTACATAAGATGCAAATTAGGAGAAACATAGTTTGCATGACAGAGAAGTGGAAATACTCCAAAGCTTATGGACTGTGGCTTGAAATACAAGGATTTCACTGTAATAAAAAATGATGGATTGAGGAAGGTGATTTTAAGATAGAAAAAAACTTTAGTTCCATCTACATTGTTGCAAATGGCAAGATTTCATTCTTTTGATCGCCGAATAATATTCCATATATATATGTGTGTGTGTGTACCACATCCTCTCCATCCATCATCACTTGATGGACATTTGGGCTCTTTCCATAATTAAGTGAAATAAGTAAGTCAGACAAATTTCACACATATATGGCATTTAAGAAACACAACAGATGAACATAGGGGAATGGCAGGAAAAATAAAAGCAGTGAGAGAGGCAAACCATAAAAGACTCTTAAATATAGAGAACAAACTGAGGGTTGTTGGAGGGGTGTTGGGTGGGAGGATGGGCTAAATGAGGGATAATGAACATAGGATGTTATATGTAAATGATGAATCACTGGCTTCTACTGAAACATATTACACTGTTATAGATTAAAAAGATAGAACAAATTTTGTACAAACAGACAAAGAAATAAGTGACTGCAGAAAACTTCTGGCAACTCAGGTATTTCAATTTGCCTGAAATATTTAAAAAGCTAATACATGGGATTTGTGAGAAGTAAGAAAGATCTAATTAGAGGTCAGGTCATAAATATCCTTACATGTCAATCAAAGAAGTTAAAATTATAACCTTATGCATAATGAAAAGAAGGAACACATGTGAAAAACTTTGATTTGGTGATTAACACTGTAAGAAAAGTTGCACTGTGTGTATTGTGCAGATAATATGGAGAGAGAGGTGGGAGCCAGTGTTAAAGAACAGATAAGAACAAGGAAACTAGGAGAAATGTTTTTTGTAAAATCACTGGAGAGACTATCCTTTCCCCATTGTGTATTCTTGGTGCCCATATTGAAAATTAACCTACTCTATATGCTTTGGTTTATTTCTGTTACATTGGTCTATATATGTTTTTATACCACTACCATATTTCTAGGAGGCTGTACCTTCATGAATATTATCTTCTTTATTTCTAGTGATTCTTCTCAATATACATCATATTGAAAATAACAGTTTTGAATTTTCTTCTAGAATTGCAAAATTGTCTTCCTACAGAGGAAAAATGTACACACACATAGACAATTTACATGCTTGGACCAATGGAGTCCAGCATATCCATCCATTCAAATTTGTGTTCTGCTCAAGATAATTCCTTCAAGAGACTTGATACTTTCAGATTGGCTCCCAGAGCAGCTAGTATTTCCTTTTTCTTATTCATGAAAGCCAATTTCACCATTATAGATAGTTCCAAACCTCTGAAGTCTACTCTTGTCTTTCCCAATACAACCTGGTTTGTTATTGAAATCTCCAGGAAGAAGGAAGGGGTTAACTGCAATGGAAGATTTTATAGAGGCTCAGAAAGTGTGAACATGTGGAAGGGGTCATATATTTGGATATATTTACATTACTGAGATCTTACATATTAGTAAGAGCACTGACCTTAGATCACAGACCTTTGTTTTTTTGGGGTTTTTTTTTTTTTTTTGGTTGTTTGTTTTTTGTTCTTTTTTTTTCTGTTCAAATTGACCAGTCTCTCTGTATTCTGGATCAAACCACTTAACAAAACTAAGGCTTGACTTCCTCTTTTATGAAAATAGAGCATTCAATATATCTGCCTTCAAAACAAGAAGGACTTTATTCCTCTTCATAGGTTTTGAATAGGCAGAATCCACAGTAACAAATATGTTATATTTAAAGTGTAAAGCACTAATCTTTTACCAATTATAGAATAAATATAACATTATTTGTTTTAATCCTAGAGTATTAATGTCTAACTACTCAACAGAACATCTTCAGAGCATAAGAAATCAAGGGTAAATGTTGTAATCTATACAATGTAAAAAATAGTATACATTTGTAAGAGTAGACCACAAGAAAAGCAGATCTGTTTTAGCACAAAGTAAACACCTGAGTAAACACATCACAAAAGAAGATCAATGACAACCTTAAAATCTCCCTCATGTTTTCTCCCAATAACTGATCTTGGCAAAAATATTGCCTATCTTAATTTTTATAGTAATTGTTTTTTTCTCTTTTCTCATGATTTTATCATGTAAGTTTGCATCATTAAGCAGTTTATTTATTTCTTGTAAAATATATTCATATGGCTTTTTTGCCATTATATTTAGCCGAATTATTTTTAATTCTGTATAGTATTCTATTTTAAGACACCACACATTCTTTAACCATTTTGATAGTTATAAAAATCTGGGTTGTTTTCTGATTTGTGCATATTAGAATGATGCTTCTGTTTCTTACTGAAATGTTTTCTTAGTTGCCTTTGTATTCGTTATTATATACCTAGGAACAGAATTGCTAAGTTATGGAGGTATATATATTTTTAAGGTTAATAGGAAATTCCTGTTGTACAAAGTGATTAAATTAATGTATGCTCCATATAGCAGTGTGGGAGGACTACTCTTGTTCTACATTCTATCCAACGCTTAGTATTCCTTCCCTTTCTTTCTTTCTTTCTTTCTTTCTTTCTTTCTTTCTTTCTTTCTTCCTTCCTTCCTTCCTTCCTTCCTTCCTTCCTTCCTTCCTTCCTTCCTTCCTTCCTTCCGCATTTAGGAGTGGCAAAAGTTTAGTAACACATGGAGGCTTTTAAGTTGCATTTTCTTAATGAATAGTGGTGATTAGAACATTTGTGTATCTTTTTTTTAACACATCTGTTTGAGGCTTTCAACTATATTTATATTTTGGTGTTTCTCTTATTGTCTGTAGAGATTTTCAAAAATATTCTTTAGACATGAGATTTTTCTGTAACTTTTGGTGCAAGTGTTCTCCCATTATGTGACTTTTAAACTCTCATTATATACTTTTTAATATTAAGTATCATTTGATGAACTAGAGTTCTTTTTATTGTGCTCAATTTTGTCATATTTTCCTATATGGATAATGTTTTCTGCGCTCTCTTTAAAAAACTTTTCCCACCCAGATATATTCCTATATTATTCCTAATATTCCTTTCTAATTCTTTAATTTTCAGAACTACAATTCACTTGGGATTCACTTTTGTGTATGCTGTAAGGTAGGAGCTATGTTTCTCCCCTTCTCTAATTGTTAATGAGCTTGTTGTCAAGTACTGAATACACTAGCTTTTTCCACCATTCTTTATATTCAACTTTATTCTCCTCAAATCTCCCCATATTCTAATCCTTATTATTATTTTTAAACTGTTACTTTTTATATTTTGTGGAAATACCATTATTTTTCCATTCATCTCACCTTGATAAATATTTAAATTATATCTATTTTATAGTAATAACTATTAACTATTTTAACAGTAGTAATTGTCATCAAAAATAACATTATCACATGGGTGCCTGGGTGGCTAAGTTGGTTAAGCGCCCAATTTTGGCTCAGGTCATGATCTCATGGTCCATGAGTTTGAGCTCCACATTGGGCTCTGTGCTGACAGCTCAGAGCCTGGAGCCTGTTTCAGATTCCCTGCTTGTTCTTTCTCTCTCTCGCTCAAAAATAAATATTAAAGGGGCACTTAGGTGGCTCAGTTGGTTAAGTGTTCACCTTTGGCTTAGGTTATGATCTTGTAGTTTATGGGTTTGAGCCCTGAATCGGGCTCTGTGCTGACAGCTCAGAACCTGGAGTCTGCTTTGGATTCTGTGTCTCCTTCTCTCTCTGCCCATTCCCTCCTCATGCTCTGTCTGTCTATCAAAAATAAATAAATATTTAAAAATTTTAAAAATAACATGATCATGGGATGCCTGGGTGGTTCAGTCGGTTAAGCATCCGGCTCTTGATTTCAACTCAGGTCTTAATCTTATGGTTCACGGAATCAAGCCCCATGTCAGCAAAAGTCCGATCAGTGTTCCTTCTCCTTCTCTCTCTGACCTTACCCCACTCACGCTTTCTGACTCAAAAATAAATACACTTAAAAAAATAGCATACTGTAACTATACAGTAATCTATGAGATAACATTTCTATAAAATAAGTATATGGAATTCTTAGATCAAAACATACACCAATTTGCCTTTTAATAAGTGTACCAATTATTTCAAAAGAATTTTTATTTATTTATATTCCCATTAATACAGAAATGCTGTACTATAATACAGTATATATACTATCCCCACAGTTTTCATTTCTTTATGGTCACTTTATTTTTGTTTGACTATTTGTTTTTGCCCATTTCAAAGCTAAACGTATTATTCCTTAACTTGCATTTCAACAACTTCTAATAAGTTTGAAAGCACCTTTAGATTACTACTCACCTATATTTATTATTCTTTTAACTATTGTATTTACTATTTTCTGATTATATATTTTCTTTTCCTTACTTCAGATATTCCATGCATACTAAGAATATAAACTTTTATAAGCAAATAAGTTGCACATATTATTGTAGTAAATTGATTGCAAAAATGGTACCAATACCTCAGCCCTTTCTATTGGAATCCATGCCTCTGACAATCTAACTTGTAGTTTCTCCATTAATGAAGTCAGTATATTTCCAATGTTTTGTATTTGGGTGCCCTTTATAATTTATTTTGGCCAATAAAGCTCATTAGAAAGAATGATATGCCAGTTTTGAACCTAAGTCTCAAGAAGACTCACACACTACAGTTTATTCTTCTAGAAACCTACCACTACTATGTCAACAAACCCAGTCTATCCTACTCAGTGGGGGAACACGCTTCCGAGTTACCATTGTTGCTTCAAACAATAGTCAATGTATATACTAACATGTGAATGAGGCCTACTGGGACCAGCCAGCTCCTGGCCCACCCACTATTTTACCACAGGCACATAAACAAGTCTAGTCAGGATTAGTTAAGCCTGGCTCAGACTAGTTGAACTATCAGACAACCACAAAATCAGGAGCAATAAACATTTTTTAAGACATTGTAATTTGAATTGTTTTGTTAAGCAGATATAGATAACTGATCAAATTTTCCATCTTTTGATTTTTATCATATTTTTGTACATTACATAAACTCAACTCTTAGTTTAGAAAGTTTTTTACTCCATGGGTTGTGAAATCATTTTCCTATAATTTAGACTTTTGAAGTTATAGCTTTGTTCCATGTAGGTATGAAATTTATCTAATATCTACTTTTTGATTTTATTCTATTTAAATAGAAAGCCAGTTCAGTATCACTACTTAGTGGACCCTTTTCAAATGAATTGAAGTGAGACTTATAATATACATCATGTGTGATTTGATCACGGTCAGCCCTAGTGTACTTTGAATGCAATTTGAAGTTACACTTGCTTTTTTTTCTTTTCACTCTAGTACAGAAACTATACATTTTATTGTATCTCAAAAAATTCAATCATATATAATTTTAAATTTGGAATTATTTTTTAAAGAATAAAAAATGGCATTTCGTTGAAAATATCATATTTTTTATAAATTATTAGAAAAAAAGTCAAAATGGTAAGAAAATGCTAATCATAAATTGGCAAATAAGTGAGTACTTATTATATAACAAAAAGTTCATTCAGCAATGATTGATTTTTTATAACATTCAACCAAATATCTAGATCAAGAGTCAGACCTAATTTGGGCTAGAATCTTGGCATACACAACCTTTAAAATCAAGTGCACATGGAGAAAAGAATATGGGGTAAGCCCTTAATGGAGTGATAGAGAAAAGAACTGTGTTGAAACAAAAAAGTTACCCGCCCCAATTAACATGGTGATATTATCACTATCTCAGCCTGAGGTTAAAAAAAAAAAAAAAGAAAAAAAAGAAAGAAAGAAAGAAAGAAAAAAGATGTGATTGTGTTTTAAATTAATTCCACCTTATAAGAGTATAAGATGTCCAGATCAATCAATGGACAGGAGATTTGATTCATGACAGAGATCTTCATAGATTGTGCCAAAGTATGAATTTTTGCTCATGAAATCATAGGTCTTCTCTAAGGGAAGCCAAACCAGATCCCAATAAAAAAAAAAAAACTTAAAAATCAGGAAGACCAAACAGATACCCAACACCAAAGGATGAGTGTCAGGATTAAAGTTCCCATTTATTCATTCAATACATATGTATTTTATTAAATACATATTATGTTCCAGGAATTACTAAAAGCTGTTCTATATTCTGGTGAGCTGTTCTATATTCTATATATTATATCTATATATTATATATATATATATAAAATAAAATAATTACACAGAGATACTATATGGGTACATATAGTATCCATATGCATACTATATGTATACATACATACACACACAGGAAATTAAAAATGTTCAGAGAATAAGAGATATACATATCTGTAAGAAGCACATTCCAGAAAAAGAAAAAAAAAAATAGCATGTTCAAAGGCCAGAATGCAGAATATGCTTGGAATGTTAAGAAATAGAAGCAGACTAACATATCTGGAGAAGAGAGTCAAAAAGAGTTGAAAGGTAATGAAGTCAGAGTAGTGGATAATATCAAATTTTACAGGTTGTCTAACCTGTTCTCTTGATTTTGACTTTTACTCTATTCATATGGGAATCCTTTTAAGTAGCTAGAGCACAGGAATTATCTGATCTAATTTAAATATTAAGAGGATTCCCAGGACTGGCACATGGAGAATAGACTGTAAGTGTAAGGATGAAAGCAGAAATCATGAAGCTATTACAATTCTGTTATTTGATGATGACATCTCAGAATAGAGTGATAGGAATGCATATTATGAAACATGGTAAGATTATCAGTATATTTTGAAGATAAATTTAGCAGAAATTTCACGTGGATATATACAAGAAAGATGGCTCTAAAAACTGGCTCTAAGACTTTTGAGACTGAGTAAAGAGAAGACTTTATTGAGAAGAGCTAGGGAGAGGAGCATGTTTTGGTGGAAAGAAGTGAAAGCTTGGTTTTGGAGATGTTAAGTTTAAAAGCTGGTACACAAGAGATGATAATTAGAGAGTTGTATAGATGTGTCTGGATTTCAGGGTGAAAGTCTGGCTAGAAGTGCATATTTGGGAGTTGTTAGCACATTGACAGTATATCAAGCCATAAGAATGGATTATAGATAGGCAGAGATGAGGAGAGCTCTAGAGATTTAGTCTTGCAGGAGTCCATTATGAATATACCAGAAAGACAGTAAATAAAACTGAGATAGATCAGCCAACTGAATTACAACAGAATCAACTGAACCTGGTGTTATGGAAGTTAAGGAAGTAAAGTATTTCATAATGGAGAACATGATCAACTGTCATATGCTACTGCTAAGTCAAGTAAATGAGGACTTAGAAATGATCAATGGATTTGGCAACTTGGAAGTCACTGGGACTTTAAGAAGAACATATTTTCTCAATTTCTAAAGGTAGTGGTCTCAAGAACGACTGAAGCCTTCTTCAGTGGATATCACAAGAATAGGTAATTGTTCTGATGATACTTCCTACAAAGTTATGCAGAGACAATTACAGACAAATGTATAATCATGATTTGTTTCTTAAATGACAGATGTTATAGCATGTTTCTATGCTGATGGAAATGATACAATAGAGAGGGGGCATATATTATAAAAGATAGTTGGAACAATTATTGGAGCCATATCTTAAGATGGGCTAAATGTATAGAAGCTAGTATACCAAATGAGAGTATGACCCAATCTCTCATTGAAAGGGAATTCATTCAAAGTAACAGGCATAAGAGTATATGATATAATGAGAAGAATTGTGCATATGTCAATGTTATTGAGAATAGTGTCAGAGACCGGCTCCAGCCGGGGTCCCGGGGTCCCTGAAGGATGGACAGTGTTGGTGAGGGAGGGATGAGAGAGGCCCGAGATTCTTTCTGGTCACCAGACAGGCATCTCTGCTCTGACTGGGGCTCAACTTTATTTTATAATTAAGTGTTTGAGGGAAGACACAGAAGTGGCATTTGCCTTAGACAATGATTTCAGATGAAAAACTTCTTTGATAGTTAAGAAATTCCCAGAACATAGACTTGTAGAAGACTCATGCATAACCTTTATCAATAGTGATTGAGGTAGGGGATTTAGATGCTTATCCTATGGGGAAGGAAGGTATCTTTAGCATACAAGACAATGTTTTTAGTATAAAAAGGGTGAAGTTACTTCTTTGTGAGCAGGGGTCAATAGCTTGTTTAAGGAGTATCAAGAAAACAGGTCTTTCAGGGAACACCTTTGCTCCCATAATCACAAAAGAAGAAGTTCCTCAATAGGTTCCTTCACGGGGAGCAATCAGCATACTCAAGGCCAGAATAAGTCACTCAAAGATGCGCCAAGCAGAAACAATTGGGTGGGGGTGGATATCTGTCCTTAACTTTAAATTAGGCTCTTTATCTCAGGGCCAGACTCAGTTGTAACTCCTGTTCTTAGCCCCCTTTATTATGTAAGTCTTGGATCTGCAAGGCCCACAGGAAGAGCCTTTTAACAATCATCCACAATGTTTCCCTCTGAAGTCTCTTTTGAAAAGGCAGGAATATGCTTTTCCATATGAGCGAATTGTTTGAGGAATATCGGTCTGATCTGGAATATTGTGAGGCCTGGTCAATACCAGCAGCCTCATTTCCAACATGAGCCAGTAGTAGCAGAAGGAGATACCAGTTTTTGTTTCTTATGGCAGGAGCTATGCAAACACTGCCATTTCCTAGCTGTGACTGTCATCCAGCGACGCTGGTGAGGCTCCCAGCAGAATAGAGAGAAATTAAATGTAATAAGGAACTGTGTAGAATTCCTACCGGGGAAGTACATTTTAGTTGAGGCTTTTCTGTAGTGTGCTTGAGCCAGGGCAGAATAGGCAGAGTGCTGGATGGAACAAAGGTTTGTGTTTTTGTCATTTGAAGGATAAAGGGGAGAAAGAATAGGAGTGAGAAACAAGGAGATTTAAAAGGTATATCACAGAATGATTATAAGCATGGACAATGGAATCTATCCTGTGTGAAGAGGGAAATGAAGATGTGTGGTGGGGAGAAAAAGCAGTTAGAACAGTGAAAAGCTGGTGGTCTTAGTAGCTCCGGTGGGTGTGAAAAACTGTGGCAGTTAGGTTAACAGAGGGGGCAAGAAGATAAAAATGTAATAGAATGACTCAGGGATATTTGGAATTGAGATTTGTGAGATCCCAAGTTTATTAGCATGAGCCAAATGATTGGTGTAGGAGGCTAAGGTAGGTTGTGGAATAAGGTTTTTGGAGGAGAAGACTATATGTAGTAGAGACATCTACAGTGAACTAGATATCATAATCTTTAAGACATAAGTGCAAATAGGGGCGTTGGAGTGGCTCAGTTGGTTAAGCAGTTAAGCGTCTGACTTCTACTAAGGTCATGATCTCACAAATCATGAGTTCGAGCCCTGCACAGGGCTCTCTGCTGTCAGCACAGAGTCCTTGTCTCCCTCTCTCTGCCTGTCCTCCGTCTCTCACTCTCTCTCTCAAAAATAATAAACAAAAAACAAAGAAAGAAATGCAAATAATCTGGCTGTTTGGATGTCTTGGAATGAGGAAAGATAGTAAAGTCCTAGCAAAGGGAGATTAAAATTTATGTGTTTATTTTATAACACACTCCAAATATTAAAATATACTATTTGTATACACAATGGGAAAAGAAGTAGAATAACAGAATTTAAAAATAAAAATAGCATGCACTTCCAGGGCATCTTGAAATGACAACCAGTAACTATCCTGAGGAAATACATTTTTATTACTGAACATGAGAGGTAAGGGTAGACTTAAGAATAAATACTATATATTCTTAAATTAAGAAAAAGAAACAAAATGCTCCCAAGAAGATTTTAAGAGTATGAAGAAAGAGGCACGTGGGTGGCTCAGTCCTATAGGTGCCCAACTCTTGATATCAGTTCAGGTCATGATCTCATGGTTTGTGAGATTGAGCCCCATGTCAGGCTCTGCACTAACAGTGCAAAGTCTACTTGGGATTTTCTCTCTCCCTCTCTCTCTCTCTGTCCCCCTGCTCATGATCTCTCTCCCTCTCTCAAATAAATAAATAAATTTGAAAAAAACAAGTATGAAGAAAAAATTTAAGTGTATGAAAGATAAGTTTTTGATCAGAATGTAGCAACTGCTTTGTTGTTTAGGATCTAATTGAAGGTCTTCTGTCACTGAGTATTTTTTAAGATTCTAAGTAGAACTTCTGGTTTTTGATAGACTCAAGAAAAGTGAAAGGATATATGTGACCACAAAGTTTCTTCAAAGTGTTCAAATATATTTTCTGATTCCTATATAAAGTTTTGCTAAATACATAAAATTATTTTAAGAACTATAATCAATGTAATTTATTAATGTAATTTTTATAGTCAGAGCCTAATAATAGAAAAACAATAAACAGCTAAGGTATATGTATATATCTCATAATTATAGTTGCTGCTTATTTTTCCCTAGATGTTGCCACTGCAAAACTCCTTCAAAATTTATCTAATGGTTTTCATTACTCACTTTGTATTTATAAAATCTCTGCTCTTAAAACGTTTATGAACAGTCATAGCATTTATAATATTTTATGGATAGCTTTATGGAAAGACTGAGCAATGGGGATTTGTTATGAATAATTTATATGTAATGATTTCCAAAATAAAGTTATAAAACATAAACTAAAAATAAAATGGGTTTTGTTTGGCCTAAGGTAAGACAACAAAAAGTTTAAACAGAAAACTTGTATGCAACTTAAAGTTATGTAAAACAGTAAAAATATACACTCTTACGGCAAGCTGTTTATATGTCCTGACTATAACAACATGAGTACAGACTTTCCTCTCATTTTCCTATAATGTAATATTACTAAAATTTGGTTCAGATTTACATTAAACATATTACAAAAATAGGAAGACAGATTAATTGATTGAGGGCAATTTCTTCTGCCCCATAGTCTTTAAATCTCTGGGGGATTCAAAGTACCAGAAGTTCCATACTGCTAACAAAATGGAATTGGTATGTATGACTGTACAAATAATCTTAGAAATAAATGAAGCCTCTTACTCTAATAAACATGCTCCAGGATGCTAGTCCTGAAAAATAAAGTTTCCTGCTTGAAGCAAACAGACTGTGAGAGATGGAACTCCTAGTCTCCAGTTGTTTCTTACTTGGGCAAAGACTGTGAACTGCAATAGATAAATTGGGTAACTTTTAGTTTTGTGTTAGCTCCTTCATGTTGGAGGGACCAAGAGGCAGCAATATATATTACATTACATATGTAATAATTTCACTGTATAATAATCTTTCTTTAATTTAAAAATTATACTGATATAATAAGCTGCAACCAAGCAATTTTGTTTATTCAAGCATGATACTATCCGTTTGCTACTGAAGATAGGATATTTGATGTGATTTTTATGGTTATTCACTATAATAAAAATAACAAAAATAATAAGGTAAATATTTATTAGGGATTTATTAAGGATCCAGAATATGCCAGGCACTGATTTGTACATCATTTTCTGTCATCCTGATCATAACCCCATGTATAGATACTGTCATTAGCTACATTTTACAAATGCAGATACTGAGATTTGGATGCCTGGGAAAATTAAGTAAAGTGTTATCATATAGCCAATAATTTCTAGATACTACAACTAAAATTTGGTATCATAATAATCCAAGTCTGAAACTATGATAATCACTGTACTTACTGCACTGTGACAGACTTATCAGATCATTTAAAAAATTTCCTATCAGACCTCTAACTACATGATAATTGCTCTCATGTTTCCTTGATGTATTTAATATAAGCTACTCCATTCTGCTTCAGAAAGAGAAAGCAGCTTCTTATAATACAAATTTTGATCATTATCTTCAGTAATGTGAGACATAGAGCTATAGTTTCCAAAGTACCTCTGCTTAGCCTATGTAAATTTTTATATCTGTCTCAGAAAAACATTTAAGTACTTCATAAAATCAATCCTCTTTTTAGCCTGTTTAGCTTGTTTGGAAATGGGATGTGAGTTCATTACTTACTGCAAAATCTTCATTACTATTTCCTTAAATTTGTTTTAAGGAATACACTCTTTGAAAGCATTGATGGTTTAATTATATTCCTATGTTCTTTTTTTTCTCTTTCATAGTTTATTGCCAAGTTCGATTCCATACAACACCCAGTGCTCATCCCAACAAGTGCCTTCCTCCATGCCCATCACGCCCCACCCCCTCCCCCCCATTAGCCCTCAGTTTGTTCTCAGTATTCAAGAGTCTCTCATGCTTTGCCTCCCTCCCTCTCCCCCACTATTTTTCCCCTTCTTCTCCCCCATGGTCCTCTATTATGCTTCTCCTAATCCTCCTATAAGCGGTAGCATATGGTATCTGTCTTTCTCTGTCTGACTTATTTCATTCAGCATAACACACCCTCAAGTTCCATCCATGTTGCTACAAAGGGCCAGATTTCATTCTTTCTCATTGCCATGTAGTATTCCATTGTATAGATAAACCACATCTTCTTGATCCATTCGTCAGTTGATGGACACTTAGGCTCTTTCCATGATTTGGCTATTATTGAAAGTGCTGCTATGAACGTTGGGGTACATGTGCCTCTATGCATCAGCACTCCCGTATCCCTTGGGTACATTCCTAGCAGTGCTATTGCTGGGTCATAGGGGAGTTCTATTGTTAATTTTTTGAGGAACCTCCACACTGTTTTCTGGAGGGGCTGCACCAGTTTACATTCCCACCAACAGTGTAGGAGTGTGCCTGTTTCTCCACATCCTTGCCAGCATGTATAGTCTACTGATTTACTCATTTTAGTTCCTATTTTCTAAGATTTGATGAACAAATTAGTATTTTTGATTCTTTGAAAAATATTCAGTAGTTTCTGCTTTAGAGCTAATTACTGTGGGTTTAATACTAAAAATACTATTACCAAAAACTCTTTTACCCTTGCCTTCAGATTAGCCAATAGTGGATTGATCACCTTAAGGAGTAACCAACTCAATGGCTAAATCCATTGCACACTTTTTATCTTATACTCTTCCCTATGGCTTTTGACCTTGTGGACTACTCACTTTTAGGAAGAATCTTCATCCTTTGATCCATATCACTGCACTCATTTTTCCTTCTGCCTGATACTTATCCATCCTGGACTGCTTTCTCTATGTAATATATTTTCAGGACATAATTTTGACAGTCTTCCATTCTCACCAAATTCACATTCAATGAGAGATATCATCTAGTGCCTTGAAATAAATTACTTATATACTGTGATGTACTAAATCTGCAGCTCCTATCCAGAATTCTCTTTTGAGTTCCAGATCAAGTTTCTTCTAGACATCATCACTTGATATTCAAAGAAAGAATCAAATTCAATTTGCTAAAAAGTGAACTTTTAGTTTTACTAAAACTAAAATGATATATAGTTTTAACTAACCATGGCATCAACACTCCTTAACCCCAAAATAATTTTTCTCCTTCTAGGACATGACCTCAATCCATGCTCAAAACATTCCCACACCCTTTTTTTCTCACTCTCTGTAGGCAATTCCATCACTATGTCCAGTTGAGTCTACCACCTGAGACATATCACCAACCTCTTTACTAACGTTTATTTCCCTAAAAAAAGACCACAAACCCCTTATTGTTTGTTCCCTAGTTCTTTCTCTATGTAGCCATTCATATGCTATAGATGTGACATTTCTACCATACTATAGTACTTATGATTCTTCCACTGATCCCCATTGTCACCTTGTCTAAGCTTTTCAGTTGGCATGGAGCACTCATCCTCATCCCTCTTCCCAGTACTTCCCACCTCTGTCTTTGTCCTTTATCTATGAAACTTTTATCCATCACCTTCAGTCTACAGGTCAGAATTTCTTCCTATGGAAAACATTCCTTGATATTTGAATACTGAATTAGGTGATCCTCTCCTATTCTGATGGAAATGTGTATTTCACACATTTCTGCCTATCAGATACACTATAATTGCCTTTTTTAGTTGTTATTGTTATTCCCTGAGAATACCATATCTTTTAAGGCAAATAGAATAGTTTGCCATTGCAGCTTCAGGGTCTAGCATAGCATATTTTACAAAACAGCTTTTCAAAATTAATAAATTACAAGGATAAATGAGTTTCTTCAAACAGCTCACAGGTACACAGATTCTAATTTAAGATAGTCTTATAAAACAGCACTGAAATTAATATGAAGATTTAATTTTTTTCTCTACTGAATTTTAACTGTGAACTAAGTAAATAATTTAACCCCATCTCAGAGGTCTTTAAAAAATAACAGATTACAGGGGCACCTGGGTGGCTCATTTGGTAAAACATCTGACTTCGGCTCAGGCCATGATCTCATGGTTCGTGGGTTCAAGCCTTGTATTGGGCTCTGTGCTGACAGCCAGCTCAGAGCCTGGATCCTGCTTCAGATTCTTTGTCTCCCTCTCTCTCAGACCCTACCCTGCTCACACTGTCTCTCTCTCTCAGAAATAAATAAAAACATTAAAAAGATTTTTTTAAAATAACAGATTACAAAATCCTTATTTCCTTATTTCTAATCCCTTTCTCTGCTTTTAAAGATCCTGTTATAATAGAGACTTCTCATTGCAGAAAAGCATGCCTAAGAAAAAAAATAAAACATGTCTATTTCCAGTAATGTAGATTTAACCAGTCTGCTTATTATCAACTTAATCTTTGTATTTTCTTTATAAGAATGAATATTTACTATTGATTACTTACCACATATATACATTATGATTTCATTATCTTTATACTTTTTATTATTTCTCAGTAAAGATTTGAGATAAGATTTTAAATAAGACATGCTATATTGACTTTTAAGATAAGAAATATTCACTAAAGACAATTTTGTGTCAAATATGTATAAGAAATCTGAATGAAAGAATGTCTAACTCCTTTTTCCTGTAAAATAAACATAAATATATGTGAATATCTCACATTAAATAAAAAGTTTTTTGAATCTAGAATCAAATATTTCCAGATCATTAAGAATGGAAATGTTCTAAACATTTTTATAATAGCATTACAAATGCTCGTGGCTATTTATAGCATTTGAACTTAATAGAACATGACATAGAATAAGCAGTAAAATTGATAGCAATAAAAAGGAGTGTTTTATTATCTGATAAATGAAAACAAGGGTAACACACTCTCCTAAGGACACACTATTGTCAATATCTCTAATCAAAAAACCAGCAGGTAGTAAATACAGTAGCCATGTCATCTAATAGTGTCTGCACAGTTGTAGATGCTGTAGTTCAGTTTTGACAGAATATGCAGGAAAGGAAAAGTCACAATCACTTGAACATAAAATTCAAACCCTCACTTATAAAACTATAAGTAGCTACTCCTACTTACAGTTGATATATCATGATTTTGTTTTTGAGCATTTTGTATACTCTATAAACTCACCTGGGACTCAAGAAAAAAAATGTTTTCACAGGGGTCAATTAAAAAAAGTAAATATAGTCCTATGGAAAGGGTGACTTAAAAGTCAGATAGACAGGTGTTGCTGTGTTTGTTCTTCCACAAATTAGTTGTGGACCTTGGCCAAATTATACAACTTCATCAAAACTCCGTTTCCTCTAATATCAAATTAAGAGTATATTACCTACTTCCGTGGTAATACAAGATTCGATGAGATAATATGTATGTTTTATGTATCTTGCATGGGTACTTTAATGAATCTCTCTCTGTTTTTTCTGCCCTCCTAATTGCATAGATTTTAAATTCAATAGATTATGATTATTTTAACTTCAGGAGAAACCATTATAATTTATCTTTTATTAAGTATAGAATTATACTAATCATCAAATAAGATAGCTGATATATTGGTAATTATTTAGTGATCAAGAACTACTTTTTTCTTATATCCATTTACTCTATTTTTATCATTATTTTTGATACATATTTCTCAGTTAATGACACATTATCATACTATTTTTAAAGCCACTCTGTTGATTTATTCTTCTCCTTCCTTCTTAGTCCCTAGCAGCAATTTCTCCCTTCTATATCCATTTATATTTATTTTACTATGAGTTTATATATGTATAAGTTGTGTGTGTGTGTGTGTGTGTGTATATATATATAATGTATATATTATATTGTGTGGATATAACGTGTAAAATGTGTGAATGTATATATTATATATACATATATACATATGACACTCAAGTATAAACATTCACGATTGTAGTGTGTGTGTGAATTTACATAAAAGCTTGGTGCTATGTTGTGTAAGTCAAACTAATTGCTTCATCTCTGCTTCCCCCCTCCACATTTATTCATCCATCCTGTCACTTAATCACTTATTTATGTCAACATAGACTTGCAAATACTCATTTTTTTTCTTTGGACTATAATCCAATACTATTGCCATATATTTTGTTACAGATTTGGCCTTTGGGAGCTCACTATATATAGTTGGCTCCTGTGTCCTTGTGAATAATGTCTTAATTATTTTTTTGAATTCTCTTACTTTCGGTTTTAAGAAGATGCTCTAGCCTCATCTTGTATTACCCTGCTTCAGCTCTTGAATTATCCATTTCTCCAAGGGACCATAATTCTATTTGTTAGAGAACTGTATTTAGAAACAAACATCCAGGTGATGGCACGCTTGCTAACTTAAGAGGCTGCTGGCTATAAGTCCTCTGAGCAGATACACCCAGGAAATATATGTATATTTACTAGCCTATCTATATACACACTCAATATTTATTTCTCTATCCATTCATAAGAATGCATACTAAAATAATATGAATTCATACCTATATGGCTAACTCTAATCCATCACCAGAGTTCATTCAAGTAGTCTTCCCTTTCTTGCTTTCTATTTCTTTCTCTGACTGTGTAAAGTTTTATATAAAATTTATGAACTTACATGTTTTTTTTTTATTTTTTACTACATGGGGATTGAAAGGTAGAACAAGTAAGTAATGTTTGCATTTCCTAAATGGAATGTTTTAAAATTTTTAATATCAGCTATTTCATTCATATTCACATATACACATGCACACATAATTGATATTATTTATGGGTCTTATAGTCTGTAAACTAGCTAAGCTCACTTATTATTTCAAATGGATATTTTGTAGATTCCATAGTATTTTATTTAACTATCAGATCATCTGAGAACAAAAATATTGCAACCAAGAGAGATTAATTATTTCTTATGAATCTGAATTATTATTTTTTCCTTATATCTTTACTACACTGGCTAGGGCTCCAGTGCAATGTTGACTAGAAGTGGTGAGAGCTAACATCCTCACCTTAATCCTGAGTTTAGGGAGAGGTATTAAAGCTATCACCATTGAGTATTATAAGAGCTATGATTTTTGCAAATTCTCTTTATCAGGCTGAGGGATTCTATTCACTGGGAATTTTCATTAGGATTTGATGTTAGTTTTTGTCAAATGAATTTTCTGCATCTATGTATGTAATTGTATTATTTTTCTTTAGTTTGTTAATGTGATGGATTACACTGATTTTTTTTATTACTTTTTAATTTTTTAATGTTTATTTCTTTTTCAGAGAGGGAGGCTGACTGCAAGAAGGGGAGGGGCACAGAGGGAGGGAAACACAGAATGCAAAGCATGCTCCAGGCTCCAGGCTTCGAGCTCTCAGCACAGAATCCACCAAGGGGCTGGACGTTACAGACTGCAAGATCATGACCTGAGCCAAAGCCGGAGGCTTAACCAACTGAGCCACTCAGGTGCCCCATATACTGATTAATTTTTAAATGTCAAAATAACTCAGCATTCTTGGGATAAATCTTCCTTGGATATGGTATGTTTTTAATAAATGAAATTACTTTGGTTCTTTGTTTTTTGTTTTCCAGGTTTTTATTTGAATTCCTCTTAGTTAACAAATAGTGTAATATTAGTTTCTGGTGTATAAATTAGTAATTCAGTGTTTACATACAATACCCGGTGCTCATCACAAGTGCACTCCTTAATCCCCATTACCTATTGTTATATATAGTTGAATATGATTTTTAAAAATTGTGTGAATTTTGCATGTATATTCATATAGCATTATTTTATCATCATTTATTTAGTTTTGTAAGAAAGGTAATGTTGACTTCATTAAGAGGGAAAGTATTTTCTCCCACTTAATTTTATGGAAAATTTTGTGTAGAATTATACTGAATTCTACTATTTATTTTTTAAAAGTTTGGTAGAATTCACCAGTGAAGCCATCTGGACATGGAATTTTTTTAATGTTTATTCAATTTTGAAAGAGAGAAGGAGAGACAGAGTGTGAGAGGGGGAGGAGCAGAGAGAGAAGGAGACACAGATTCAAAAGCAGGCTCCAGACTCTAAGCTGTCAGTACAGAGCTCGACATGGGGCTTGAATTCACGAACCACAAGATCATGACTTGAGCTGAAGTCATACACTTAACCAACTGAGCCACTCAGGTATCCCATAATTTTATTTGTACAAACATCTTTAAATAATCCAATTTCCTTAATAGCAATTGAGTTATGAAGTTATATATTTCATTTTAAAATAGCTTTATTAATAAGTGACATACAGTAAACTGTATATGTTGCTATTGTACACTTCTATAAGTTATACACTCACATATAATTGTGAAATATTCAACACAATAATGATGTTATAACCCCAACAAGTTTTTTTCATGATGACAGTATTTTTTAAGCTAGCACCTTGCAAGTAAGAAACCTAAATCTTTTTTGAAGTGTTACACACCTGTTTCTTCCTGTATTATATTGCTAAGGCCTTGCATTATAGTTTACTATAAAACATACAGAAGTACTGGGAGACATCCTAAGTGAGTTTTTTAAGTTGCATGTATTATCTTCCCTATCCTCATCACATAGTAGCAACTTTATTTTCTCTTGATAATCCACTTTAATTATTCTAATCATCACTTTATCTTACTCTTCAGTCTTATTAGTCTAGAGTTCAATTGACTCAATATTGTCAAGTGTCACTTTCAAATCCCTGTTCAGTGTAACTCTTTTCATGTTTTCTTGTTGCAAGTACAAGAATCAAAAAGAGCTAAGAAATAGATAATTAGACACAATGACCAGAGGTATCTCTCCCATATCCACCTATTGATTCCTCTAACTGCAAAAGAAGCAGCGTCATATTTTCTTCACTGAATCAGAATGCAGATGTCCAACAATAGATACATCCATACTCATAAGCTTTTGTCTCCTAGTTGGTACCGTAACTAAATCCTAAATAAATTATTACATCTTTCTTGCTGTTTCTAGCTGTAATCAGCTGTTTATCAATTACAGGGTATATCTTTTGCTATAAAATGACTTACTTGCTCAGAAGCAATCCTGTAAGAAATGACACACCTTAGAATGAATTTTTAATAACCGTGCAGTTAGCACTGCAAGTAAAGCATAGCAGGTGAGGAAGGCAAATCCATACCCAGAATAAGTATATATTCTAATGTAAACAAAGTATTGTTTCCTAGATGACAGAACACATTACATAAAATTAAAATAAAATCAAGTGGCTGTTCCCTACCCTTCCACTCCACCCTGGTTATGATATCTTTTTAGTATTCCCATTAGCTTCTGCTGCTGACAGAGGTAGTAGTGATGATAATGGGATCAGCTATGGCAAAGGAGGTCCACGTGTATGACTTCATTCAAATTCTAAATGTCTGCTACAAACACATAATGAGTTAATGGAATCACCCAGGATGGACTCAGGCCAAACTCTATTTGCCACCTGAACGCAAGTCCCCACTCTGTGACCCATGGATTCATACTTTCTAAAATAATTGCCCCATAATCACTGGATTTGTTGACAATTGGTTTTTATTTATTAATTTATTTTAAATGTTTTATTTATTTCTGAGAGAGAGAGAGAGAGAGAGAGAGAGAGAGAGAGATAGATAGCATGATCAGGAGAGGGTCAGGGAGAGAAGGAGATACAGAATCGGAAGCAGGCTCCAGGCTCTGAGCTAGCCGTTAGCACAGAGCCCAATGCGGGGCTGGAACCCACGAACCGTGTGATCATGACCTGAGCCGAAGTCAGACGCTTAACTGACTGAGCCACCCAGGCGCCCTGACAATTGCTGTTTAATATGCAATGAAATAGGTAAATAGCTGTGTACCTCCTTGGGGAAGGCCAGCAAGGAGATTTTGGTGATATTGCAATAACCATGAGAGTTAAAAGTACTTTTCAAGACTATCAACATTACTCAGTATTATTTATCAATGTCATCATTTCATTTATATTTTACGGTATTTCCACAAGAATATCAAAAAGCTTCATTCAAGGTAATCTCGGTGTATTAACTGATTCTAGGTACATCAACTATCATGAGATACCAAAACCATCATGAAGACCTACTTCTTTTAGGTCAACATCTATTAACCAGAACTAAAGTTTTTGTGTTTGTGTTATTGTTTGTGATTTGTGGACATATGGGGGTTGTCCATAAAGTCAAGCATACCATGACCAATTTGTCACCTTCAACGATCCCTGTTTGTTAAAGGATTCTCATTATTGCATTAGCCTTGTTGTCTATGACAATGCCCATTACTTCTCGCAGTTAGGGGCTGAAACTTTGCCTCTGTAAGCCAGGATCTCATCATTCTTACTAAAATCAGAGAGTCCCTTTTAAAATGGCAATTTCCCACATTTATCATAGGACATTAGGGAAAAGTAAGTAGAATACTTTTGTTAAATTAGTTACTTTAGTTTTGAATGGTTTTAGATTTAAAGAAAAACTGGAAAAAGAGATTAGAAGGTCCTCATACTCCACACCAACTTTCTCCCATTATTATTAACTAACATTAGCATTGTACTATTTTTTTTACAATTAATGAACCAATATTGATACATTATTATTAACTAAAATCCACACTTTATTCAGGTTTCTTTAGTTTTTCAAAATATATTTTTTTCTGTTCCAGGATCCCATAAAAAAGATCCTTATAATTATAATTAATCATCATGTATCCTTAAGTTCCTCTTGGCTATCAGAGTTATGGTAGTACTTTTCAAGGTTACTGAAACTACTAAAAATATTTATGTCATTATTAAGGGAGAAACTTTTGATCCTGTGATGGACACAATTAATGATAGGTTAATGGATTGTCTGTTATTTTCCTTTAGTCTAATGTAGATCAAAGCTGAGTCTATGATTTAATCAACCAACCAAGCAAACAACTTGAACCATTTCCATCATCAAGCTAGAACAAGACAGTGAAATTCATTTTTAAGAGAATTCATACTGCACTATTTTGTGCAACGTTCACAGAATCCACACCTATACATACCCCCTACACTTTTGCCAATATAAATGGGAGATGTAAAACTCTTTTAATATTAAAAAATTTCCTCTGAGATTGATTTTATATGGTTCATGGGGCGATACTAGGATCTAGACTAGTAATGAGAGCTTGTCACGATGAGACCTAAGAAAAGTTGCCATCCTCTTGAAAGATATGTCAGTGAAGCAAAAACAGTATTAATATTATAGAGGAAGGATATCTCATAGGAATGATATCTTGCACAATGTGGAAGAAACCGGTGTAGGTTCTACAAGGAAAGATAAAGAATGAAGGAAAACTCACTCACCAGCCCTCCTGTTGCCTGATGCATCAGAGAGGAACTTTGAAGTAATGATGGATCTGACAGTGCCTTGTGCTTATCGCCTGGAGTCTTACAGCAGAGCTACTGTTGGTCATCAGGGGAAGTAGTAAAGATGGAGAACCAGAGAGAGTGTTGAAGGGTGAGGACAAATAGCAATCCACTGGAATTTTTGTGTCTGTCTCCAGGGAGAGAACAAAGACCAGCTGGAATCTGGCAGAATCTCCATATCTTTCTCTTATCACCTCTATCCATGATGACCTGCAGAGAGTAATAGCTATTGTTACTCACTTCTGTTTTCCTGCAAAAATTTCTGCAAAATTCTGTTTTGAATAATTTTAAACTGGATGTGTGTTATGAAGATGATTTTGTAATAATTACTCCTTTCTTAGACAAGTTGACATAGTATTAAAGCATCACACACCTCTTTTCAGCATGTCACAAGAATTTGAGCTGTACTTCAAATTCCAGTATACAAACTCTGTAGCAGCAAGAATAACAATATTTTAGAATAGCATTAAAAAGTCCAAGGTTTTCTGATTCCAAACTGAGTTGGCAATAAACACACTGAGCCTAATATCTTTGCTTTAAATTCTCCACTATACTGATATGCAAGCAGCCCATTCCATAGTTCTTACATTCCTTAACTCAATCACACCAGCTATCTGATCCATCATTCTTTGTCTCCAATATACTTTGGTAGGAAATCACAAGAATTAAATTTACTACTTTAGCAATGAGTGTGCCGGACTTCCTTTTTTTAGAGTTTATGGATTTTCACACCCTTCAAACAAGCCAGAAGAAATAATGTATTATTATCCCTATTTTTTGAGGTCTGTTACAGAGAATGACTTCCAGATTCTATTTAGTAATGAACATTCTTGGTTTATAGGCAACATATGTGTAGTTTGGAGCATGAATAGTTTTTTTTGAGGCATACATGGCCCAAAGTATTATTAGGAGGGCTGAAGAAGGAGGCTTGAGATGAGCTTCTATAGATGACTCTCAAAACTTGTGTAAAGAAAAGAGCTTCTGCCTCTAGTGCTGTTAAGAAACCACTGAGAAGAGTTCTGCCTTCTAGAACTACTCAATACTACATAATCCGTACCAGCAATGAGTATACTTCATGCCTGCAAGTAATGCACCTGCTTGAGATTCTTCTCTCTCTCTCAAAAATTAAAAATAGAAATAAAACCCAGAACTAACATTTTGTAGATATTTCATTAATACATATTACAAATAACGTATAGATTTTAGATCATATTTATGATTCTTCTAAGTTGCAATTGCATACACATTTTGTATGGAAATTGTTACAGTCCCACATGGAAGAGATGTGTATCATTTACTATAAAGTAAGCACATATTTTCTCAGAACTTTTAAAAGGGAATATGTAGTACCACATATACTAAGCTTAACTGAAAGTAAGACTATGAGGATCTGATAAATCACTTACAGTCTTCTGGTTTTAAATTTCTCATTTGTTATGGCCAACATACCCTGATGCTCCTCATCAGGGAAATAAAAATAAAAACCATACTGAGATATCACCTCACGCCAGTCAGAGTGGCTAAAATGAGCAAATCAGAGGACTCTAGATGCTGGCAAGGATGTGGAGAAACGGGCACCCTCCTACACTGTTGGTGGGAATGTAAACTGGTACAGCCCCTCTGGAAAACAGTGTGGAACAGTATGGAGGTTCCTCAAAAAATTAGCAATAGAACTCCCCTAGGACCCAGCAATAGCACTTCTAGGAATTTACCCAAGGGATACAGGAGTACTGATGCATAGGGCCACTTGTACCTCAATATTCATAGCAGCACTCTCAACAATAGCCAAAACATGGAAAGAGCCTAAGTGTCCATCAACGGACGAATGGATCAAGAAGATGTGGCTTATCTATACGATGGAATACTACATGGCAATCAGAAAGAATGAAAGCTGGCCATGTGTAGCAACATGGATGGATCTTGAGGGTGGTATGTAGAGCAAAATAAGTCAGGCAGAGAAGGACAGATACCATATGTTTGCCCATATAGGAGGATTAGGAGGCAAAGCATGAGAGACTCTTGAATGCTGAGAACAAACTGAGGGCTGATGGGGGTGGGGGAGAGGGGAAGGAGGGTGATGGGCATGGAGGAGGGCACTTGTTGGGATGAGCACTGGGTGTTATATGGAAACTAATTTGACCATAAAGTCAAAAAAAATTATCATCTGTTAAATGGACAATTGGATGATCTCCAAAACAGTCTCTAAAATTCTATGATAATGTTTAATTTTAATATTTAAATAATTATACTAAAGCAAGATTCAGAAACTATAAAGCTTTATGTATCAATCATATATACTACTGCTCAGGAAAGATATCTCTATCACTCTCTTATAGGAAATATTTAAATGTGAATTCACTGATTCCCTAAAAGTAATTGTCCAAAGCTGATATGACATTTGTTCCAAGTTTGGCCTGTTTTCTCTTAAATTCTTTTCTTGCTCTTACTTGGTCTGCTTGGTATCATAAGCTGTTTCCCACTGGCAATAGCTCCCAAGCTATCCTTAGACATCTTACACATGGACTCAGTCAGTGCCTTCCAAATTATAAGGCAGAAGAAAGATCAAAATGAGTATCTCTCTCTATGTCTCTCTCTGTATCTCTGAGTCTCTCTAATCTGAGTGTCTGTCTCTTTTCTACCTTGAACAGTGTCTCTGGCAGCTGCTAGATTTCCTCCTTTGACTTCAGGATAATTTCATAGTTTTGAAATCTTTCAATAGCAATACTATGGCACTTTTTACACAAAAAAATCAATTCATTTGTTATGCATAATGCTAGTAAATATAATAATTTTTAAAATACTTCTGCTTTTACAAACATTATACAAATGCCTTTATTCAATATAAGCATTTTGTACTACACCTGAGCATTTTGATTTCAGAAAAGGAATATTTAAATAGCAGGAAATCTTTGATAGACATTTCACGGACAGAGTTTTCATTAGAGAAAGTATGATCAGGTTGTTAAAAAATACCAAAATTGCAAAATTTCTACAAACATGATGTGTATCCTCTGGACAGTAGTATCACCTTCACCATTGCATATTAACTAACCACTGTAGTGTAGGAAGCAAGAGATTCCCTTGAGGTTGATTTATTTTTCTCACATACAATGAGAATACCAATTAGTGCAAATACAATTAAGCATAACTCAACCTAAATGCACTAAAGTAAAACTTATAATTTAATGTGTGAATTCAGGTCCAAATTTTTCCTCATCTATAAAGCAAAACCTAGGGTCATTCAAGAGGAAAAATTATGTTTTCTAGATGAATCCTACAGTTTAATGTACTATATTTAATCTAAAATGCACATTTTCTATTACTTATTATTTGTGAAACTATGTTATAAACTATATTATTTTTCTATTGTCCTAACAAATTACTAAAATAACAACTTAAAATAACACCCACTTATTATTTCCTAGTTCTGTATGTTGGAAGTCCAAATGGGGTCAAATGGGTACTCTGCTTAAAATCTCATAAGACTGGACTCAAAATGTCAGCCAGTCTGAACTATCATATGGAAACTTTAGGGGAGAATCCACATACAGGCTTTTTTGGGTTCTTGGTAGAATTCAATTCCATGTGGTTGTAGTTTTAAGGGCTTCCTTCCATTGACCAGGGAAGTAACAATTGGCAAGGAGTCATTCTTAACTTCTTGAGACTTCCCATATCCCTTGACTTGTGGGCCCTTACATTTCCAAATGGCAGGAGCACACTGAATCTCTCTGACTTATACTCTTGCATATCTCTTTTAACATCTTCTCTCTTCAGAGCTGGAAGAAAACTTTGCTTCTAATAGCTCCTGTGAATACACTGGACCTAACAGGATAATCTCCCTATTTTAAGGTCAACTCATTAATAAATTTAACTATATCTACAAAGTCCCTGTTGCCATATAACAGGGCTTCAAAGCCATGACTGGGGGCAAAAGTCATGAGGGTCATAATTCTGTTTAGTGCACATACATATCTTAGAGAAGAGAGAGATGTGTTCAAACAATAAGCTAGACAAATATCAAGAATATAGGAGAGTAGACAAAATAAGTGAATTACTTAATGGGGGATTAAATGGATTATTTCTAAAAGTTTTATTGTGTGAATACATACCATATTGTGAAAAAGATTTTATAAAGCAGCACATTTATAGAATCTATTTAATTACAGAGCTTTGTTTTTGACAAATACTTTTAAGGACAATGGTTCTCTGGCACTGGATTTTACAAAAACTGGTATATAAAATTCCCATTTATGACTGTTTTTATTAAATTCCTAAATAAAATATTAGCATGTAATAAAGAACAATCCCTTAAAAGAAGCATTTGCCATATTTAAATATTATTTCTTTAGCTCAAGAACCTAAGGATACCTAAGGATTAATTTTTGTATACATATCAACATGAAATATGAATAGAACTTATGATTTCAACAAATACTAAAAATAAAACCTTTCAATTAAATCCATTGCTTACACTTAATAAGGAAATTCTTATAAAATATTAGAGCATATATGTACTTACATAGCTAAGTGAGGAATGCAGTTCTCATAAAAATAGCCAAAATGATATTCAAGGTTCAAAAGGTAGAGATAAGCTAATATTAAGAAAACATCAATGAAGTATGCTATAACTATTATTAATTATTGTTGTTCAGAATGTGTTCCCCAACGCAACAAAAGGTGAAATACAAGTAAGGAATTTAGAAAGCTTTCTTCAAATTCTATAACCCCAGTGATCCACTGAAGATCAATACAGTTCCTTCATGTATTTTCATAATTCCCCTACTCTCCTCAAATAGAGGCTGCTGCGTTTAAACATTTTTAGCCTGGTTAGGTGTGTCCATTCATTTTTCTGATACTTGTACATCCAACCTCACTTCTTTAGTTACATACTTCTACCACTTGTTTTCACTTTATGTCAAACTCAAACTTTTTGCTTTATGAATACATTCCTTTTTCATGTAAAATTCCTCACAGAGCAAGATAAAAAGTCAATAGTTTCTAGATCAGAAGAAAAATCCATTATTCAAACAGATCCTCTCCATCTTTACCTACCTGAGTACATTAATTATTACACACAGTTGGTTCTATTCCATCAGAGAAAATCAAACACATGCCTGAGTTATATTTATTGTTGTCCTGCCTGTATCCCCTTTGGTTTTTCTCTTGTCCACTATAACTTTCCTTAAAGTTTCTTAACTCAACAAATTTCTTAGACATGTTCCCTGAGGGAACAGGCCATGTCTTCCTTCCTCCCACAAAAATGGTGGCATCTTGAAACTCATCTAACACTGCTTAAGTACATAATGTGATCTAATAGGTAATCTCTCCACATTCCTGTTTAAATTACTGTGTAAATACCCAGTATAGATTTCTCAATCATCAGCTTTTCACCCCCATGTCTCTCTATAATTTCCTGAATCCAAGTTCCCTCAGAGATCTACAAACCATTCCTTCTTTCTATGGCCTCATTTTGGACCTTTCTCAACATCTGTGTTTTTGTAATAGTGACTACAGCCCTTTTTCCTAATATAACCTTTTAGAATATCTAGATTTGTTGTTCTTTTAATTTATTTTATTTTCTGTTTAGACAGGACACCAAGAACTATATCTATTCCTTTCCTGATTCAGCATTTATTCTGAGTTAAAAAGTCAAAATCCATTTATATGGGTATTGTTTTGGAGTTTTTTGTTTGCTTGTGTTAGATTTCACAACTATTTCCCTTTGAGATGTTTTTCAGAATCCCTAATTTCTAGTTTCAAAGTATGCCAAATGTTAGACATTTTTCAAAAGATTTTAAAAATGTATTAATTTTAATTGGTACCAAAATATAACTTTCCCTCATAAAACAGGTCTTCTCCAATCAGTTCTGTGTCTTTATAAACTATACCACATTTTTATTAACTGAATTTCTAAAATCACAATAACACTAGTGTTTAGAATATGACTACTATGCTCTATTTGAGTTCAAATCTCTTCCAAATGTGTTCCTCAACAAGCATGTAAAAAATGTACTAAAATTTTGGGTCTAGTGTCACCTAAAATGTCTATTTTTAACAATTCACAATGAAAATTTGATATACCTACTACTGTGACCCAAAGTAAAACATAACAAACTATATCTTTCTGAATTTAAAAAATACAATGTAAGTAAAAATTCTCCCCACTTTAAGCTCAACAATGTCCATTTAATCTCACATATTATATCAGCTACCATGTATTTACTTCTCTGGCTTTCTATGTAAGGAATATGAAACCCCTGGACATATGAGAGTTAACTCTTACTTCAGATCAGCAGAAGAGTTATACTTTATCCAAATAAGGCACTTTTTTTTCTGCTTCCAAGATCACATTCTTACTTGTTTGGAAGCCTGCAACAAATCCATCAATACCTGTACTCAAAGACACCAAGCAAAGGTGTACTTCGTTTGTAAAGTGTTTCAACCCATCAAGCCCACATCTACTGAGAGCACTTGCACCCTCCACAAAAGATGTGGAGTCCACAACATAGGCGTGGTCACAGTGTTTTTTGCTGCCACCTGACATACCCTATCTGATTGTAATCTACATGAATAATCCTGCCTGCCATAGTCAGTGCAACACCTTCATAGCCACAAGCAGAATCCCTGCTTAGCAGACCCATTATGATAAGGATATCACAGCTGCTAGGAATTCTAGTTTGATTGAGAAAGTGTCCATTTCTATGTTAATCAACACTTATTAATACAATTGTAAAATTTGTTTTTTCCCTACCCAGATGTATCAATTGAGCTCTAAAATTGAAAATAAAAAGTCCTAAAGAACAATAATATACCATCTTTGCTAGACATGCAAAATGGTAGCTCAAAATGGGTTTGGCAGTCCTTATAGCCCATTACCCAATTTCACTTTAAATATGAGTCTGAAAAACAATTATATAGAGATCACCAGTGAATGTGAATTTCTTTGAAGACAGTGCTCTAAAGATTTTCTGACTTCCTGCCACATCCATGGCTGCTTTAATCTTCATCTAAGTGAGGGTTTAAGAGAACCACTTGGGTGAGATGAGTGGGCTCCCTACACTATGGTCTGTCCAACAGACAACACAGATTTTGGTGCCTGACACTGACTGAAAAAAAAAGTGAAAAACAGGAGGCAGGTAGGACTGTCTGTCATGTCAGAATAAAATGTGAAAAGGAGAGAGATGAATGCATACTGCATTATTAGTTTCTGGTTTTGCAAAGATGCAAACTTTCTCCCAGTGGCAAAATAAGCACCACAATGACTGTCATACACGAGGTATTTTGAGAAACCCTCTAGAAGAGATTTGCTTGCCAATGGAAATCAGAAAGGCTCATCTTCTTTCCTAAGAGAAAAGGGAAAAGGTGTTCAAGGGAAGTATGGAAAAAATTTAAGATGTTAGCTGGAAACCCTAACCCTAAGCCTGTGTGCACAATTACACCACCAGTTACATTAAAATTTTTCCCTTTTCTAGTTTCCTTCTGTCCCTTCTGAAACTGAACTTTCAGGAATACCGAAATAGTACCTACTGAGGAAGGGAGGGGATGCAATGAAAAGGAGGATGGAAACTATTTGTGTCCATGTTTCCTCCTATAAATTACAGAGCCTAGATCAGGTTTGAGCTGAAGACTAGACTGAAGGTCAGACAGATATTTGCAAAAGTCGGGAATACTTTAAACTGAAGGAGAGATTGAAATTTGATGAAGATTATATTAGACTTCTTAAAACCTGAAAATAACATAGTTTATTGACAAATAAAACTGACTCTAAAATTAAGATCGCTGACAAAGGTTTGCCATATTACAGAGATTGAAATGTAGTGATGAGAAAGAATATCCAATAATTGCCCATATAATTAGAAGGCCTTGTCCTTTGTCAATCAATAGATTACATAGCTATTAGAATCCTGATATAACATTCTGCTTCTAATTTCTTTGTAAGGGGCTTATTTTTTTCCTCTCTCTCTCTTTGGAAACTTTTAGAATCTTTTCCTTATTCCAGTTAGTTGCGTAACTTCTGGTGTCATTGCTTCAGCTAGCTGATCTTTCTATTTTGTCCTTAATTTTATTTTTTTACATTAATTTTTTAAAATTCTGTTAGTTCATTTAATTTCAATTTCTTCTTCTTTTTTTTTTTTTTTTTTATAAAACAATCCCAAGATTTTCAAACTCCTTTTTTTTCTTTCCAATAGTAGGCATTCTATAATACTTTCTTTTTCTGGTTCTTGTATGTTATATTACTTGCCTTTTTTCACTATTGATTTTTAAAATAAATATCCAAAAATAGTTTTGTGCTTTTTTGTTTCCAAAGGAAAACTTTTTCTAGGGCTGTAATTTTTCCCAAAATAATTCAGAGATAGTCTATGCTTCGTGTTTACCTTGTACACCCTTAATTTACACTTATTTGCAGAGATAGACAATGACTACTTATATTTAGCTGTCTGGAGGAGGTATAAAGAAAACTTTCTAGTTTTCTAGGAATAGGAATCAGTATTTTAACCCTCTAGAGTCTTCCAAAATGTTTTGGGTTTTTGAACCTGAAATGCACCATTTTGGAAAATTGTCCCATTCAAATGGAGACAGACTTTGATGGGGTAATGAGGAGCAGATGTAGCTATCAAGTAGGTTTTTTTAAATATCATGCCCACACTGAAGTTAAGACAAAGTAAAAAGAACACACTGTGGTCAAGCTCCTTTTCTCTTCCCCTACTTTCCTTGCTGCTGCTGATTATTTCTACAGCCACCTTCTTCAGCTGCAATGGCTGAAGAGATCTCAGTGACATTCATCAAGCTGAAATCACAAGGCAGCATTTTTCCCCAACTCTAAGTTTAAGAGACTGATATTTCTGCATAGTACACTCTCTTCAATTTATATATCCGGTCAATTCTTCCTACGTTGTGGTAAGAGATCTGGTACTTTCTAAACTTAAAGTTTTGATAAATATTTTTGATTTATTAGATTCATTCCAGTGAATATCAGAGATTGGTAATTTTTGATATATGCATTGATTTATTAATATTTTCTAAACACAGTCACCTGGAAATTAAAACATCTATTTTTACTCACCACCTTTATTTAAAATTGATCACATTTATGTTGCTTTAATATTATTTTATCTTTTACATTTGAAAAAGTATGAAATAAAAATTCAAAGATTTGTAAGATGGTAGTGGTGGACTATCCTGAGAATGCACTTCAAAGTTAGCCAGCATCTAAATAAATCCTTTTTACCATCTACATATTTACTGCTAGAAGTAATTTTCATAGGGTTTCATGAAATACATTAGATATATTTCCAGGTGTATTCTTCCAAAATTCTTCATATGGTTAAAAATGATCCAAAATATAAGAGATACAGTTGCATATGTAACAAGGATTTTTACATCTGTAATAAATCCTAAGAGAACTTGGGGACAATTCTAAAAGAAAAGGTGAAGGTAAATGATTCTCGAGTGATAAATAATTTCCTGAATGATGGTGGAACAAAATAATTTTTTCGAGTTCTCTTTAAGTTTTATGGTTATTCAAAATAACATAAGACATAAGGAGGAAGTGAAGAATCTCAATCATAGCTAAGCTCTGTTGCACTCAGATACATTCCACTTGACATAAGTATTTTACCTGAAAATGTAGCCCTGACATTCTATTAATAACATTTATTGGAGATTTTCAACCAAGGTAAACAGAATTTACTCTTCCAAGTCCATTTGTATCTGAAGGACATTAGCCATGCACAGTTTGTAGGGACTATAGTGTTCACGACTGTTTTAAAAGCTAGCAGATGTGCCAAAGTAGTATGTTATAACCCCAAATTATGTACCTCATGCAATTGAGAGGAAAGACATTTATTCCTTCACATATAATATTATAGCAATTTCTGGGGATTCAAAGTGTGAATAAATACAACTTAAGTTTATGTACTTTCTATTATAACTTGGAGAGTTAAAAGGCAAAATGAACTGCACAGAGTTCCTGCATGTTTAGTAATGATTGAAGCAAAAGGGGGAAATGTATATATAATGCTAATACAAAAATATTGATATATTAACTTATATAATAATCAGGATAGAATTGTATAAGAAACCAGAGGAATGCATGCAATTGGTTTTATACATGATGCTTACTCTAGAACAAATTACTGCCTTGTCTCTACAATTGTTCAGCATTTGTAATTAATTTCTGACCCAAAATCTATTGCTTTGGTGTGTCATGCGACAAATTATATAACACACTACCTATGTAAGTCAAGGACTTTTGGCACCAACCAACTCCATATTATATAAACATTATGCTGATTTAATACTATATGAGTTGTGTATTATTTAGAACCATGTTGAAATCAGTAAGTATTTTGAATGTAAACTTAGCCATAGCTCTTTATTATTTATAATTATTATACAAACTATTTTTGTGTGAGAGCACTAAACATAGCATCCCATAAAAACTATGTGTTTATGATAGTAAAGAATCATGACTTCACACAGGTGCAGGATCTGTACTATCAATAATTGTAGTGAAATATGAAGTCTAATAGTGATTTTAAAGAGTAATCATAAAATATTAACTAAAGTGTCACCTGAATATGCCAAAGTAGTTAGCTGGATTTTTTTGGACAACTATTTTGAAAATTGAAGATCAAATTAGAGACAAAGTGATATTATCCCATTTACTACAACGCAAATGAAAAAATAGTAACAAAGTAATGTGACCTTCATAGTCACAAAATCAAACAAGCAGAGAGCTACAGTTGTAACCCAGCTCTCTGGCAACAGAATAGCAAATAAATCATGGGCCCCAGATTAAGAATCTTTTCTAATTTAAACTCTGTATTTTAAAGACCTTTTGACCATCAGCAAGTCATTTCATCTCTTTCAGTCTTAGCTTTCCTATTAAAAATTAAAAAAAAAAATAGCAACGAAAACAAAAAACAAGGGTACCAATAATACATCATGAGATTTTGTGAAAATAATACAGGATAAACAAGCTTAGAAATTTAATGAGTAGAGGGCTTAGTGTAATACTTTGTACATTGAAGTGTTAAATAAATATTAGCTATTATTTTTATTGTATTAGCTCCTATTAATACTATGACTACCATTATACTATAGTTTCCACTAGCCAGATTGTCATTCTCAGCCATCAATGTAAAAGTTATCACTATATAAATATCTATCATCAAATAACTCAAAGGAAAGGGCATCTAACTATGTGCTTCTATGGGACCTTGAATATACTGACTCTACCATTAGTATAATTAACTTATCACAAGCTCTCTTAAAACCTTGTCCCTTCTTACCCCTCTCTGTATGCAAAGTAGCAAAATTCTAAAGCTGTTTCTAATTGAATTGTTAACCCCATGATGCTTGTACCAGGTTAAATGCTGAATACTGTCTGAGAAAAATCACATAGCCATTGTCTCTCTTTCAATTCATATAGGATCTTAACAGTACTCAAAATCTTTCCCACACTTTGCTAGCATGCTCTTTGTCTCATTTCCAAAGCAACTGCTTCATACCTTCTCTTCACACCTCAAACTTCCAATTCAACTCACTCTGACTCCACCTGCAAGAACTAAAATCATTGCCTCAAACTTCCTCATGAATATCAAAGCAATCAACCATGAACTACTATATTTTCCTACAATGCATCTACATCGTATCTAACCTGAGTCCACCTGTATTTCTTCCAGTTACAGTGGTCAAGGTAGCTCCTCTCCCGTTAAAGGCTAGCTTTTCTACCTATACCCTAGATCCCACATATTTGTACCTCTCAAGTAGCTGCTGTTGTATTATTCACTTCTCCTTATGAATTATTAATTTATTTCTCTTTCTTGAATATAACTATGCTCTTGTGCTCACCCAATACAAACAAACAACAAACACTAAGAAAACTAAACAAAGCAGGGCCACAACTTCCATTCACCACACATTACTCTCTTATGCAACACTATTTCTCTTTAACTTCATAGAAAAATTCTTGTTAGACTTACTCATTATCTATAGTCACTTAATTACACTTTTTAACTCCCAATTTCCTCATCCTACTCAAAACTGATTTTGTCCAAATAAGTCTACTGATAGTAATCTTATCTGGTCACCAATTGTCTCATGTATGTTATGCATGGCTGCTTCTATATCCTCATTTTAATTGACCTCTAGGCAGAATTTTTCACAATTGAACACTTTCTTCTTTTTAAAAATGCTGCTTTTCCTTGTCATTGATGATACCATATTCACCTGTCTTTTCATTTACTTGTTGGTTGCTCCTCTTTAATCTCCTTATATGATGAAATATAAATTTTACAATTGCCCAGATTAGGCCAGAGACTTTATTTTTTCTCTTTACTGTGTCCCAAGATCATATAATCAGTCCCAAAGATTTAAACAGAGTTCACTGATACCTGTATACTGTTGACATCAATTTTACATCTCTAATAGTGGCTTTTCATTAAATTCTATCATCAGAAATGTATATAGAGTTACTTACTTGAGTTGGTTTCCTGGCCATTCAGATATCATATGATCTAAACAGAGCTCTTATTTCCACTATTTAAAAACAAAAGGCAAGTAAAGAAACGACTTCACCCAAACCATCTCAGAGTAAGAGTTAACTGATTTTCTATCTTCTACTCTTTTTGTCCATAATCAGTCATTTCCCGTAGTCAGAGTGATCTTTTAAAAACCGTAAGTCATTTTTCTGTTTAAGATCCAACAAATATTATAAAATGGAATCATATAAATACTCAATCTGAAAGATAACAGAAAAATGAAAATGGGGTAGAAAAAACACATAAGATAACAATGAGTGAAATGATACATTTACACCTAAGGATATTTATAATCATATTAAATTTAGAGGTAAAAACACTCAAATTGAACAGCAGAGATTAGCATATTGCATTAAAAATTAAGACTTAAATCTATACTTCCTTCATGAAACCCCCTTTATATATAGACACAAATAGGTCAAAAGTTAATAGACAGAGACAAAAAATAGAATAGCAATTTGCCAAAGGCTGAGGGAAGGGAGAATGGGGAGTTATCTTTTAATGAGTACAGTTTCAGTTTGGAATGATGAAAAAGGTATGGAAATGAATAGTGATAATGGTTATACAACATTGTGAATGGACTTAATTTTATGGTTAAAACAATTACAATGGTAAATTTTATATTATATATATTTTATACCCAAAAAAATCAATGTATAAAGAAAAGAGTATCCCAGGTCAAGGTTAAAGTGTCTATCTGATGTTAAAAAAATATATAACTGTTACAAATCATATTATCAGAGAAAAATAATACAATTTTATCAAAATCAGGAATAAGTTTATCAAGAAAACAAAACTCATATGCACCTAAAAACAAAGTAGCAAAACACATGAAGCAGAATCTGTTGTAGTACTAGGAGAAACAGATAAATGTAAAATTATAATTGAGGATTTCAGTATACCTCTCTCAAAAGGAGACAGAACAAGTATTGCTATATCAGGTTTTAAAAAACACTATAAAACAACTTAATTTAATAAACTTTTTAAGACATTCTATCCAACAATAGCAGAATGCACATTATTTTGAAGTGCATGTAGAAAAAAAAAATCCAAGATAGAGCATTTTCCGGGTCATCAAACATGTTTCATAAGATTCAAAGTGTTCAAGACAGACAACATAGTCTTCTAACTATAATGGGATTAAATTAGAAATCAACTATGGGAAGATGTCTGAAATATCCCCCAAATAACTGAAAACTGAACACTCCCTTATATCAAAATCATGGTAAGAATCATGGAAAAGAAAGGACAAAAAAGGAAAAAGTACTTTGAACTAAATGAGTACGTAAATAGAAATTATTGAGATGCAAATAAAACATATTTAGAGGGAAACATAGTATTAAATACCTACACTAGAAAAAAATGACACTTTAGTGACCTCCGTTAACACTTTGAGATATTAGAAAAAGATTAATCCACAAAACAATTAAAATAGAGCAATAAAAATCAAAGAGGAAAATAAAAGAAAACAAAACAGCAGAGAATATCAATATTATCAAACATTCTTTTAGATCAATGAAATAGACCACTCTACCCAAACTATTAATAAAGTGGTAAGGAAAAAAATTACTAATATAAAAATAGGATAAAGTATCTCTACTGATTCTACAGATACTACTTAGATAATAAGGGCATATTAAAAATAATGTAAGTCAATAAATTTGTCAATTTAGATAAAACAAACTCCTTGTAAGACAGAAACAACCAAAGAGCCTCCAAAAGAAATAGATAACCTAAATAGCTCTATATCTAATGAAATTGAATTTGTGGTTTAAAACTTCATAGGAGGGACACCTGAGTGTCTCAATAGGTTGAGCTTTTGACCCTCAGTTTCAGCTCAGGCTATGATCCTAGGATAATGGGATCTAGCCTTACGCAGCCTTCCTCAGCATGGAGTCCACCTATGATTCATTCAATCTCTCTCTCTCTCTCTCTCTCTCTCTCTCTCTCTTCCTCCTCCTCCTCCTCTGGCCCTGTCTCCCCAACTTGCACACATGTTCTCTCTTTCTCTCTCATTAAAAATAAATAAATAAATAAAATGCTAAACAAAACAATAAACCTTCATAGGAAAGATACTCCAGGACCAGATGGCCTCACTAGTGAAACTTATCAAAAATTTAAGAGGAAATAACACCAATTTTATGTAATCTTTTCCAACAAATTCAAGAGAAAGAAAAGTTCAAGATCATTCTATGATGTTAACATCAATCTGATACAAAAAATTACAAAGACATTACAAGGAAAGGAAAAGGGAGAGAAGGGAGGGGAAGGGAGGGGAGGGGAGTATAAGGGAGGGGAGGGTAAGGGAGGGGAGGGGAGGAGATGGGAGGGAAGGAGATTAATGCCACTCATAAATAGGGAGGGGAGGAGAGAGGAGGGGAGTGGAGTGGATGGGAGGAATGCTCCTCATAAATGAAAGTAGAAATTCTTAATAAATATTTAGCATGTAAAATGCAACAATACATAAAATGGATAACACATCATAACTAAATGTCATTTATGTTAGGATTACAAGATGTTTTCATATTCAAAAATCATCCATTTGTAATTCACCATATTGACTAAAAATAAACTAAACAAAAACAGAGAAAACATTCATCTCAATGGATACAGAAAAAGCATTTGGCAAAACCTAATATACACTCCTGATAAGAACTTTCAGTAAACTAGAAATAGGATACTTCTTCTTCTTTATGAAAGATATCAATGGAAACACCTACAGTTAACATCATACTCAGTGGTAAAAACTGAATTCTTTCCTTCTATGATCAGAAACATTACAAGGATGTCCCCTCTCATCATTTCTACTGCAATACTGTAATAGAAGAATCTGGCCTAGGCAATGAGGGAAAATAACATGCCCTGGAATTAGAAGAGAAGTAAAACTACATTTGCAGATGAGGGAATCTTGTATCATGCAAGTTTGGTAAACTCATTCACTCAACTGTTATTCCCTAAAATATCTACAAAAATGATAAGAAACAAATATGTAAGGGAACTCATAATAACTACTTTTAAAATTGAAGCTAAATAAAAATAATGTAAAGTTCTATACCATGTATGCTCATATAGTTTATTTACTTCTGCATTTCAGCGACTGCATTACGTAGTTTAGTGAATGAAATAAAGGCATAATGTAAAAATTAAGGGTATTTATTGATTTTAATTTTAATCTGGAAACTTATATGGAGACAACGGGTTTAACTGCTAATTTTAACCTCCTATATCTTAAGAAAATATATTTTTAAAAAACTTTGCTTATTTTGCAGGACATCATTGGTACAGTTTTCATATAAGAAAATAAAATTTATTTTACGTATTACTATAACCATATTCTGATTGAGTGAGTCCACAAAAGCAGATTCCAGATCATCTCAAAACTCAGTCCTGCTTTCATATGGGCTCTAGACCCTTTTACAGTCTATCTCTGTACACAGCCCTTTTGAAATCAGTGGAAATTCCCTGTTCAAATCAACAATATGAGGGTATGAAACCAAATGGAGAAAATGACCCTTGAGATACTATGACTCTTGAAATTGAAAAGTTACCTTTTTATTACAATATAACACATTTCCTATTTCAAGGGCAGTAAAGTTACTTGTTAAAAAGTATTTCTACAACAGCCTTCACATTCACCAACACACTGATGTATTAAAACTGAATTGAGGTTTTAGGAATGAAAATAATGAAAACAAAAGTAAAGTGCTCCTTTAAAGTAGTTTTATGAACTAGTTATCAAGTGTAATAATGGTTTTGAAACTATTGGGATGCAGAAAAAAAAAACCCCTACCATTTCCATTTTTAAATAACTTGAGATATCTAATTTATTAAAACTTAAATGGAGTAACTCTATATATTTTATATACAGTGTTTTATATATATATATATACATGTGTTTTATATATATATATATATATACATGTGTTTTATATATATATGTGTATATATATATATATTTATATATATATATATATATAAAATTTGGCATTTGAACTTTTGGTGTAAATTATAGTGGCATTAATTACATTCACAATGTTGCACAGCCATCAGCACTATCGACTTCCAAAGCTTTGTCATGAACCCAAATGAAAATCAGTGCTCATTAAGCAATAACTCCCCCTTCCCTCTACCTCACTCCTGGTAAGCTCTAAGCTACTTTCTGACTCTTTGAATTTGCCCATTTGTGCTATTATGCAATATCTGTTCTTTTATGCCTGGCTTATTTCATTTAGCACAATATTTTCAAGATTCATCCCTGTTGTAGCATGTATCATAATTCATTTTTAAGGATGAATAATAATCAACACTGTTTATCCCACGTTTTGTTTATCTATTCATTGGTTGACAGACACTTGGATTGTTTCTACCTTTTGACTATTGTAAACTAAGCCACTATGATTATATATATACTTGTATCAGTTTGAATTCCTACTTTTAATTCTTTTGGATATATATCTAAGAATGAAATTATTGAGTCATATGGTAATTATATGTTTAATGCTTTGAGGAACTCTCAAACTGTTTTGCATAGTAGCTGTACCATTTAACATTTCTACCAGGAATATACAAGAATCCCAAGTTCTCCACATCTTCATGAGGATTTATTATTTTATTTTTGTGTGTATGTGATATCCATCCTAGTAGGTATGAAGTGAAATAGTTTCATTGTGGTTTTGATTTACATTTCCTTCATGACTGATGATAGTAAGCATCTTCTCATATGCTGATTGGTCATTTTCATGTTTTCTTTGAATAAATGGCTGTTTGGTTCTTGGCCCATTTTGTAACAGTGTTGTTTGGTTTTGTTGTTGTTGTTGACTTGTAGGAGTTCTTTACATATTCAGGATATTAAACACATTTCATAAGTGTGATATGCAAATATTTTTTTCTATGGGTTGTCTTTTCATTCTATTGATAGTGCCCTTGGTCTATGCTTTTGGGGTCATATTTAAAAAGTCATTGCTGGGGCGTCTGGGTGGCTCAGTCAGTTAACCATCCGACTTTGGCTCAGGTCATGATCTCATGGTTCATGGGTTCAAGCCCCGCATCGGGCTCTGTGCTGACAGCTAGCTCAGAGCCTGGGATACTGTGTCTCCCTCTCTCTCCGACCCTCCCTTGCTTACAGTGTCTCTCTCTCTCTCTCTCTCTCTCAGAAATAAATAAAACATTAAATTTTTTTTCTTTTTTACAAATAGTTTATTGTCAAATTAGTTTCCACATAACACTCAGTGCTCATCCCCAAAAGTGTCCTCCTCCATGCCCATCCCCCCCTCCCCCCTAAAAAAAATTTTAAAGTCATTGCTAAGTCCCAGGTAATGAAGATCTGCCCTTGTATTTTCTTCTAGGAGATTATGATTTTAGCTTTAAATTTGTGTCTTTTGATCCATTTTTATTTATTTTTATATATGGTATAATATAAGGGTCTGTCTTCATTATTTGCATGTATTACTCAGTTTCTCCCCACTGAAAGATTGTAGCATCCTTGCTTGATGTCAGTTGCAACATATATACATAATATGCAATATATATATAGTGGCAAATATAAAAAATATATATATATATAATATTATATATATATATATTTCTGTGGTGTCAATTTTACTCCAATGGTGTATATGTATATCCTTATGTCAGTACCACATTATTTTCATTACTATAGTTTGTAAGCTTGAAATTGTGAAGTATGAGCTTAACTTTGTTATTCTTTTTCAAGATTGGTTTGACTACTCAAGGTCCTTTAAAATTCCATATGAAATTTAAAAGAGCTTTTCTAATTTTACCCAAAATATCTCATTGACATTTTGATAGGAATTGCACTGATTCTGTATTTTAGTAGAAGCATCATCTTAACCATATTAAGTCTTGCATATATGAGCGAGATGTCTTTCCATTTACTTAAGTCTTCATTAATTTCTTTCATCGATGTTGTAGTTTTCAATGTACAGGTCTTGTACCTCACTGGTTACATTTATGCCTAATAGTTTGTTCTTTTTGATATTATTGAAAATGAAACTGTTTTCTTAATTTCTTTTTCAGGCTGCTTGTTGCTAAAATATAGAAATATAGATCATTTTTGCAAGTTGATTTTTCATGTATCAAATTTCCTGAATTTTTAAATTAGATGTAGAATAATCTTGTGGATTCTTTAGAATTTTCCACATGCAAGATCATGTCATCTATGAGCAGAAACAATTTTACTTCTTTATTTCAATTTGTATGTCTTTTGTTTATATGCCTTGCCTAATTACTCTGGCAAGAACATCAGACAACTATGTCAGATAACAGTGGTAAAAGCAGATATCCTTGTTTTGTTCCTTAGAGTAAAAGCTTTCAGTCATTCACCATTAAATATGATGACCTTTAGTGGCAGACCTTTACCATGTAGAGAAAAATTGCTTCTAAACACTTTTTGAGTGTTTTTATCATGATAGATGTGAAACATGATATTTTTATGCATCATTTAAAGTTACTATGTAGGCTTTTATTTTCCCTTTATTACATTAATGTAGTATAATACATAGAATTTCATATGTTGAACCATGCTTGCTTTCTTTGTGTAAATCCCACTTGGTCATCTTTATAGTCCATTTAATGTGCTGCTGAATTCACATTAGGAGTACTTTGTTGAGGATTTTTGCCATCAATTTCATTGACAAAGGATATTGGTGCAATTTTCTTTACTTGTAGTACCTTTGTATGGCTTTGCTTCTAAGGTAACGCTGGCCTATAGAATAAGTTAGAAAATATTACTCTTCACTTTAGAAGAGTTTATGAAGAATTGGGTAAATCTACCAGTGATTAATTCACCAGTAGTTCTGCGCTTTTCTTTGTTGGGAGGCATTTCTTTGAATTTGTAATTATTGATTCAATCTGCTTACTTGTTAGAGATCTATTCAGATTTTCTTTTTCTTCTTGAGACAGTTTTGAAGTTTGTGTGCTTATCAGAATCAAACCATTTAATCTAGCTTCTCCAATTTGTTGGCATACGGTTGCTCAGAGTATTTTCCTACAATCCTTTCTATACCTGTAAAGTCAATGAAATGTTCCTTGTTTTTCTGGTTTTAGTAATTTGAATCTTTTACCTTTTTTCCTAGTCAATCTGAATAAATATTTTTTATTCAAGTATAATTAACATGCAGTGTTATATTAATTTCAGGTATATAATGGTTCAAAAATTCTGTATATTACTCAGTGCTCATCACAAGTGTATTCTTAATCCCCTCCACCTTTTTCATCCATCCCCTCCCCACCTTCTGGCAACACCAATTTGTTCATTATATTTCAGAGGCTTTTTTTTTTTGTTTCAATCTTTCTTCACTTGTTTCTTAAATTCTATATATGAGTAAAATCATATGGTATTTTTCTTTCTTTAATTTATTTCACTTAGCACTTAGATCTATCTGTGTTGATATAAATAGTAAGAATTTGTTCTTTTTTATGGCTGAGTAATATTCCTCTGTGTGTGTGTGTGTGTGTGTGTGTGTGCGTGCGCACTCACCTGCTCATGTTTATTTTATACCATTTCTTGTAGCATCTTTTTATTTTTATTCTTTAAGTTTATTTATTTATTTTGAGTGAGAGAGGAAGACGAGAGTCAGAGAGAGAGAGAGAGAATATCTCAAGCAGGCTCCATGATGTCAGTGTGGATCCTGATAAGAAGATCAATCTCACAAACTGCAAGATCATGATCTGAGCCAAAATCAAGAGTTGGACACTTAACTGACTGAGTCATCCAGATTTCGAGATGCCCCATTACCATCTTGTTCTAAAAGTTGTTTTGAGGGGTACTTGGCTGGTTCATTGGAAGGGCATGAGACTCTTGATCTCCGAGTCATGAGTTCAAGCCTGATGTTGGGTATAGAGACTACTTAAAGAGATCGATCGATAAGGAAGGAAGGAAGGAAGGAAGGAAGGAAGGAAGGAAGGAAGAAAGAAAGAAAGAAAGAAAGAAAGAAAGAAAGAAAGAAGAAAGAAAGAAAGAAAAGGAAGGAAGGAAGGAAGGAAGTTGTTTTGAATTTAGAATATTGTCATTAAATGTAGTATGAATTTTATGAAACATGTTTGGAGCATGATAAATGACTTACTCCATTATCCATATCAATTTTTTCACTGACAACATCTCATTTCATTTCCACAACATTTTGCATAGGCATTATTATTCACAATTCAGAAGTGACAAAATAAAGATTATAAAAGTTTAATAATAAATTCCTAACTTGTGAATTGGAGAACCTGAATGCAAATTCAGGGCTCCTGAGTCTGTATCCCACACTCTTTCAACAATATAGTACTCCTAGAATATCACCATCTGGTGATTTGAGTAATCTATAAATATAAAATTTGTACATTGAAGAAATTTGTAGACTTTTCAAAACTATTTTATTCTGTTACCAGAGTTATCATTTCAAATAAGAGAATGAACAGTTTTATACTATTTTACTTAATAAAAGCAAATACTCCAGAGGATGCACTTTCACTTCTTTTGCTAGATGGTATCATTTTAAAGTTTGAGACATATGTCAAAACACTCATATCTAAAAATAAGAATAGCATACAACAACAACAAACAACTTGCCAAGGTTCATTTGATTTGTGTAACTTCAGTAGTTTAGAATCATTATTTACTTAAAAAGATTATATGTTTTGTTTTTATTTTCTAAGTCAGCATTATATTATTGTTACTTCCTCTCTATGTAAATAATAGCAACCTGCATGCTCCCTAGAGTGATCAGTCCTCTGAAATGCAGGGGGGGAAAGTGTTTCTGTATTTTGTCATTAAAGTTCTTCTTGTTTGCAATCAGAATGCTATTTACTTTATACAGTACGGAATGTCTTGTATGCCATTCTAGAAAAGTTAAAGTAGGAAATTTTATGAGAGTATGCAAACACAATAGGTTACTAGAGGTAGACCCAGTAATAACAAGAAATGTGACAATTTACATTGGTCAAAGGAACAGACAGACTCCTGAGCTGTTGTAAAAATTGAAGGCCACAAGCGATCAGCCAGATCCAATTTATTATAACAAGATATTAAATTACTCAAATATTTCAAAATAAAGAAAGGAATATGCACTCTGAATATTTCTATACATATTTTTAAATTTTTAAAGTGTTTCTTTCGGAAAAAACACTACTTCTTGTCAAATAAATATAGCATTGCAGTGCATAGTTTTAATACGTGCTAGTTTATTCCAGTTTACAGAAGGTAATTCAAAAATTAGTAACTAATTCTACTATACACTAAGGTTTACTTAATAGCATCTCTATTTCAAGTCTCTGTTTTGTGAAATACATACTGGAGTAGAAAACTAACATCATTTGGCCAAATCAAATTAATGGTATATAAATTAAGCTTATTTTGAGTACATTGTTAATTTAACAAAAAACAATAGGTAATCTGTATGTCCATCAATACAGGAATGAGTGGATAAATTATGCTACTATTACATGGAGCATATTGAACTGTTTACTCCCTAGTGATACTTATCTTTTTCTCCAATCTTGTCAACTTTTAATTATATCTCCAGAAACAGAGTTCTCATTTTGATTCCACAATGCAAAGCACTTGTGTAAAATTTAAAGGAAAACCAAAAAGGAAACCATTATTCTCTGCTGTTAGAGATAAATAGCTGAACAGATGTGAAGCATGAAGCAAGTTCCACGTGAACTTTTGTTAATCATCTGCAATTGAGATAATTGATAGGCACTTCCTGGGTTTGGGGATTTACTAATTTCTTGCAAGCTGTAAAGGGTGATCATTATTCTTTGCCCCTTGTCCTACTGCCAACTTTTAAAAAAATATCTATTTTCTTTTAGCACATGCTCCTGTTAAAATGTATAGTTCCAGTTCTTGAGGCAAAAAGACAATTATACACTTTAAAATTAATGACTTAAATCTCTATGCATTGACATGGAGAAAAGTTCACATAATATTATTTCATGAAAGCAAAAGAATGCTACAGAATGATGTCTATTTTGTGAAATTATGAAACTTTGTTTTAATAAGCTGTTCTCACAAAATTTGTTTATATTATGAACAATGTATACATAAGCATAGATATGGGAGTAAGATGTTTAAGGGGCAAAACTATAACCTCCATGAATCTCAAAATTATTTAACCTGATACAGCATACATTTTATTTTTTAATAAATAATAATGGTATTGAAATTATTACAAAATTAAATTTTATATTTAAAAAAATTTTTTTAATGTTTATTCATTTTTAAGAGAGACAGAGAGACAGAGCATGAGAGGTGGAGGGAGACACAGAATCCAAAGCAGGTTCCAGGCTCCAAACCATCAGCACAGAGATCGATATGGGGCTCAAACGCACCATCCATGAGATCATGACCTGAGTCGAAGTCCAATGCTTAACCAACTGAGCCACCTAGGTGCCCCTAGCAACACTAAATTTTTTTAAGTCTAAGTTTTATGAAAAAAAATTAAAAAATTCTTTTTATTATTTATTTCTAGGAGAGAGAGAGAGAGGCAGCGTGAGCAGGGGACGGTCAGAGAGAGAGGGAGTCACAGACTGAAACGGGCTCCAGGCTCTGAGCTGGCAGTCAGCACAGAGCCCGACGCGGGACTCGAACCCACGAACCGCGAGATCATGACCTAAGCAAAAGTCGGAGGCTTAATCGACTAAGCCACCCAGGAGCCCCAAGTTTTATGAAATTTATAATTGCTTATAAAGGATTAAATTGTTTTGTGTCAAGGTATACAGTTTTTCTAGTTTATGAAAATGTTTGCTCTTTCTGTTCTCCACATCCATTTGCCCTTTTTTTCTGTTGTTTTACCCTGTCAATTCTGTATTTACCACTCTTCCAAAGCTCATATACTTTAGAAAAGTAGACATCAGTACCAACTTCAGGATTAGTCCCTACCTGGCTTAGTTTAGGGTGATTGATGAAACAAGCCCAATTCAAGCAAGTAAGATACATAAAATGTATTTGGGCATACTGAAACATACTTCCCCACTCTTCAAGTATTTCTGGAAGATACCTTCTCTTTCAGTATGATGTAAAGCAGGAAACTTGCAGATCCTGGATTTTTCTGGAACCCATTTTATGAGTTTGAGAAAAATCAACAAGAAAAATTGCATTCCCTTAAGGCAGACAAATTAAGTCTCCTTTGGTGTTCTCATGCTAATGGTAGGTGGCATCTGCTGAGGGGGATGCAAGTAACCACTGCTGGCACAGGGAACATCTCCCTGCCTGCCCCATTTCCTCCCCCTGCTAGTGTTAGAGTTCACCAGCAGGTCCATGGTACCACCCAAATGCTCACAAATTGTCTGGCCTGGTGGGGGGCGGGGGGATGGATCAACAAGTTCGGCAACAAGTATGTCCAGCAGACCACGCCCCTCACCCTGGAGTGCACCATCAACATGTACCCTCATACCAATTAGATTTTTGGTACAAAAGAGCCCCTGTATGAGAAGGACAGCTCCGCTGCAATCACATTTCAGCACATGAGGGAGGACTTTGATCAAATCAAATGAGAAGGAGTGTAGAAGGGGCCCTAATTGTACATGAGCACCTGCTACCACATGTGTTACCACTACAGCTGGGAACAACTTTCTCCACACAACCTGGTGGTGAAGTTAACCCAGGAGAAAATGAAATTTAAGGACTAAAACGCTTAATGACAAGTATACCAGGCCATCAAAATGTAATCCTTCAAGATGGGGGTCACTGAAGACTGCACTGGTAACTGGTGGAGACAAACTTTTGAACCTCCTTAGTACCCATATATTCTTCCACATATCAGAAAACCTAAAAAAAACATTATGGAGCTGTTTTTGGTTCAACGTTAAAAGAAAGCCTTGTTTGCAGTTCCTAAAAATTATAAGCTGATATCTGCACCATAATTTAAATTGTAAGACAGTGCACTAAGATATGGACCCCTCATTTCTATTCTCCCTCAGTTTCTGAGTAGGTTCAATTTTATATACAATTGAATTCCTGCACAGTGAAAAGTAAAAGAAGTTGACACAGCTATACAGTATTGAATTAACATGGTAGAAAAGATTTTTTTGACTTTTATCTCTCCCAATTCCTAAATTGCTACCTACTTTCTGTCATTTGAAAAGTAAAGTTAATATGAAGAACTAGAGAGTGATGTAAACAAATGTGATAATGTTTCATTTACTTTTGGTTCCACTCACACTTTCTTGTACACCATTAAAGAACACAGACTTCTTCCTATTTGTATTTTTTAACTTCACATTAAATTTGTAAAATTCTTTAAAATGATTGGCAAATAAGACACAAATAAAATAGGTCTTTGATGACAGTAGGAATGAATCATTAGATTAAACATTCTGAACCTCATCCTAACTCTACAACAATTTTTGCATATTCTTAAAGCCAGTGTGAATCTTGTATTCTTATGCTTGCAAATGAAAGACTGCTAACAAATACAAAAAAAGGTGATTAATCTGGACTTGGGTAACCTAACAATGTACTCTATTTCAGGTTGGGAGGTTAGAAATAGATCTATAAGGGTAAATTGATTGTTAAAATTGTTACTTGTGGTAATGATTAACTCATAGTATTTGTCTTCTAAGGGTATAGTTTAGGAGACTGGGAGGAAAAGTACCTTTGGATTATATTTTATCTTTCAGTACCATAATGGCAAATATTGGTGGAAATGTGAGAAATAGGATTCCTCAATTAAGATAGTGGGAAAGCTCATTTATATATCCATTCTTGAGGCCAATCTGACAGTGTTTCATCAAACTGAATTTGCGTATGTCAGGTGATACAAAAATAAACTCCTGGATTTATATTTCAGAGAAATTTACATATGGGAATTTCATTAAGGACCATCCAATATGTGTGAAGAGGTTCATAATAGGAATAATTGAATCATATTATATCAGATTATTGGAGACAATCTAGGTTTTGAATGTATAAATATAATGAGGTAGATCTATACCATAAAAAAGATAAACTAGGTATATATACACAGTAGGCTATACAGGACCTAAAAATAGTGGTTAGTGGAAACATTTAGAGACAATTATGTAAATCTGTATAAATTTGTGTAAATTAACAATAAATAATTTTCAAAAAATATATGTTTTTTTAAAGCGACATACAATCTCAAAAGTCCACATCTAGCAGCCTAGAATTATTTCCTATGGGCAATGGGGTGGGGTGAGAGTGGAGAATGGGGAGAAAAGAAAAGGAAATATACCAGTAGGATAATAAAATGGAATTTTGCATGGACTACCACTATTTTACCATGAAGTAAGAAAAATTAACTCAAACTTTGTCCTGGTTCAAATATGGTAATAACAGTATTAAAGTAACATACCTTGAAAATCAGGGATTTAAGTTTAGGCTTCTTCGACATCAAAATTGCTTATTTTACTGCCCCACATTGTCCCTCATACAAATCTCATTTAATGAATACAGAAAATAATTTTAAATAAAATCATGGTTACTGTATTGAGAGAGAAAGAATCTTTTGAAAACATCACTGAATAATAATTAAATATCCCCTAAGGGCTAGGATTCAAAGCTGGCAATCCTAGGGGTGATCTATCACAGTAAGAATGTTGGGAGTTATTGGGTTGTGGAGTTAGCAATGAAAACATACTTTGCAGAGATTTATTATGGGGTTTCAATTTGATTTCCCCCAGGCTATTAGTGGTAACGCTATGTGGAAAGCTGTTTCCACATACCAAGGGCTTTACGGTCAGCAATATATCATTATTTCCCCCACTTTTATTTTATATTCTTCAATTTATCTAGACCTCAGTAGGGTCACAAATGTGGTCGTGAATATCTGTGTGTACTCTGGGACTTCTATTTTGTAAGTAAATAGATAATATAGATTACTATAATGTGGTTAAACCCAAAGAAAAAAATTGTTGTAAGTAATCTAAAACTGCCCGATGACAATTTGAATCCCTTTTTACATAAAGAATTTGTGTTGAAGTCAATTATCTCAAAGATTAAACGGGCAATATTAACATGTCTTCAATATTTATGAATTTTAAATGTTGTGCTGTAAGTTATCCACTCCTGCATAAAGGTACACAAAAATTAATAAATTAAAACAGTATTATGTTTCGGCCATATCTTAAATTGTTTCAGGGCCTCACGGTGTTGCTTTTGTCAGTGCATGTGTAACCAAGGTGAGGAAGTTCCTCTCCTCGTATGTGTATGTGTAACTGAAGGATCCAGTTTCAAAGTGTCCTGCTTAAATCCAGCAACTTGGGGCTGGTAGTCAGCTGCAAACAGGAGGAGCAGCAGTTTTGGGCTTTGCTTCCTCCTCACATAGGCTTCTCCAGGGGCTACTTGAACTTACTCATGGCTGGCTTCCAAGAGTGAGCATACAAGTAAACAGATGACAGATTTTTTTCTTGACATAGCGTTAGGATTCATAAAATCCCACTTTCACCATATTCTATTGGTTATGGTTGCTGTAAAATCCTATCGATTGAAGGAGATGAGAACATAAATCACATACGGTTGGGTGAGTTTTAAGGTTTTGCAAGACTGTGTAAAATGAATGGGAGATCTTGTTTCAAAACGGTATTTTTCAGATGCATTTAAAAAAATAAATCTGACTTTTCATATTATAATGATTAAGATCTGTGAATTAGAAGTGTTAAAAGTAGATACACTTTCCTTATTATGTATTTCAAAAGAAAAGTTTGCAATACTTCCTTTTAATATATTTTGCACCAGGAATATCATTGTTACTTAGGAGATTGAGAAAATTTCTTGTAAGCTTGCTGTATTAAAATTTTTATCACTGAAATGAGGAGGTTTTGTCCCTTTAAGATGTTGTATTCATTTTACTTATATTGTATTTATAATCTTTGATTACATTTCTGTGACTGAGACCATAATTTCCCTTTTTCACAATGTTTTCTTTTCATACTTTGGAATTTAGCTTATGATAGATGTTGATTCAAGGTAGTTAATAATTATAGATAGTTATTAAATGTTTAGATTCATTTAATAACAACAAGACTCCTCAAATTTTCTCTTTCACCTTGTGTCAGTTCTGGGTAAGTTACAGAAACTATAATTTGTTCAATGATTGCACTGTTAGTATAGAGAATTCCATAAGGCCCAGTTAACAAAATAATGGCATCTTTTATAGCCACGGTGCAATTATAAATTAAGAATTTAACATTGCTACAATATTGTTAACTAAATTACAGATTTTATTTTCATTTCTCCAACTTTTCCACTAATGTCTTTTTCAGTTTCAGGGTCTAATCCAAGACACTACAGTGCAATTATTCATTATGTCTCTTTATTTTCCTTGTAAGTAGACAAGTGACAATCTACCTCCAGTTCATTTTTATCTTTAGTTGCAGTATTTCATGATCTCAAATTAAAATGCAGATCCTTTACTCAGCTACCTGTCCCTTTTCCCACCCCCTCAAGCCCTACACTCTATTTTTTATACTCCCATTCCTGAAAAGCTGCCTAAAATATTATTCATTCTATTGTGTGTTAAGTTTTCTGTCCTGGCTCACCTTGTAAGCCCAATTTTAGTCCTGGGCTGGGTGATATTTTTATAACACTGATACTTCTTTCATCTGTTCTAGGTGTTCTTAATGAGAGAGCTTCTGTGAAGCATCATGTCTGTCATTATCAAAGGTGAAGTCTCTAACATTTTTTAACTAATCAAAACTGAATTGTTGGGAATTATTCTATAGTCAGCATCCTTTTCTTCTCTAAAGCAGTAAGGACTATTAAACAACATATATGTGCATTCTTTCATTCTTTATTTATCGAGATTCTATCTACATATGTGATTAATTCATAGCATGCTAAAAGCAAAAGACTCACTTTGAGTTTATTTTCCCTCTATGTACATCCCATACACGCATAGAGTACATAGTATATATCTTCTGTGTGAAAATAAATTATCCTCTTCTGATGCACTGAAAGTAAAAACAATATTCATCATTCAGCAGATAAATATTTAGTATCTACTGTTCTACCGTGCATTGGGCATAGCTTAATGTGGGACTGGGAATTTCAGAAAAAAATCCATAAATAATTAGTAATAATAATACAGTTATGGGCAAAAGTAGAATTATACAATATGCTCAAAATGTGGGGCTATAAAAAGAATAGAAGGTTGGCAATTTTCCTAGTTTCTATCCAGAAGCCAAGTTTGCCATTGCCCCATCTGGAGTATTTAGCAAAATGTGTTTCAGTAGTTTGATAAAGATAGTATGGAAAGAAGAGAAAATAGAACAAGATCATAAAGCAAAAGTAGCAAATGTCAAACTGACAAGGCTTTTATGTAGCAAAAAGTCCGGAGAGGAAAAATGTCTTGTCTTACTAAATCATCTTCTTTCACTACACCATATATCTTTCTGGAACATGCATTGCCACGTTAGACTAGTGAAAGAATTCAACTCTGTGTCATGTAACAGAAATCATTCAGTGCAGATAAATATTACTTGGGTCAGAAAGAGTGATAGGTATGATAGTAAATGACACACTGTAATTGGCTATTCTCCCTTGTTACTATGGGCTTTCTCTGAAGTAGCTTAATGAAGATGGGTTTAGACCTGACTCGTTTTCAACTTAGAAATCAATTATTTCTGCTTATTAAGTTCTAAACATTGTATTTTAAGATGCTCTGTCAGATTAGACATACATGTTTGATTTCCAAAAATAAGATGCTATGAAATATAATGGAGCACTTGACACAAAGTGTAATAAGTAAACAATTTTAAACATTAAAAATAGATATTATTGGAAAATGTAGAGCATTCAACATAGCTCATCACTTGTGATCTATAAAGTCAAATTAAACACTACGCATATAGGTAAAATTCAACGACACCAAAATCTGTCATGTAACTTCAGGACTCACAATTTTTTTAAGTCTGTCTGTCTGTCTATCTATCTATCTATCTATCTATTTCTTAGAGAGAGGAGAGGAAGGGGGAAAGACAGAATCTTAAGCAGGTTCCATGCTCAGTGCAGAGCCCAACAGGGGCTTGATCCTATGACCCTGGGATCATGACCTGAACTGAAATCAAGAGTCAGATGCTTACCCAACTGTGCCACCCAGACGCCTCTTTAGTATTCATAATTTTTAAAAACTAGTCTTGTAACAAATTATTATCCATGTTTAGGAAAGATGGTACTTATACCCATAGTGAGCTATTTTGTTATTGTTTCATCACTAATGTTTTCAGGGATATTAACTCCAAAATATTAGTATAAGACATAACTTACAGAAATGAGCCAGTATCACAGTAAACAAAATAATTGGAAAAGACATGGCACATTTATTTATGCTGCAATAAGTGTCCGAAGTATTTTAATATTATTTCTTTTATCAATCTGTCACAGATCAGTGAGTGAAATCCTAGAAGTGCCTTTGGTTTTAGAAATAATAATAATAATAAAAAAAATAAAGTTTTTCTAATCTAAAAACTTAATATTAAGTGATATAAAATAGACCTAGTTTTCTATGATCTCAGAGTCTTTTAGTTTTGAATAAACACACTTTACTAATCTTTTCTAAGTAAACACTACAAAAAAAAACAGCTCACTGAGAGAAAAATAATTTGCACATGATTTTAGCAGAGAGATACAATCTATGCTCCAGTGCAATCTACAAAATGCCTCAGCAGTACTCATCATGGGTCAAACAAGATACCTGACTCTCAAACACTTCTGGCACTAAAATCATTTTTTAAAACAAACTAAAAAATAAAGTGTTATGTTTGAGAACACCAAGCTCCTTCAAATCACAATCCTGTCACCAAATACATGTTTCTTTGCACCCTCAGTCCTTACGAGATATTATTTTTTTGCCTTCATCCTCCTATTCTTCAGAAGATTGACAAGCTATCTTCCCAAATGTAGTCTTTATCCCCAACTCAATCCCTTTCCCTGAGCCCTGCATCTATATCCCCCACCATAACCTCCATCTCCTGCATATACACAAACACAGACAATATACTACTCTCTTCCAGACTGCTTCATCAATCGTTTTTTAGATACTGAGCAGGTGATACTAACTTCTGCACAGAGAAAGCAAAAACAAAAACAAAAATAAAAACAAAAATGAAAAATAAAAGCTATGAGACTTGCAATGATATTTCCTCTCACCTGATTTATTTTTTATTTATTTTTCTTTCACATAAACTCTATTTTTTAAAACTTATTCCTAAGTATTTTATTGTTTTTTTTTTCCTAAGTATAATTTATTGTCAAGTTGGCTAACATACAGTGTATACACTGTGCTCTTGGTTTCAGGAGTAGATTCCCATGATTCATTGCTTACGTACAACACCCAGTGCTCATCCCAACAAGCACTTTCCTCAATGCCCATCTTCCATTTTCCCATCCCTCCCACCCCAACCCCTGATCAACCCTCAGTTTTTTCTCTGTATTTAAGAGTCTCTTATGGTTTGCCTCCCTCTCTGTTTGGAACTACTTTTCCCCTTCCCTTCACCCATGGTCTTCTATTAAGTTTCTCGAATTCCACATATGATGACACCTAATTTAAAGTAGTACCATGTTTGTGTGTGGTAACAGGAAGATGACATCTAAGAGATACTCACCTGCTGATCATGACAAGCTGTGAATACATTATCTTACACAGAAAAATATACTTTGTAGATGAGATTAAATTGTGGAGTTTGAGAAAGAGAGCTTATCCAGGTAGACTCAATCTTTCCATTCTGAGGTTAGAGGCAGATGTGACTAAATACAGAATGGTTATATAGAAGTAATGTTGCTGGTTTTGAACCAAGGACTGTGGCGAGTGTCCAGAAGCTGGAGAAAATGGATTCTTCCCTAGAGTCTCTATGAAAGAATGCAGTCCTGTGGACACAGATTTTAACCCAGTAAGACTGGTGCCAGATTTCTGAGCTAAAAAGCTATAAAATATTAAATTTGTGTTGTTTTAATCCACTACATTTGTGATAATTTGTTATGACCATGTTATAAAGCTAATAGAGTGGATATACACATATGTCTTATATGTATACCTAAACTAATATATACATAGCAGATGAATATATATAAGAAGTATAGTAAGACATTTGAAATTATATGCATTTACTTCTTATTAGTGGTTATTTGTGACAGGCAAGGTCTTTGAGGTTGGTAATAGGGATACAGGGAAACCTAGCTTTGTTAGTAATGTTCCAACTTTCAATTTTTCTAAATTCTGATGTATCTTTTTTGAAGAATAATGTTTCTTGGATAATGAATGCAACAGATTACTTACAATTTTTAAAAGAACCAGAAAGTTGTAGAGGGCAGAAGGAAATCAATATAACTGAGAAAATTTATTTGTAAAACTGTTACATACATTATCCTTTCCACCTATTTTCACTCTTCTGGGTGTTCAACAGTGATTTTGGCTCCCGACGTGAATATGGATCCAAACTTACTAAATTAACTATTTGTGTAGATGATACCAGTACTCACATCTTAGTAGTACCTAAATTATAGGTTATTATTGTTAAAGTATGCCATTAGTTAGGTTCTAACAGGATGCCTGGAGGCCAGCAAAGAGGAACTCATGGCTAATTATGAGGAAGCTAGAAACCTGTCTTGGCAGTAGTCCAAAACAAAGCAACAAGAAACCAAATCAAACCAGACAGGCCCAAGATGGCTGACAAAGTAGGCCAAAGTTCACATTATTCCTTCATTATACTACATTAACATACTAAAATCCCCTCCCCAAGGATGCCATGACAGGAAACCCATGACCAAATAAGGAAGAAAAATCATATAACCCTGCTTCCAAGAAATCCATGCATCAAGTAATGAATATCCCACCCCTTTGTTAACAATTGTCAATAAAAGATAGAAACCCAAACCCTAGTGGGAACAGCTTTCCCTTGAGTTCATCTGATCTCATATCTCAAAAGTGAACTTTTTCTTTTCAACAAAACTTCTATCTTCACACTGACTTGTTTTTGAATTATTTCTCTTAGTGAAGTCAAGAATCTGGCACCAGCTGATGGTTGAAATCTCAAGGCCTGAGAACTCCCCTAGTCTCTGGTAACATTATGACAGTTAAATCAGTCAATAGGATACCTGAGAGACAGTATCTACTGTTAAAGTTTTAATTACTAATATTATTATTATATAGTACATACAATCTTGCATGGGAGGTCCTTATTTCCATGCCTTCTGATATCTCATTTGGATTAAAACCCAAACTCTTTTGTGCTTTTGATTATATGAAACTTTCACATCTGTCCCACCCACTGCTTTTACCACTAATTCTAAATTGAATATTCTCCACTAATTACAGTGCCTATCCATAATTATGTAAATTCTATTCTGAAATCTATTTCTTTTTCATTTTGCTGCCATTTTTGGCTTTCTTTCTGAAAGACATTAAAATCCACCAGGAATTGAACCCACTTATGGAATTTAACTGTCATCCTTTTAGGAGGCAGTAGGAGGCTCTCTGGAGTCATGCCTCTTAGTCCTGAATAATTGGCATCTGCATATTCTGACTAAGCAGGACTTACTCATTCAGTGCTGAGCAGAGGGGATAATTTGTTTCCCTCTTTCTCACTGTTCTAACTCTAAAAGGTGCAATAAGTGCATATATAAGTATTTTCCACCCTCCATTTAATTTGAAATCCCAAACACAGAGTCTTTACACCTGTGTTTTATTGAATATTAGAAGACCTTTCTTGCAAGCTAGAAATCAAACAAAAGATTATCATGAAGTGGGTGTGCTTAAAACACTTTGCCCTAAAGGAGTCTCTGCTGGAAAATTAATTATCTTTTTAACATACAAATTCAAATGGTTATAAGCATACCTATCCCAGTGTTCCTTGTTTTAAAATTAAAGTTATTTACGGGGGGCCTGGGTGGCTTAGTCGGTTAAGCGTCCGACTTTCACTTAGGTCATGATCTCGCGGTTTGTGGGTTTGGGCCCCGCGTCGGGCTCTGTGCTGACTGCCAGCTCAGAGCCTGGAGCCTGTTTCAGAGTCTGTGACTCCCTCTCTCTCTGACCCTCACCTGCTCACACTGTCTCTCTCTCTCTCCTAGAAATAAATAAAAACATTTAAAAAAATTAAAAAAAAATTAAAGTTATTTAAAACTACACAATATCTCCAACAAATCTAAGAGGAAGAGTTTCCTATCCATATCATTCTTCTTTTATAAAGATGTTATAAACATACTTCGTCCAAGAAAAATACTTTAAGAATGAGATATATACATGTTATTTCTTCTTGGATATGTGTATGGATGTGTATATGTATATGTGTGTATGCTTATATATATGTATATAAAAGATATTTTTCTATCTGTGTTTCTATATTCTGTACAAATATTCTTAAACTATCTCTTCTTAGGTGATATATATCTTATTAATACATGCACATATATCATTCTTAAGTATTTTTTTAGATATATATGAAACTTACCAAAGGTATATTAATATAGTCAAATTGCACTGGAAGTAATAATGAGGCAACTTTGTCTAACTAGAGAAAATAACGAAAGAACAAATAATTCTCATTAGAAGGAAGAAAAAAGGGAAGAAAGGTGGTAGGTAAGCTTCATTAAAAGTGATTAATACTGAAGTGGACATTGAAATGTTATTACTATTATGGCTACAACTTTGTGTAATGACAATAATTCTTGCTGGTACTTAATGAGCATTTAATTATGCAATAGGAACTTTTCTAAACATATAGAATTATTTAACTCACATATTCCCAATTTCCAAGGTAGAGAGTTATAAATACATTCCAGAAGAATAAACATTATGGATAAAGATCTAAAAACTCAAGGTACTCAAAGTCAAAAAGTAAAAAAAAAAAAAAAACTCTATAGCATGGCTAGAAAATGGTGAGAAAAAAGTTAGATTGGAATAATGTTGTATACAACTTGAATGTCATAGTAAGTCATTTGAATAGGATGACTTTGTAGTAAAGAGTCATCAAAATAATGTAAGTAAACAAGAGTTTGCAAAGATGATCTATCTTTTAGAAGCATAACAGTTTCAGCAAGGTGAAAGTTAAATTTAGTAGTATGGACAAGATCCTGGGGAAATAACAATAAAATAAGAATGATGTGTAAGGTAGAATTAGAGAGTTATTCAATGGTACTGATTTTGACCTTGAAAATACTAAGATTGAAATGCCAATGGTACATCTTGTAGGTTAGGCTAAAAAGAGAGATTTATAATCATAAATACATAAGTAATGCTTGAAGCCAGTAAGCATATAAAGTAAAAAACGAGACAAATAAAGAAATAGAAGGCAATGCCAGAGATAGAGTCATTCTAGCAAAAGAGACTGGAATAAGTAACTACAGAAGTTGATTGGAAGAATATTATCACATAAAACAAAGCCAGGAGAGATTTTCCAATAAAAGATTCCACAGTGTCAAAGGGGCAGATGTTAGCTGGTATAATTACTGTTGGATTTTGAAAATATCAAGACACTGATGAGCCTACGAAGAGCAAATCAAATGGACCACTGGGAATGAAAATTAAATCATAAAGGATTAAGGAACTGAATGAATAATTTTTAAAAAACCCTTTAATACATTTGAAAAGAAAACATCCAAATAAAGAGAGGGAAACAGATGGAGGCAATTGTTTTTATGAGGGTGGGGGTGTTAAATTGGAGAAATTTTAATGAAGGCAGTCAAAGTACTTCCTAATGAGTTGCAAATTACTTAGGACCCAAAAGTAATTGATACTCATAAACACTTCTCTGTATTATATTAAATTATCAATAAAATCTTTGGAGATAACATTTTTAACCTATGGATTGCCTGTATAAAATTTTTCATATTTTATATTCTTCTCAGGGAAACCTGTAATATCTTCAAAGCTATGAAGACATGGAGACAAAAAATATTACTACATAAGATTTTTAAAATGTTGTTAAATGAAAAAAAAATAGCATGTAAATCTTGTAGATTCCAAACAGCAAATGCCCATCAAATGTGATCACTGTGTTTGGACATTTAATGAAACTGATAATAAATGTTAAAAAAAATCACTGGATTATTTGTTGTCCTTGGTAATATAATGCTAAAAGTATACCTCGATGGGTGAAAATGAGGAATACAGCATTTCAAAAATATAAGCAACTAGAATCTTATGAACATTTCAGAAAAAATTAGGTCATTACACATATGAATATTAAAATACTTTCCTATCATGGCTAAGGCTTATATTCTGATTTTTTTTTCCCTATTCTCTTTTGGTTTCTTAAAAATATACTTTCTAGGTAGCCTTAGGAGAGAAAACAGCATTTGAAGGGCAGTGATTTAAACTCATCAAAACAAAATATCACATTTCCCAACTATTCATATTATATTTAACATTCACAAATGAAAATATTGAGGCTTAGCAATAAGAACAGTACTGATTTATAGATAGTTCGTTTTGTAGAATAGCTTTTAATTTAATGACCCACTAGCCAGTGTGCTCCAAAAACTTACAGAAAATAAAAAAAATATTTTTCTTTCATGATACTTCAATTAAAGTAGAGATCTTTTAAAGTACCAATTGAAGGGATCACTTTTTTCATCCAATCAAGACTTCCCCACTCATATAGCATCCTACAGAGCCCAACACCCAAAAAGAATGCATGAATTCCTTGTTATCAACGGAGAGAGCAAAGCTTAATTTAAACTACACCACATTAGCCCGCATGATTAAAATTTTCCTTTGGGTTTTATTGACGCAGCTTGTCTTTTCTGTATCAAACTAATTTAGCAGTTGCAATTTATATTTAATATACTATGGATAAAGACAACAAAGCCTCCATAAGAAAATAAAAAGTGAACAAGCAATTAAGAATTCCCTGCTATATTTTTCTATCTGCATCACCTTCCCTAGTGGAGGGAATAAATCTATGGCAAAATTACCAGGAAAGAAGACACTGACAATCAGATAAACATTTGTTAACACACCGATTATGCTCCTCATCATTTGTGCACATAACTTTTACTGATCCCTGCAAAACCTATGTAAAATTAGGAGTATGCATATGGAAAAGACATGTGGGATACAGTAGAAAATGCACATCAGACAAAATGACAATTTATTATTTCTAATTTCATCCCATTTAAAATGAATCTACATAATGCTTTCTGAAAGCTGTATTCTTCCATGTTTCTTCCGCTCTTTTCAGGTTCATTGCCTTAGAAATAGTTTTGTGACTTACATGGTGACAGGACAACAAAAGTTTCCTGGGAAAATGTGCATGTGCTCTAGTGATTTCCAGGTTGCTACAGCCAAAGTGCTTATGTCCCTAATTCATAAGCCCTCAGTAATTTTCTTAACTCAAGATAGGTATTTTAGGCTCTGAGTTTTGGAGGGAAGTGATGAAGTAGTGCTTCAGCAGATAGTCTTTCAAATTTTCTAGCATACAGGCTGAGAGTGCACACATGCACCACACACATGTGTGCGTGCACAGACACTCATACACACATATATGAATGCAAAAACTCACACATACACACACATATCTCCAGACACTCTGCTCTCTCTCAGAACAAAAACTGAAGTTTTCACAATGGTCAGTAAGTTCTAAGCAATCTGCGCCATCCTTCACTTCTAACTTTATCTTCATCCTTCACTAACTTTCTCTCTTACCTCTCTTCTTTTCCTAGAGCTTTTATTGGGACTATAACTATTCTGGAATTCGTGTATATTTGCCATTCTTAAGACTCTGGACAATATTCCTCATTAGGACTTTTGGATTGTCCATTTCTTCTACTGAGGCCACTCTGCAGATACACAAATAACTAACATGACTGCTTCAAGTATCTGGTCAAATGTCATCTTTGTGAAGATTTTTTTTAAATCACTGTCATGTTTAATATACAACAAAATACCCATATTTATGTTTTTTATTGTTTGTTTTCCTCCACTATCATGGAAGCTCCAAAAAGGTAGGGATTTACATTGTGTTTGCTTTGTTCTGTGACAGAGCCCAGGTGAAAAGAACGCACAGGTTAGAAAATGCATATGAAAGAATACAGGAAAAGAAGAAAAGGGAAGAGGAACAAAGAGGAAAAGAATAAAGAAGAGGGAATAACTGAAAGCAACAGGTAAAGTTTAGAGGATAGTGCTAGAAATAAAAGTAGGATTAAAACAGTTTGCTCTCTTAATCGAGATCTTCAGTTTCCTTATCATAACTGCTGACATGAAATGCCCATCCAGTGGATGGCTCTATGGCAGATACAAACAAAGTCTGTCTCTCATCCGTTCATCCAGAGACTCTAACCCAGGATGTCAGAATGCAGACATCATAAAATTTAGGCTTTGTGTTAGCTCAGGTAGTGTTAGCTTCTACTGTCATCTTTACTTCTGTCAAAAAAGAAAAATTCATGTTGACATGTCTATTTTAAAATTCCTTTGAATCTCAGAAATATCTTGTTCTTCCACAAGTTTTCCTTAATATTGGCTGCTTAGAACAGGGATGCATCCCTTTAAGGATTAAGTTGATGCTTCTAATGTTCTAGTTCTCTAGGTAGCAGCAACACCTTCTTGTTACCATAAAGATAGGCACAGAGCTAATGTCTACAAGGAAATAAATTAGATTTTGTCACTGTAGCTCACTTTTTTGGGGTAATGCTTGCAGGAAGCTATTAATATGCTATACTTAAGATTTTCTGAAATAAACAATGATTACATTTAAAGTGCAAAATATCTGAAAACAATTTGATCATTTGTATGACAACCATCTTATTTTAAATACAGATTCACCTTATTATTCATCTAAGTTATCAGTCTTCCAAAGTTCTTTAACATAATACAGTTTTTATAAAAAGTGATTTTGTGTATAAACTAGTTATGACTGGTGGGATAAAATGTCACTTGATTTTTTTAAAGAGCATAAAATACTAACACAATTAATAAAACTCATCCTTATTTTGAATGTGAACATAGCAAAAAATAGGCAAATACTTGTTGATTTTTATTAATTTACTGTTTTATTCATGGCATATTTAATTTTAATGTGAACCTAATTATTTGAGATCATTAGAATTTAAAGTTTTATTTTATGTTTTGTAAGCAAAATGAAAAATAACTACTCTGATATTTAACATTTCATAAGACATTTTTTATCCTATAATTTCATTGATCATTTGAATATGAAATATTATCTAAAACTTTAGTGGTCAGCTACTTTATGATACTGAGATCAAAGACTCAAAGTGAAACATAAAATCATAGTCTGATCAAAGACTCAAGATTAAAAATAAATCACAGTTAAGGAAAACATCTAGCATCTTGTTCTTAATGGGAGCCTCCCAGATAATAAGGAGCTTTTTAAGATAAATCTGTGACTACAGGTCAATGATAGCTTTCTAATTCATTATTATTTTATGATTATGTCACATTTCTGGGTGTTTATGAAATGAGAAAAGGCAAGAATAACTAATGTACTTTGAAGAAAAGCAAGTTTTAACAAAGGTACTAGATGGGTTGAAACACAAACAAATATGCATGCCAACTATAAAAATCCCTAGTTTCCCCTGCTCTAAAAAAGAAAAGAAGAGAAAAAGAAAGAAAGAAAGAAAGAAAGAAAGAAAGAAAGAAAGAAAGAAAGAAAGAAAAGAAATAGAAATAAAAAGAGAAGAAAAAAAAGAGAGAAAGGCAAGGCAAGGCCAGACAAGCCCAGGCCAGATAGGTCCAGCAAAGGATTTTTCTTTTCAAGCATTTATTTTTTCCTTCAACTGTGGTGTGAGGCCAGGATCAGGCCCATCTAGATAATATTTTAATGTTCTAAATAAAGGGAACACAAGAGGTAGAAATAAAAGAGAACACATTTTTTTAACTTCTTTTCTTTAAAATATGATTATACATACATTGAGGAAAGAAAGATTTCCTGGAAAGTTTTGCTGCCTTCTTAGCATAACATTTGTTGTTTCTGTTGTTATGGCATCTTGATACATTTCTTATTAAATGTTATTGCATCTTACAATTGGAATGTATGTCAGCATACTTTTGCAGAAATTCCTGAGCAATAGGATACATTTTGAGGATAGTGAATTAAAGTGTTTTTCATGTTGGGGCACCTGTGTGTCTCAGTTGGTTAAGCGTCCAACTTCGGCTCAGGTCATGATCTCACGGTTCATGGGTTTGGGCCCCGCGTTGGGCTTTGTTCTGACAGCCAGTTCAGAACCTGAAGACTGCTTCAGATTCTGTATTTCCCTCTCTCTCCGACCCTCCCCTGCTCACTGTCTCTCTCTCTCCTTCTCAGAAATAAATAAAAGCATTGAAAAAAAATTTTTAAATAAAGTATTTTTCATGCAAGAGGTCATAATGGGATTATTACAGATAACAATTCTTACGTTTTATTGAATCAAAGAATATTCTCAGATCAGGTTCCTGGGTGATCCAGTCCAATAAAAGTATAATGTTTTGTCAAGCAATAAATCAGTATACATCAGTGGAGTACCATGATAGTGGCATTATTTTTATTATCTTTATAATTAATAGTTACTGAAATACACAGCAACTTAATTACATTTATAGTATTTGCTCTAATCCAGTACATAGAACAGAACAGCTATTTTCCAATGGTGTGTTACTCTCTTCACTTGAGGACTTACCACCTACGCAAGCAGAACAAGCAAGCAAAAACCTAACTTCAGTCCTCAAGTGAGAAGGCTAAAACTTAATTAGACAAGTTTCATAAAGCAACAGGGTGACTCTAGCCCATCTACCTGAACACATATTTTCATGATATAAAAATGAAGTCTTTTCATCTCTTTTAGAAAGATCTATGCATCTAGGTTCTATTTGTTTCTTTGTTTGAGTCAACCGTTCTCTTGATGTTTTTGATAAACTGGCCAATTATACTTCCCAATCTCAAGAGGGAAATTAGGTAAAACTTACATTTTGTATTATTTTAAATCTGGTGATTTCTACTGGAAAACATGCAATAGCCTGTGTGCAACATGTAGGGTATTTTCAATGTGTTTTTATTGGATTTGGGGGCTGATGAAAAAGGATAAAGGAAGCTGTTGAAAGACCACTGGCAAGCTATGTGCTTAAGTTCATTATTTTAAGGTTATTCACAGTCTTATGATTTTTTCCCCAGATAATTGTGACTCTAAGTGTAGTCAGCGTGCAGGATGTAAGAGCACTTGGCTCCTGGGTATCACAAACAGACCAGGTTCGGCCACTAACCACTGACAAAATCCAAAGGCAGAGAGATGGATGGTGGTAAAAAAAAAAAAAAAAAAGAAAAAAAAAAGGGATTTTATTTCAGTGAAGCCAACACCTTGAAGACAGTAGACTAGTGTCTCAAAGATTGTCTCCAAAATGCTGAAAATACTTCCAGGTTTACATAAGAAAAATGTGCGGCAAAGGTGGGTGGGTAGGTCCAGGCAGGCAGTGCAGGTTAAATGGATCATTTTCTTCGGAAGGGTTTTACTGGCTCAAGGTAGTCCTTATTGTTTGAGGGGGTAGTTTTGGTTTCCATAAGGGGATGCTTTCCTTCAAGGTCTACTCCCTTAGCCAAGAGATAAGCTGGAAAGAAGAATCCAACTAAAAAGTTTGAGGTCAAAATGGAGACAGCTGAAGTCCTCTTTTGTTAGCTTTAATATAAATAATCACACAACAGGTGTACATTATCCTTTGACTAATATGGATTTTGCCAATGAAAGATTGGGTTTAACTTTTATTTTCATCCACCCCCAAAACTTTATTGAAAAAAATCTGTTTTAGCTAAGGTCAGGTTAGAATGCATTTTCATATCAGAGATCATAATCCTTAACTCAATTTAGAATGCTTATAGAATCCCTGTAGAATTCTCTGTAGAACCATCTCTGCAATGCATTTAGCCTATTTGGTAATTCTTATAAGCACAATGGATTTTGTACAAAATACTAGGAAAACTATTTCATAATATTCTAATATTAAATCTTTATAGAAACCACAAATACCAAATATGATCATTATTTTATAGTATAGGCAACTGAGTATCTGGTATGTGAAGCTACTTCAATAAGGACACAGAATTTCTAAGTGATACATCTGAGTTTCCACTCTGAATATTTAGACCAGTGTTTCTCCAAAGGTGATCCCTAGACCACAATCCTCTGCATCATCTGGAAATTTTCCAGAATCCTTAGCAACATTTGAGAATAAGAAGTGCAAATGTGCGAGCGTCACTTCAGAACTAACCTATCAGAATAAAAAACATAGGGGGTAAGGTCCAGTAATTTGTATTTTAACCAACTTTCTAGGTGGGGCTAATAACACACTAATATTTTAGAACTGTTTTAGATTATAAAAACTATACTTTTTAAGTGATTCTAAATGACTACCTCCAGGCAAGATATTTAAAAAAGAAAACTTTTTATGTCTATTTATTATTGAGACAGAGAGAAACAGAGCATGGGTGGGGGAGGAGCAGAGAGAGAGGGAGACACAGAATCCGAAGCAGGTTCCAGGCTCTAAGCTAGCTGTCAGCACAGAGTCCGACGCAGGGCTCGAACCCACCAACTGCAAGATCATGACCTGAGCTAAAGTCGGATGTTTAACCAACTGAGCCACCCAGGCGCCCCTAGGCAAGGTTTCAAAGTTGCACAGAACTACTTAACAAACATTAAAAATAGGTTATCAGAATAAAAAAGATAAAGTGAAAATGTAATTATTAGTACATAATATGATTGTCTTCACAGAAAATATAAATGAATTTGTTAACAAATTAATAAAATGAATTTAAAAGTTTAGCGAAGTAGTTGTAAAAAGATCAGTATACATGTGTTGTCTGTTTATATATACAATCAAGAAATAGAAACCTAAAAATAAGATCTTTAAGTTTAAGTAAAACTTTCACCAGCTAGACCACCAGACCTGACTTACAAACCTCTGTCCCAGGTTTTTCCTGGGCTCTTAGGCTCTTCTTTCCAGCTTATCTCTTAGCTGAGGCAAATGGAAAGCAAAACCATACCTCAAGTGACAGCAACTGCCCTGATAAGACATCTCTCAGGCCCAGAATACCCAGACCAGTGTGAGAATAACACTCCCTTCCTTGCTTCTGTGCAAATGGACCATGGAGTGACCTCTAGAATGACCAACAATTACCTTTACCTCATTACAACATTAAATCTCCATTCAAAGAGGATCACAAAACTCATTTACGTAACACACAATGATGTATGTATAGGCATGTTTCCTTAAGCTGCATGTGCAACCTTATGCCCATCACTACATATAGTGACAAGGATCCTCTTTTGAAATATTCATCCTAACCCTAAATAAAAGGAATGTATCCACCCTTGCTTGGGGAGTTATGGCTCTGGAAATTATTCCCCATGATCTCCTTATTTGCTGCAAATAAAGTTTATTTAGTGTAACAACTCCACTAGGTATATCTGTGACCCTCCAAGAAGCAAACTCAAGTTGGTTCAGTTACAGAACTGCAAAGTAATTGAGAAAGAGCCAACAAAATTTTTAGTGAAACCTACACATTAAAACTTAGAAAACTACAGTGAAAGATATTAAAGGACACCAAAATATTTAGTTTAATATATAAAGTCCACACATAGAAAAATTTACTACCATAAGGATGTCATCCTTTTAAAATTGTTCTAGAAATTTAATTTCTAATAAAATTTCAAATTTTAAAATTTATTTTTCTAATAAAATTTTATGGCCTTTCCTAGTTAATTCTAAATTGAACATAGGAGCACAAAGATCGAAGACTATCCAAGACTCTGAGGAAAAGTAGGAGAGAATTACTCTAAAATATATCATGATTTATTATAAATCTATAATAAACACAACAGTGTTGTTCTAGTGTAAGAAAAGACAAATTGAAGGCAATAAAATACAAGTTTTGAAATAGATATGCATATAGAATAAATGTAGATATCTGACAAAGTTTCAAGAATAAAATAGAGAAAAAATGTTTATTCTTATAAAAAAAGAAAGAAGGAAGGAAGAATGGGAAGGAGGGAGGGAGAGAGATGAAAGAGAAGAAAGGAAATATATCCAAACCTCTTAGAAAAAAGTTAAGTAAATACGTTATAATGTTGATGTAGGGAAGGATTTAACACCCTCTCCAATAAAATGTGAACATAATATAATCAATACATACATATATTTATATAAGTATATGAAGTCAAATCCATCTAAATTGAGAAATTCTGTTTATCAAAAGGCAGCTTAAATAAATGAAAGAGAAGCTATAAACTAGGCAGAAGTTAACTGTAATGTATACTCTATGATTAGTATTCAAACATTTTAGGAACCAATAAAGCATGGACATGCATCTATAAGGATGGAGAGTACTTACAAACAATCAGTATGTTCATACTTGATCATATCCACTGCACATAGTTAACAAAATAGTAGCATCAAAAACATATAAATAACTCCTTCTAATAAGTAAAAAATGAAACCATCTATAGAAAAATGGCACATAACATGATCTGACAATTCAAAGAAAATAAGTACATATGGCATTAAACATACACAACATACACACACACATACACACACACACACACACACAAAGAGAAGCCCAAATAAACCATTAATTCAAAAAATAATAATTTAGATCAAAATGATACTTTTTGCCCATGTACCTGTGAGACAGGAAAACTAAAAGTGATTCCATAAAAGACTGCTTTTTTGCTGCCTCTATTCTTGCTAGGGCCCACACCTCTGCCTTACACATGCCTTAATGTACATCCTGTAAAGATCAAGGAATTAATTATTTCTTTGGTGTCTTCTAGCATAATAGATAACATCTTAAGAGGGAGCAGACGAGGTCAATATGTTGGTTTTCTATGACCACTGACTCCAGACACCTTGACACCAATGACCCCTGGCTCTAGGCCCATAAGTGATTCATGGAGGATGAAGACACCTGAGCACTTATCCTTATTTTGACCAGTTCCTGAATGCCTGAGAAGACACACACCACACCACTGTCCTCAGTAAAAAGAACAAACGCCAAGCAAAGATGAGACTCTCTCTCCTTCCCTTTCTGAGTCTCCCAGACATTACGTCTGCTATACTCTATCACTTAGACAATTCAGTAATCTCTGTTCTCACTTCCTCTTGGCTCATGTTTGATTTCTATCCTGTGCAAAGCCAAGAACCCACTTGGTTGGTCCTATGGGACACGCTCTCGGTCCTCAGATCTAGCCAGCTTGAATCACCTGGAGAGAATTAAGACCTGTGATAGTAATCAAAATATAGAAAGAATAGGAAGAACATGAGTCCAATTTTTTTTCCTGGTGGGCATGCAAATTATTAGAACTGCTTTGAATAAAAATTGGCATTATTGAAAAAAAATCATAACTATTAGAAGCCATTCTACTTGTAGTTATACATTCAAGAGAAAAAGCAGTATATTCAAAGCAAGAAATCTGTACAAAAATTTGTATAGCATTGTTTACAGTAATGAAAAACAGGAAACGATCCATATATCATAGACTGGATAACTAAGAAATTAACTGCAATACATATATATAACAGAACATTAGAGAACAGTGATGACTAAATAGAGTTGCATATAATAACTTAGATGTGTTTAAATACCAGCCTTCAAGTGATTTCAGCAATTCTCAGATTATCTTTTCTATATATTTCAAAAATAGGTAAAAATAACTATACATGCACACCTGCACACACATAAGTATATGTAGCAATCAAGTCATTAAAGGAAGGATCAGTGGTGCACAGACAAAATTTAATAAAGCGTCTCCAGGGGAAACACAGAAGTTCCTAGTTCATAGCATCTGTAAATTTCTGTGACATGAATACCCCCACAATGGTGATAGCAAGCTACCAATGTGAAGACAGAACCAACTAATGCTGGGAGACGCACTCTCTGGCAGTCTAGTGTTTGCACTGGTCCTCCCAGCAAAGAGAAATGGAAAGCTACTTCTTTATAGCCAGTTTTTGTACTGAACCAATCACTCCAAAATTATCTGGGACTGAATATTTACGTAATCCAAGGACTCTCTTCTCTCCCCTCCTTTTGCTTCACGTCCATGCATTTATATAAACCATTCCCAACTGCACTCTCTTTTCTTGACTTTTTTGTCATTTTATTTTATGGTGTCTGCACATAAATGTCACATCAAGATATCTTGCTCTATGTTTAATACAGGCTTTGGCCTCGTTAGTTACATTTCATATAATATTTTAACGTGAACCTCCAAAAGAATAAAAATTAGAATAAGTGAGGCGCATATTCAAATATATCCTTATGTATTGAAATGCTAATCACACAGCAGATACATGAGCCTTAGCACATACCTGTAGAAATCAGTACAATGTCTTTCCCAAAGTATATACTCCCTTAAATTTTACTGAACAAACATAAGAACACCTGTATCTCTAAAGGACTTCATTTTTCTGCTAATATTAAACAGTTTTATTGAGGCTTAATTAATATACAAAGAACTTCACATTTGCAAATACCAGTGAAACCATCACCACAATCAAGGGAGTAGACTCCAGCACTCTCCAGAGTTTCCTCTTGTCCTTTACTGTCCTGTTGGGTATGTGTGTTTGTATGTGTATGTGTGTGTGTGAATGTAAGGGTGTGTTAAGAGGATGAGATCTTTTATGGAGATTTGCTCAGTCCTAGACATTTTGAGATTTTATTGAATTCTCACTCATTCTTCAAAAATCTGATTGAGAACACAACATTACAAATAAGCAGATCTACAGTTATTTAAAGTATTCAGATGCCATGGCAACTCTTACACTTGTTGTGTTTATTTAAATATCAGACGATCTTATTATTTGCATTTGTACTTCCTGGGAGGTATGCATTGAGGAATATGATTTCTTAGGGATCAAGAGAAAATTCATAACTTTGGTTCAGTTTTGTTTTTCAATTTACATTTAATTTCTTTCTATTTAAGCATGCTAGCTCCATGCTATATTTTATCACTTACCATTTGTTTGTGTAAATTAAATGCCAAGCTGTGTGATTTCTGTCAGCTAGACAGCATCCTTAAATTATACGAACATAAATAGAATTGTGAGAAATTACATCACCCAGATGCCTTAACCAGGTAACCTAGTTTTTAATATGCTTCTTGAATGTCAGGTAGTGATTCTATTCTGCACAGATTTCCTGTTCTGTTCATTTAACCTATTTTATTTTTATTTTCTCCCTATCATAGGTTTAATTATTTTATGCAAATACATACATGAAACATTTTTAAATTAACATTTACATACAACAAAAATTAAAAGTGAAATTCAAAACTGTATTTAAGCAGATGTGATCACATAAATATAAACATGAATGCATATTTTATATTGGAGTGGAAATATAGGAAAAAAACACATTTATATATAATCTGATTCCCATTTGTTTTGACAAAAAGACACTGTAATTTTTAACAACTCGTGGATATATTTCCCAATTAATTTTTACAAAACAAATTGGCTTCCCCATGAAAATAAATTTGCAACCTTATCAAATTTTGTCATGGAAGTAGTTGGCTCATGGAAATAACTTTTATTCTAACAGTAGCTTCTACTTCAGATAGTAAGGAGATGCAATTCTGAAATGCTGTTTAGAAGTATGTCCTTTAAAGCTGATATAACGATTAAGATATATGAGCAGAATATAGTTCAAATGCTGTGAATTTTCTCATTCATTCACTCATTCATTCATTCACATTACCATATTCAAAATATTCAAAATTGTATAAATATCTAAACTCTTCTGCAGTACAAAATTAATGAGAGACTGTAAAGACTAAAGGTAGAACCAGAAAAATCTTAGTATTTAAAATAATATATTCTGAAGGGCTTTCTGATTTTGTTACTTAGTAGCTCTCTAATTTCAGCATATTATGCATACTCTCTAAATTTTTACTCATCTGTAAAAAGAGCAAACTAAATAATTTTAACATCAAACAGTTGTAATAGATAAAAGGTAAGTGATGCCAAATCATAAGTAAACCTAAATGTATAGACTGATGGCTTTAAAATGCTAGATGCAATACACATAATAGGTATAAATAAATGGGAGCCAGTATTGATGGATGAAACTACCCTAAATGGTTCCATAAACAGGTATTAGGAAACGGTAATGTAGTAGTTAAAGTAACAGCACAACACTTATTGAGTTAACAATTTAAGGGGAAAAAACAGGTCAAAACACAACTACAATATAAATCATATATGGGTTACTATATTTAACTTTTCCAAGGGGATCTGATTCATCTCTGGAGGGACAAAACTGCTACCTGGGAAATCTACGGATGTACAAACACTGAATACTAATAAAATGAAAATATGAATCTTCCAGAAAAAGAACCACAGATATAAAGACCCAAAGTAAAGAAAGTTAAGTTATTTAGACAACTGCAAATAATTTAACACGTCTGGGAGGCATAGTGTTAGACAGCATTGCTAACTGGTGAGGATAGAGATCTAGGAGGAAACAGGTGAAATGTTTGTTTATGCGTTACCCTACGGACTTCTGATTTTATCCTGACTTGATTGTGGAACCATTAAAGATTTTTGATTAGTACAAGAAGTCTTATATTTGTGCTTTATAAAGTTGACTCTGGTTAGAGATTAACAGCATATAAAAGCATTTAGGTGGCCATAACAGCCAACTAAGGGAGAAATGATGAGCAAGCCAATGGTCTGAACGAAAGTAGATGTAGTGTCTATAAAGAAGTGGACAATAGACAAATTAGAAGGAAAATGAGGTGATGAAGTAGTAGGTTTTTCTCACTTGGGCAAGTGAGAAATGATTTCTGAGACAAAAAGAAGTGACAAGGTAGAAATACTTAGTTGCAATGGGAAAAGAGTAATGGAAAAATTTTTGATACATTGAATTTAAAAAGATTTATCCAATTATGGAAAATGTGACCACTTCTAGCTGTGTAGAGTGTCCTTCCTTCTGTAAAATAACATCATGAAGTAATCACATTACTTAGTCATGATTAGACTTGAAATTACAACAAAGACTTACTAACTCTCCATATTAAGTCTCTCCATATTAAGTCTCCAGATCTCCTGTTATCAGGTATAACAAAACAGTCTGTCTTCAGGAAAGTGTCAACTAAATAGACAAAGGTTTCAGAAACCAGATTTTAGTACTTTCATTTCACTAAAAACAAAGATTAAATTATTTTGGAATAATTGAATTATTCTACTGAATGAGTAATTTAAGAACTTTTGTTAAAACTATCCAATGCCTTCCTTGTTAAAATAAATGTTATTTTTATTAAAATTTTACGGTCTAATTTTCCACTTACTCTCTAATTACTCTAACATTATGCAGGACACTTATCCTATTTTCACTTAATAACTGAACCAACTGGAAACACATGGTATCTATTTTTTTCACTTAGCCTGGACAATATTTTCAAGTTCAAAAGTTTTGGAAAAGAAAACATCAAAACTGCCAACAATGTAGTAGAATGAATGTTATTTTTTTAAATAGTGCTTGAGAAATAAATGCAAAACTTAGATTTGCCCCAGCATACATGGTGCTCCCTCACTGACCATTCTATGTTTTGAGTATATTCATAGAATTGAGAATCATGTGGTTATTCATCTTTTGGAATGCAGTAAGTGCATTTCTGGCAATACTGCGTTAATGTTTTTATATGAAAGTACCAAATCTCACATTATTTGGGGTTATAATATTTCTATTTCAGCCTTTATTTTATTATTAGGCATTTTCAAACCTCTTCTCTTTAGATTTCTCCTTAAGTACTGAAAACAAATTTAACAGAAGTCATCAAAATGTTATTTCTGGTGAGGGATTCAGATTTATTCTAATAAAAAGTACTAGAACTATTACCTCTAAATGAATGAGTAATGGAAAATATTTACAGTGATCTTTTTTGTTTTGTTAGTTTACCATTATTCTCTACTCCTGTTTGCCTACTCTTTGTTTCACATTAAGATTTCTGTGACAATCCTTCAAAGCCTTATTGGCTATGCAATTCAGACCTGAAACTGAAACATCAAAAGAAAGCTCCCAGGTTGAAAATTTCTTGTCTGTATTTCTAACTAATGGTTCTGAAATGTATCATGATTATTCAAACAGAAGTGATGGTTATGGATTTATTACCTTTTCTTGTTTGCCTCCATTTGGGGATGTCTAAGAACCTTGTTTTGAAATATCAGCTGGAACAAGATAGATTCAACATTAGGGTGCATACTTATTGCTCCAGTTACTATGAGAATGTCTGACTGAAGATACATAGAAAAGCTTCCTTTTGGTAGTGGGTTATTGAAATGCCACATGATGAAACAGGCAGGAAAGATAAACCTATTGCAGCATATAATAATGTTCCATCTGCCAACACTGACAGCCTTTGTTATCTGGCCTTTTCCTCATACAAGGGTTTCTCAATAACTTTGATAACATTATTGCTATTCTCTCCCAGATACATTTTTCATAAGCAATTATTAACAGCTTTATTTGTAACAAGAGGACCATGAGTATCACAGCCTTCTTGCATACATTTGCCAGTGCATTTACATATGTGTGGTTTAATGACTTTGCAAGCTATACTGCATTTTATTCTTGAAAGATGTGATTCGAATTTATGCCTTTAATTTCCTAGAGCTCTTACTTCCACCTAAATAGGTAAGCATCTTCTCACTTTAAGTTGTTCATTATAAATTCATACGTGTTAAATTAGTTTTCAAATTGAATTCAGAAATCACCCAATTGATAAGCATAGTAAATTAATGCACAATGAAGCAGGTTGCCAACTACAGTAACAGTTGTTTACTGAGATTTTTCTGCACAGATCTCTGCACATATAAACAGAGTTAGTTTACCCATTTATCATTTTAACTGCCAAGACACTATATAGTAAGTGCTATATGTCACTGCTACACTGTGCACACTGGAAGAATTTGCTTGGTTACACAATTGTGATAGTTTCTTTGTTTTTTTCCCTAAAGCAAACCTAACACTCTCTCAAATGCCAGATGGAAAACTAATTATCTCTAAAACAAATACAACTGTAGCTAAAGTAGTACTACCTTTACAACCAGTATTTCTTAGTCTGGCCTGGAGGAGCATACCTAGAAACAAAAGCCAAGTATAATATTTCCATGTCTAGTTTGTCATCTGTGACTGGAAATAAGAAAGTTTATTGTAAAAGGAGCAAGAGGCATTTATTCCTAGTTAGTTCAGAGGGAGAGCTGAGGTTCAAATGTCACATCTGTGGCCAAGAACTGCAGTTTGCAGGGTAGCTCTTCTTTGCGGCTGTATTTGACTTAGAATGTAGAGATTAAAGTTTCCTATCCTATCTCAGGAGAATGTAAAAGGTGGGATTTACTAAAGACTAAGTGACTTTGGCTAAATATTGTATCTTAAATTGACTAGAGATAATTTAAATAAATTCATAAAAGTAAGTTTTTGTTTAACACACTTTTATTAGCGCTTTCTGTGCATCAACCATTATTCTAAGTACTAGGGATTGTAGTAAACAAAAGAAAAACCAAACCTCTGCTTTCCTAGAGTTTGCATGCTAGTCAAAGAAAGTGGACAATATAAAAACAAGTAATATATAACTACAGTAGATAGCAATGACTGAGAGAGGGAAAATTATTTAGGTAAGGAGATACTGAGTATTAAGGAATAGAGACTGCAGTTTTAAAGAAGAATGCACAGAAGGTCTCATTGAGAAAGTAGAATATGTATAAAGACTCAAAGGAGGTAAGAAAGTGAGCTAAGGGATTTATAGAAGGAGGGAATAGCAAATTAAATGCCCTTATGGTGAAAGAATTCTTGGCATGTTTCAGAAACAGCAGAGAGGCTAATGATTATGGGGAAAAAATATGGAGACAATATGAATAACAGGATATGAATCTTGAGAGTAAACAAGGAAACAAATAATGTTGAGCATTATCAGTCACTGTGATGATTCTTTGAATGAGTTAGAAAACCATTAGAGGATTTTGCCAATGGGTTTAACATAATTTGACGTACATTTAAAAAGAATCAGGCTCTGTTTTGCGATTAAACTGATGAGGGCCGAAGCAGGATTATAATTAAGTAGTGTGTTTTTATCATACAGATGATAGATGATGATGATGGCTTACACCAGGGTGGTGGTCATGGCACTGGTGACCAGTGGCTGAATTTTAGATAAATTTGAATGCATTTTTTCATAGCATTTGCAAATAAATGTATCATTGAGAAAAATAAACTGAGATGTATTCAGAGAGATACAGAATTGCTGGAGCAGCATTCTTGAGTAGATGAGAGCACACAGAATCTAATGTACAAAACTTGGCCTTAGATAGGAGCTGACCATTTACATAGCAATCAGTTAAGGGGAGAATATATGTCACAAATGCTGTTTGGTGATGTTGGCTTGCTTCTTCCTTTCTCAGAGAAATAAAAAACATAATCAACAGGGAGGTTGACTACTGAAGGTAGGAAGGAGGTGTTAGGAATTTGAGAAGTGGTGAGAAGATAAGGCAACGTGGCAGAAAGGTTGTAGCAGATTTATATTAAATGGTTTCTGGGCAGCATTAAAAGTTCACTCTCAAAGTTAGAGGGAATTAATTTAAAAATCATGTCGTTAATTATCCTTCTCCAACCACATTTAGCTATGCATTTGTGGCATACGATAGGTTAATAGATGGATTTAACCTGGGCTGTGACTTTAGTAAAAAAAAAAAAAAAAAAAAATAGTGTCAGAGCTTACAAACCTAAGGATTGGATCTAGATCATGCTGGGTGTAGTTTCCAATGCCTCTTGGAAATCAGAACTTGCCCTCTGTTAAAACTACACTTTCCAGTCATTTCTCAGTTTTCACCATAGCTTAATTAAGACATCAATTTAAAAGTTTTTTAAAAAGTTTATTATATCACATTGAACACTTAATAATTCCTCCCTTATCCACATCTAGCTATGATTTCACTTCAGTACAACAATGATCTGTGTTTACATATACAATATTTATAACATCAATTTTATGAAACTTACTAGAAATTCCTGCTAATGTATACTCAGTATTTTACTACCTCAAGTTGGTAATTTTTTTTAGTTTATTTACTTATTTTGAGAAAGAGACAGAGGAGGGTCGGGAGGGATAGAGAAAGAGGGAGAGGGAGAATCCCAAGCAGGCTTTGCCCTGTCAACTCTGATCCAGATATGGGGCTCTATCCCAGGAACCTGAGCCCTGGTTGACCTGAGCCCCAATCAAGAACCAGCCTCATGAGCCACCCAGGTTCCTCAGTAAATTTATTATATGGCATATCAGTAGGAAACATTATCTTAAGGTATAAGTTTAAAATGTTCCATGTGTTGTACTTTCATTTATTAATAAATAATTTAGGATAATGATATTTACTTCCCAGAAAAAGTATACTGCTATGATATACCTGTACAATGTATGATACACATATAAATACATATACTTAAAATCAGGTTTCTCTGGATTATTTTGGACATTTTCTCACTGATCCCCAAAGCCCCTCTAGCCCATCTACAGTCAGACTTGGCATTCAACTTCAGGGGCACCTAGGTGGCTCAGTTGGTTAAGCATCTAACTTTGTCTCAGGTTACAATCTCATAATTCATAGGTTTGAGCCCTGCATCGGGCTCTGTACTGATAGCTCAGAGCCTGGAGCCTGTTTCAGATTCTGTGCCTCCCTCTCTCTCTGCCTCTCCCCAACTTGTGCTCTGTCTCTCTCTCTTTCTCAAAAATAAACATTACAAAACAAAAACAAAAACAAAAAACACTTGGCATTCAATGTCAAACTTCCTAAACAAACAAACAAAGGCCAACTAAATGAGTTTTGTTAAGAAAGAAGGAAGTGATATCAATTACTTAATCCCTCTATTTCCTAGCTCCAATCTTGGGCAAGATACTCTCAGAATATGGGTACTCTAGGTTTAGGAAACATACCAGCTAGGACAAATAGAATGTTAATAGTTCCTCTAGAACATGACTCAGAATGGGTTATACAGTCTGTTTAAAAGCCTGACAGTACAAAATAACCCCAGGTAAGAAGGTAATGACCAGATTCTGCAGAACTTGTAGATAATTTTAAATATTTGTATCACCTCATTGCTGGGAGCTCCACTGGCCTCACTGGATGAAAGTCACAGTGAGGAAATGGCAGCATTTTCACAGCTCCTGCCATGAGAAACGAAAACTAGGATCTCCTTTTGCTACTACTGGCTCATGTTGGAAATGAGCCTGTGGGTATTGACCAGGCCTCACAATATTCCAGTCAGAATGATATTCCCCACACAGATTGCTCATAAGGAAAAGCATATTCCTGCCTTTTCAAAAGAGATTTCAGATGAAAGCACTGTGGATGATTGTCAAAAGGCTCTTCCTATGGGCCTTGCAGATCCAAGACTTACATAATAAAGGGGGCTAAGAACACAAGAGTTACAATTGAGCCTGGCCCTGAGATAAAGAGCCTAATATAGAGTTAAGGACAGATATCCACCCCCACCCAATTGTTTCTGCTTGGAGCACTAGCCCCGCAAGCATTTGTGAGTGACTTATTCTGGCCTTGAAAATGCTGATTGCACCCTATGAAGGAACCTATTGAGGACTTCTTCTTTTGTGATTATGGGAGCAAACACTGTGTTTCCTGAAAGACCTGTTTTTCTTACTACTTGTCCTTAAACAAGCTATTGACCCCTGCCCACAAAGAACTTCACCTTTTTATGCTAAAAACATTGTCTTATATGCTAGAGATACCTTCCTTCCCCATAGGACAAGCATCTAAATCCCCTACCTCAATCACTATTGATAAAGGTTATGCAGGAGTCTTCTACAAATCTATGTTCCGGGAAATTCTTTCATATCAAAGAAGTTTGTCATCAGAAATCATTGTCTAAGGCAAATGCCACTTCTGTGCCATCCCCCAAACACTTAATTATAAAATAAAGTTGAGTCCCAGTCAGAGTAGAGATGCCTGCCTGGTGACCAGAAAGATTCTCATGGCTCTCATCCCTCCCTTGCCGACACCGTCCATCCTTCAGGGTCCCCTGGACCCCTGCTGGAGCCGGTCTCTGATACCTGATGGCTACTAGAAACCATTAAGTACTTAAAAGAGCTAACATGATCATATTTACATTACCAAAAATTAGTCTCCATGCTACACGACAAAGAAATTAAGGGAAGGATGTATTAATGTCAGAAGGTGTAAGAGGCTACTGGATTTATATGGAAAAATAGAGATGTCATTTTAAAATAAAGTTATGTTAGAGAAAACATAAGGAAGTGAATGAGAGGTAAAATTGTCAGAGATTAAAATGGAGAGTGGTCAAACAAGGGGTTTCAAGGATGATTCTTTACTCTTTGCCTTGAATGATTGGATGGATGGTGGTGGCATTCACAGAATTGGAGAACACCCATGAAAATTTATGTTTTGGAAGAAATATTAACTTTTCCTGGGAACTTATATATTATAAGGTGATTTTCAGTCATCCTACTCAAAATGTTACCTGAGAAGCTAGTTTAAAGATCTGTATATCAGAGAAAAAATCAGGTTGAAAATATAAACCTGAAAATCACCTTCATATGGCAACATATGACATCAAATACATTGGGCAACATACTTAAGGAGAAATTATAGAGTGAAAAGGGGGAAAAAAAAAAAAAAGCCCTAAGACTTAGGTAACAGTTTACACAAAAATTAGAGGAAAATAATACTGAAAGGAGATTGAGAGTGAAGAAAGGATTAGGCTGAAACCAGGAGGGCCATGTCAAGATCATGAAGGCAAAATAATGGCAAATACAGTAAGCAAATGACAATGTGGAATAGTTTACAGAGAACAAGTAAACTTGAGAATTAAAAAAAAATGTCAAGTTAACTTTCATAGAAGACTTTTTGTTACCAGCGATGATTAATTAGAGAAATGGAAAGGAAAATATAATTACAGTAGGTTGAAGACCCAGAGGAAGATGAATAAATAAAATCTGCTGTCTATTTTGAAATGGTTTACTTGGCCATTCACAACCCCACTCAAAGACCTTGATGGGCTGCAAATGGGTTTTCTTCCCTCCCACGTTATACTGTGGTCATTAAACAAGGCAGATGGCCCTCTGGAGGAAAAAGAAAGAAAAAAATAAAAGAAACCCTCACAGAGGAAACAGACAGCCAAAATTTTCCCATGCACTCCTGTGTGTACATGACCAGGAAATGGTTTAGCTGGAGGGTCATATTTCAAGGCTTGAAAAGAGCAACATTAGTGGTCCCCCACAACAAGTCCATTGGTCTAAGGTTGAATTGTGCACTCAGAAAGAATAAGAACATCTGAAAGTTTTTATTGAACACTTTGTATAAACTTTTCAAAATCACATTTCACTAAACCCAGAAACTCCTGAGCACCTCCAAGTACTCAAAAAAATTTCCATATAACTTAACAGTTAATTGTCTCTTTGCTTTACGCCATGTAGGCTTACAAAACTTTTCATAGGAACTGTCTACTTTAAAAGCTTAGGGGAAACCTGTATATTGATTGAATATCTAATATCTATCAGACAAATACTGGAAATGGCAATTCCTGAGATTTTCTAGAGATAACTGGGACTATCAAGTCAAATATAAAATTATTTTCATTTTTTTTCTATAAAACTATATAGTGATATGTAAAAATAAGAGTCTGAGTAGGAATTCCTGGGTGGCTCAGTTGGTTAAGCATCTGACTTTGGCTCAGATCCTGATCTCACAGTTCATGAGTGTGAGCCCCACATTAAGCTCATGAGTGTGAGCCCCACATTAAGCTCTTTGCTGTCAGCATGGAGCCCGCTTCAGATCCTCTGCCTCCCTCTCTCTCTGCCCCTCCCCTGCTTGTGTGACCTCACATGCGCACGCTCTCTCGCTCTCTCTCTCTCTCTCTCTCTCTCAAAAATACACATTTAAAAAGACAAAAATAAGAGTCTTAATAGAAATAGTTTCATATTGATAATTCCAGTCTGTTGATTCTATGAATACAGTAAAAGAGAACTATTGAAGTTACTAACCATATAACTATGAAGGAAAACAATGTTTAAAATTATAATGACATTGTATAGAAACCATTTTCATTCACTTTTATTTTTTTAATGTTTATTTTTGAGAGAAAGAGAACACAAGGAGGGGAGGAGCAGAGAGAGAGGGAAAGAGAGAGAATCCCAAGCAGGCTCCATGCTGTCAGCACAGAGCCAGACCCAGGCTCAATCTTATGAAACTGTAAGACCATGACCTGAGCTGAAGTTGGATGCTTAACTGACTGAGCCACCGAGGTGCCCCAAATTAAAATATTTTGACCAAGTAGCCACTAGCCACATAGGTAACTACTAGCCTCATATGGCTATTTACATTTAAAATAATTTAAAATAACATTTAAAAATTAGCTCCTCAATCACAATACTGATCTTCCTTGACTTATGATAGCGTTACCTCCCAATAAACCCATCATAAGTTGAAAATGCACTTACTACATCTAACTGACAGAACAGTATAGCTTAGTCTAGCCTACCTCAAATATTCAATGAACTTAAATTGTTTTCAGTTGGACAAAATCATCTAACACAGTCTATTTTACAACCAAGTGTTGAAAAGGTTATGTAATTTATTGAATACTGTACTGAAAGTGAAAAACAGAAAGTGTATCAATCAACCTCATCATCCTATGGTTGACTGAGAAGTGTGGCTCACTGATGGTGCCTTGAATCACAAAGGAGTATCTTGTGGCTAGTCTGGGAAAATATCAAAATTCAACATTTGAAGTACAATTTCTACTGAATTCATACTGGTTTCACACCATTGTAAGATCAAAAAATCCTAAATGAAATCACTGTGAATTGGGAACTATCTGTAGTCACATTACAGGTGCATAATAGGTGTCTAGCATGTTGGAAAGCACAGGTGTATATCATATCTATCATTAGTAAAAGTTCTATTGGATGTATCAATATACGCTAACATTAATTTTCATATCTTTTCTTTTTGACAATAGGATATATTAATTTACGTGCCACAGTTTCCCAGGCTGTAGTTTAGCCATAGATTTTACAAATATTAAATGTTAAAGGTCCTTGCCATATGGTCTCCTAGTGCCTAAATATACTGCATGGTTGGGATGGTGAGGAGAGGAGCTAATCTAAAGGCTTTGATAGTTTTACTTTTGGCTGTAGTTTTCCCATCTCAAAAATATATATCATCCAATAAATCATTTTTACTCAGAAATTTTGCAGTAACAAGTGATCCTCCTGTGGCAAAGTCCCTCTCTAAGGAATGTGGTGGAGGCCTCTGCAGGACAAAGGAAGCCAGCATGGCCCAATCAACATCTATACAGGCTCCCATAGCTCTGCCATGACTCTGTAACTTGGACTGTGTCCAATCAGACTACATGTCACCACGCATAGGAGACAAAGAAGTAGACAATTTATAAAAGACTACACCCCACTGTGCTCCAGACTCAGTTTTTTGGGTTCGAACCCACTGAACCCATGTTGGCATGATGAATAAAGTTGTTCCTGACAGAAAAGACATAGTGTCCCATCTCTTTGAGAGAATACTGTTAAATTTCTTGAGGACTCGTCCAGCATTCAGAGAAAGTGTGCTTCCACCTTTGTCGCTGGGGTGTCAACCTTGGAGCACCTTAGCCTGGAGCCAGCAGACCCCTTGATCCATAGGAGACTAGCAGGGGTGAGGACCTAGGATGCACAATGGAAGCCTGTGAGGCCTGGGAAACAGCTGGGAGAGGACCACTCATCAGACTGGTAAGGACCTGGGTTCATTTTCGTAGACCTGCCCTAAGAGACAGAAGGGGAGCCTGATCACATCCCAGAGTTGCCTGAGTAGTTCCATAAGGAATGAAACCATAACTCCAAGGCACTGAGCCTGGGCAGAGACACCGTGTGACTGTCTGTGGATGAGACAGCAGAATGTTCCTACCTGACCAAAGAGCTGAAGGGAATGTTCAGTCCTGATCCACGGTTCTGTGATGACCTCATATGGCTTAGGGCAGTGAGAGACTTCTTCAGGAGTCTGATCCATGTCAGGGCTTGATACTGAACCCTCCAATGCTAAGAGTCACCTGAAATATCTCTGAGAGGAGAGCAGCTGGTAACAGATGCGAGGCACCTATAACTATTTGCCAGTTCAAGACCTGCACACAGTAAACCAGTCTGTCGTCACCCTGGACCTGGTGGTCTCAAACCCATACACTCTCTTTGGTCTTATCCTTGGCAAAGCTGCCTTCTTCACATGCTTAGACCTCAAGGATGTTTACTTCTACATCCACCTAGCTTCCCAGATTCAACCAATCTTTGCCTTCTAGAGGGAGAATCCTGAAAATGATGACAAGGGACAGCTGACTTGAACCAGTTTGCCTCAGGCCTCAAAAACTCTCCAGTTATTTTCAGCACTGCAGTAGCCTCAGACCAAAGAGCCTTCCCAGTGGATCAACATGGCTGTGTCTTTTTTCAGTACATAGATGACTTATGGCTGGCTGGAAGGTCTTGGGAGAATTGCATGGAAGGAACTCAGCAGCTCCTTACCCTCTATGGGAAACTGGCTATCAGGTCTCAAGGAAAAAGGTCCAAATCAATCAAAAGAAAGTCAAGTACCTTGGCTTTCACCTCTCCCAAGGGCAGCACCAACTTGGCTGGGAGAGAAAACAGGACTTTGTTCGATACTGGTCCCATTGACACAACGTCAGGTTCAGGAGCTACTCAGGGATGCAGATTTCTGTAGAATCTTCTCAGACTTGGCAAAAACCCTTTATGAGGCCACAAAGTAGGGAAAGAGAGAACCTCTGTTAAGGGAGCAAGTACAGCAAAGGGCCTTTGAAGAGATCAAACAAGCCCTCACCAATGCAATGTGCCTGGTTTGGGACTCCCAGACATGTTCAAGCCCTTCTTGTATGTTCATGAATGTACTGGCATCAAAGTGGGAGTCCTCATCCAGATATGGGAGTCATGGCACCTTCCAGTGCATTATCTCTCCAAGCAGTTTGACTCTGTTGCCCAAGGCTGGCAACCCTGCATATGGGCATTTGCAGCGACAGCCCTCTTAGTATCTGAGTATCTTAGTATCTGAAGCTGACAAGTTAACCTAGGGACAAGAACTAACAGTCTGAGTGCCATATTCACTATTGACATTAATGGAGTACAAGGGACAATACTAGCTAACCAATGTCCAGATGATCAGATATGAGGGAATGCTATGTAAAAACCTGCATATTCATTGATAAGTAGTGTGGACCCTACACTCTGCAATCCTACTGCCTGTCAGACCAGGTCAACCAGATCATGACTCCATTGAAGTCATGGATGAGGTGTTCTCCAGTGGAACAGATTTGGGGTACCAGCCCCTCAAGGACCTTGATGCTGAGTATTTCACTGATGGTAGCAGTTTTGTGAAAAAGGGAGAATTCTTGCAGGTAGCGTGTGGTGACCCTTAATTCTGTCATTGAGGCCAAACCCCTGCCAAAGGGGACTTTGGCACAGAAGGCAGAGCTCATTGCATTAACTGCAGCCCTGCATCTGGCTGCAAAGATATGTGTTAATATATACACAGACTCTGGGGCAACTGGGAGGCTCAGTTGGTTAAGGGGCCAACTTTGGCTCAGGTCATGACTTCATGGTTTGTGAGTTAGAGCCCTGCATCAGGTTCTGTGCTGACAGCTCAGAGCCTGCAGCTTGTTTGGGTTCTGTGTCTCCCTCTCTCTCTCATTTTGCCCACCCCTACTGCAGTAAAGGTAGACGAAGTGGGTTCCTGGATTCATCACTTCAGAGTGAGGCCGGCATCTCAAAACTGGGAGTGCATTCCTGATCCATATGTAAGAAGCAATCTACGACTCCAGAGGCTCTGGGAGACTGCAGCCCTGCTTTAGTCACTCCAGAAACTGACTAATCTTTGCACAGCAGAAGCTTGAGGAATTGACAAATGGTGGAACACATAGACTGTCCTTATTTTCTATATCTATTTCCTTACTGTGATGTACTCTGTCACCGCTTGTTCCTTGCTGTTATTGTAATTCTTGCTCTACTTTTAAGCCATAGGATTGGCAGAGGCCACCACAGCAGAATGGAAGTATGGTGAGAGGTTTCTGTTAGCACTCACTTTCCTTTTGTGGATAGGATGCTTTGTTGGTATTGGTTGCTACTAATCTGGAGCCCTTCTGTAGACCTTGACTCTCTACCATGTGACCCATATATTCGCATAACCAGGTTAGGCCAGGGAATTGCTTGGAACTTACTGTACCATACCAACTTCTCATGCCAGGAAAGATCCTGGGGACCTGTATACACAATAATACCACCTATACTACCTTGCAACTAGAGAATCAATACACTTGTTTCAACCCACAGTACATCCCAAGCAAGGAATGGTTAGAAGTCCAGAGCCACCCTCCACGTGAGGGAAAAATGAACCAAAGGATACAATCACTAACCAAAAACAACCAGTGTCAATACTTTTTGATGTGTGCTCAGTCATAGTTGATGCCTGGTCAACCTTTGCAGAGGCACGTGGAGGACTCATGTTGGATATTAGAGTACAGGCTAAATGATAAGCACATGTGTGAATTGCTCTCAACTCGGGTCCATTTTGGGTACACCCTGACTGCCCAGTCTTACTGCCCTTCCTGGAACTGTGTTTCATGGGCCTCCTGGTAGGGAGAAGATATAATGGCACTCATTCAAAATGGGTGACTACACCAAATTGTCAGCTGAGAACCTGTAACCTACCTAATTTTACTATTGTTAACCTGGGAGACCCCTCAATGGAAAGGTAGCTGGCTGATGGGGATATATATCCATGGACAGGGCACCAACTCTGGAACTGTGCTGTATTTTAAGAGAGTTACTGTCACACATTGGCCATGACCCAACAGGTCTTTCATTCCTTTTATGAAATAATGGAGAAGGGCCCTCCTCCTGTCTCCCATCACAATGAAAAATCTGTTTCCAGCCTTAGCAGAGACTATAGTCCAGACTCTAAAGATCTCTTCTTGTTATGTATGCAGGAGAAAATATATGGTATCAATAGCCACAGGAAGCTAGAGAATTAGATCCCCATAAACCTTATAATGAAACAGAATACCCCAGTCCTACTACCAGGATTTGGTTCCTCAAGCCTCAATTATTGGGGAAAAAAAAAAAAAAAAAANGGAAGCTAGAGAATTAGATCCCCATAAACCTTATAATGAAACAGAATACCCCAGTCCTACTACCAGGATTTAGTTCCTCAAGCCTCAATTATAAGGGAAAAAAAAAAAAAAAAAAAAAAAAAAAAAACCTTGCCTTCCCTTATAGGGAAGAAAGTTCACCATTTGTATTGGAAGCTTAACATGCCTAGGCCAAAGATTTTATAACTCAATTGCCCAGGAAACTCAATGGTGGGGTATCCCAGATCACCTTGAGCCAGATCCCCATCCCTTGTTAAACTTCATTCATCTCTGAGAGACCTGAGACAATGTCAACTCAGCCATCAAATTGTGGGCCCCAGGCAGACTATACTGGAAATGTGGAAGGACAACCTATACAGTACTTCTCTCAGGCTGGTCAGGGTCATGTGTGCTGGGAACTATTTGTCCATCTTTCTTCCTGCTCTGACTTGCTAGAGGGGAACATTTGGGAGTCCAAGTGTATGGGGACAGGAAGACTCAAACGAAATGACGTGCCCTACAAATTGGCAATGGAGAGATGGTGAATGGCCTCCTGAGTATATAATCCAATATTATGGACCTGATGGATCTGCTACCTGGGCAGAGGATGGGTCTTGGGCTACTGCACTCCCATTTACATGATAAACTGGATAATCAGGCTGCAAGCAGTTGAGATTATAACCAATGAAACTGCCAGAGCTCTTAACTTACTAACCAAGCAGCAAACCAAAATACACAAAGCTATCTATCAAAATTGCTTATTTTTAGACTCTTTGCTTGCTTTAAAGGGCAGAGTGTGTAGAAAGTTTAACCTGAGAAACTGCTGCCTACATATGGATGATGAAGGAAAAGTCATAGAGGAGATCACAGATTGAATGAGAAAGGTTGTTCCTGTGCCAGTCCAGACCTGGAAATGTTGGGACCCTGGGGAGTTATTTGGAGGATGGTTTTCAACTTTTGGGGTTTCAAAGCCCTCATAGATATTATTCTCTTGATTTGGGGGGGTTTGCTTAATCCTACATTGCCTAGCTCCCCTGGTTATATGGTCTGTGTGGGAGCCATTTTCTGAACTCACTAAGTTGAGAAAACTCCTTGTGAGGTTAAGGCAAGTTTGCATGGTCTCTTTCCATCAGATGATGACCGATATCCACTCCACTCAATTTTTTCTGCTTGAGTATCGACCCCCGAGGTACCTTGTTTATTGGTATCGAGAGTGACTTGTCCCCTTATTCTGGCCCTGGTATGATGATTGCACCTTGTGAAGGAACTTATTGTGGGAACTTCTTTTGATTATAGGAACAGACATAATGTCTCTGGCAGGTCCTGTTTTCCTCGATACTTCCCTTGAACTATAAACAGGCTAATGACTCTTACTCATAAAAGATTGACCTTTACGTGTACAATTCTGTTTCTACCATTGCATTAGTCCAAGAGGTTCATACAGCTCAACATGTAAATCAACTAACCAAAAATGTCTCTCATACCCTAGCTATTCAAGAAATCATAAAACTAGACACAAAGGTAAATGCACTCAAAGAGGCTATTCTCTGTATTAGGAAAGAGCTAAACTCTTTAAAGATATGGTTGGCTCTCCAGTGCCATAAAGAATATAACTGGACAATTAAGTCTTGCCTGGAGACAAAGAGTCTAACTTAGAGAGAAGGAACAGATAAGAGCAGAACATAAGTTACTAAATATACCTTTGCTAACTGATGATGTATAGCAGTCCCTTCCCTAAGGCCTATATTCCACAAACACTTTCCCTTACACTGGCAGCTCTGATAAGGATGGATAAGAGTATCTACAAACCTATGACTTAATCTTAGTGTTATTAAAATGTGAACACCCTGTTATTTTCTTAGTTATTCAACCTCACTATACTTGGGGTAGTTTTACAAGAATACTTCTATAATACCTGTTCCTGCACATTTTCCAAAACATCTTATCACAGAGAACTATCCATTGTAAAAATTCCATTTTCTGATGCCATGTTAACGTTTGACCTATAAATAAAGACACCAAAACCAACAGAACAGAGATGCCTGCCTGGTGATCAGAAAGAATCTTGGGGCTTTCTCACTCTCTCTAGCCAACACCGTCCATCCTTCAGGGACCCCTGGACTGGCTGGAGTGGGCCTCCAGCAGGTTTGTCTCCAGCCTCCTTGAGACAATGGTCGAAAGGAAAATGGTCACGAATCTGATGATGTTATGGAATATAAACCTCTAAACCAAGATAATGCTCTTTGACCCAAAGGAAGAGGGTCAGAGCATCAAAGGAGAGAATGTGGTAGAGCCCTTCCCTAAGGAATGTGGTGGAGGCCTCCTCAGAACAAAGGAAGGCAACATGGCCCAATCAGTTCCTATATATCTATGTATAGCTCCAACATGATTCTATAACTTGGACTGTGCCAAATCAGACTATATGTCACCATACATGGGAGACAAAAGAGGTAGAAATTGCATAACACTATACCCTGCTGTGCTGGGGGCTCAGTTTTTCAGGTACGAACCCACTGAGCTCATGCTGACATGATGAATAAAGTTGCTTCCTGGATAGAAGAGCCTTAGTGTCCTGTCTCTCTTTGTGTGAGAATCCTGTTATGCTCCCCAAATATGACAACAGTAAACTTATTTTCCATTTAATGTCCAATAATATCAGTGTATTGTCTTATATTTCGGGAAATACTTATTTAACAAAACCCTGAAGGCACTGGTCTAATGAGATTTAAAAAGATAGAGAATATCACCAGATATGGTATTTAGATTAGCATCTCATACAGACATATATTGAGTATGGTAAGGGATAGGATCGATCAATCTACCAGATAACCCTGGTAGGCATCTTCTGAGGACTTTTGTCTCCTCAGTGCCTTAGCATTTCCAACTGCATCAGAAATGATGTCAGCCATGCCATGTACATTGTGTAGTTTGCTTATCATTTGATTTTGAGATTAGACAGACATTTTACTTTAATGATATAGTTATTTCAAATGAGTAGAGATACAGTTAATCCAGCCAGCTCCAGAGACATAGGTTCAAAAAATAAAGCAACTTAGAGTCACTATCAATAAAATGTAAATGACTTAAAGGGTCTTATATTTACTCTTCAAGAGTAATTTTTTCCCCAGAAAAAAAAATTTCCCTTGAGTAGAAAAATACTCAGATTTTTCTCCCAAAATTCTGTTTAAAGGAAAATTGTCTAAAAATGTCTAAACAAATTTTCATAAAATCTAGTGAAATAGAGGATTATATTTATAGAAAACAAAGTCATAGAAGTGAATACTTATGAGTCAATGTCTGTCTCAGTTGATTTGCCAAAGTTTGGTTCATGTGGCCCATCTGTAGTTAACAGAATTTTAAAAAATAAGCAAACATTTCTTGAAATGAGTAGTGCACTCCTTTTAATCATCAGAAGTGTTTAAGTCTATTGACAATAGTCAAGTTACCTGTGTTCACCCTTTGTTACTCTCACTAGCTTGAAGATTATTTTGGAATTAAAAGATACAACATACTTATAATATATTGGTGATAAATGGGAGGGAACCACCTCCCATTTATGCTTTGTATATGGGATTTCTGACTTGTAGAACTGTACTAGAACAAGACCATTTTTGAACTTGGATTAAAAACAACAATAACAACAACAACAACAACAACAACAACAACAACAACAAAACTTTGCCTCAATGTCCTGGGACCATGAGTGCAAGAGAAAAAGCAGGCAATTTATTTGCTTAGATGCACAGTTAGCTTAACACTTCTAATAAAATAAGTGCACAGTACAAAGGAAGTTTTTTTTGTCTTGTATAAGTAGGTATCCCTCCCCCCTTTTTATGTCCCTCTACTGAATGGGAAATCTGTCTGGGAAACTGTCTCTACTATGTTCTTGCAAGTTATTTTCTTGATGATGCTAAGGAGTTTGCCAAAATATTACAATTTTGCTTGTAAGTGCACTAAAATGTTAATTATTTTTAAGTAATATATTAACAATATTGATTCTCTCTCCTCCATTTATTCCTATTTTATGTTTATTTTATCTAATTATAGATCAAAATAATTTAACTTTTGACAAAGAAGTAAGCAAATGGAGGAAATATTCTGTGGCTAACCTGCTCACAGTACTCCCGAAATAATATTCATGTAAGCTTGACCTTGATGATAAGAGAGTTTTGGTTTTGTGCATAGCATTAGAAAAGGAGTACAGGTCAAATTTAATTGCTCATCCAAATTTAACCCGAGGTCTCTATGATATTGTGACAGACTGCAGAAGTGGCCATGAAACTTCTTCTTCTATGTATCCATACTAGCAAAATTGACTTTCTTCTCATCAAAAAGGTAGTGTCTCCTCCCATCCTTCAAATTCAGGCTGGCTTCCTGCTTTGCTTTGACTAATGGTGTAGTAGCAAACATGACAAAAGCAGAACCTTCAAAAGCAGTTGTACATCTGGGCTTGCTCCTTTTGCTGCTCTTCAAATGTTGCCACCATACATATATACAAGCCTGAGCTACCCTCCTGGAAGACTAGAGACAAAGTGGAGAGGCCCTGTTCTATAACTATCCAAGCCAAACCCTTGGTAAACCATCACCAACTAACTGCAGGTTCATGGGTCAATTGGCCCAGGTTCAAAGAGCAGTCCATGTCACCCTAATTACTAGTCTGCAAATTGTAGGCTAAATAAATGATTTGGATCATTTGTTATACTTTAAAATTTAACTGAAACTTTTATGGATTCTGGTTATAGCAGATAGATTTCGATTCCCTTAAACCCACTAATTACACTATAGCAGATGCTATTTCAGAATGATGGAAATTGAGAACACACAAACAGAAACTTAGTGTAGTTTCCTTTCTTGTTAAGTCCAAACTCTGTCCTTCTCTTCATTTATGAATATAATGTGCACTTCTACATCAAGTTTTCACTACAATCCAGATGTGTGATATTTAGAATCATATACTAACCTACTTTTTCCTCATTTGATTAGCCACTGATGATCTGAGTCCTCCCACTTTCATTCACTCTTAATATGCAGATATGCTATGTTTCTTACAGTGACTAGGTCTCCATCCCACCTCAAAACCTCTGTATTGCCAGAACACAGAGGCAAATTATCCATAATACTATGGCCAGAATATTTATCTTACTTCAAAAGACACATTGCAAAAATGGGAAACTGAAGACTAAACAATAACGGTCTTTAAAAATTTTTATTTTTACACATCTGCAAAAAGGGAGCAATAGAGCACAGGGGAGATGATTTAAGGCAGTATCACTTTGTGAGAGTTGAAGAAAAATCAAATCCTGGGTTAATTTTCAAAAATGGATTATTTTGAATTATTCTACAAAGTTGACCTTTAGTTTTATCAATTTGCTATGTTAAAAAATTGTTATACTACATGTTACTTAAAATTAACTTGAGAAAAATAAGAGAATACTTTATTAGACAAACACAAGACAGCTCAGAGACAGATTTTTAGAAAATCTCTCTAGGACCTAAAATATCACAAGCACACACAGCAGCTACATACAAATCAATGTAACTTCCACTGCTGGCTCATTCTTCTGCTTTCTTTACTCATCACTCCATTTTTTTTTTCAGTTTAGTAGGATCTCACTCTAATTTTTTTTTTCATTTAGTAGAATCTCACCTTAATTTAACCATTTCATATTGGCAACCTCAATTATTTTAAATATTTTTAGACTCTGGTGTATTTTAATAGAAGTTAATCATAGATTCTGTATATCTTGTTTTGTAAAAACATTCCTAAAAACAGAACAAATAAAAATAGTTTTCAGTACTTCAATTTTATTATATAAAAATATGATTCCAAGGGGTATGCCCTTGTTAGTGTCTGTGTTAGTAACTGACATATTGTTTAGGAAAACATTCCAAACAATATCCACTTCAGGGCTAAATGACGGCAGACATAGTCTTAACCTAAGTTATTCTAGCTTCTTTAGGTTCAAAGATATAGAAAAAGTATATTGGTTGAAATGCCTTAGGGTATTTCTCCAGATATACAGGGAAACAAAAATATATCTTACTTTGAGAAAGGGAAAGAAAGGGAAATTTTACAACTATTTATAATATTTTAAAATCTCTTGTCTGGTATACTTTCTCTGCTTTGCTTTCTAATTCTCTTCAACTGTAATTCCCATCACAACCATATTAATGGTTGCACTAGAGGTTTCTAATTTTTCATTTCTGCAGTCTAGTATGTCCAAGGGTCAGTAGAAGCTAGAGCCTGGAATTTAGAATATTATATTAAAATAATGGAAAGATAAAGATAATAAGATGTTTTAAGCAGGAAAAAACAATGCAGATTTCTGTTTCAAAATGGATTTTATTGGGATGCCTGGGTGGCTCAGTCAGCTAAGTGCCTGACTTTGGCTCAGATAATGATCTCATGGTTCATGAGTTAGAGCCCCACATGAGCTCTGTGCTTGACAGCTCAGAGCCGAGAGCCTGCTTCAGATTCTGTGTCCCTCTCTCTCTCTGCCCCTCCTCCTCTTGTGTTCTGTCTCTCTCAAAAATGAATAAACTTAAAAAAATTTTTTTAATGGATTTTTTTGCTTTATCATTGATGAGATTAATGATAATAGATGATTATATAATACTCTTTAAACAATAAATTTAGTGTCCTCTTAATAGTAACTTAGAAACTGATAGCATGGGAAAGTCTCATAATATTCTCAATGAAATTTTATGCATATTATATTCTTAAATCATAAGTGAGGCAACAAGTTAAAGATCTCAAGGAAATAAATATTTCAGAGGCAAAAATAAATATTAGATGAGGAGTGAACTGTCCTAAAACTTTTTCATATTTTTCATTAATTATTATATATTACATAAAAACATTCATAATGATGTATTTAATATATAGATATGACAGAAATAAAATAATTATGTGTATTATTTCCAAATGTATTGATATAGTGCAATAACAGATTCAAAAAATTTTTGCAAATTGGGCTGACTTGTGCTATAACAGTGTTTAATTCCTTTAAAATCATAAGTGTGTGGAGAGAGAAGATGCAAGTATGTGTAATAAGGAACTAGTCACTGTCCATACCATATCTCTAAAATAAGGATAAAACATTTTATGTTCCATTAAGTGAATTAGAGATTATAACTGGAAATATTCCGAATATTCAATTTTATGTGAGAATCCATTAGAGTATTATCCAGGTCAAAATTTAGAAGGGTTTCTTTTCTCCTGGGAGAACTTAAAAATACTTTTTCTCTGAAACTCATTTCACTTGCTACAGTATTTTAATTCTACTAAACAGTGCCTATTGTAAGAGTTCCATTTGATTATCATACCAAATCTCAAACAAAAATTACAAAATTCTAATGAGCACTGCTAACCAAATACAAACTGCATTTTTTGAATATTAATACTACTTTGAAAGTACTACCTAAAATTGCAAGCATGTTTTCACAGCTTTGAACTGTGAAGGTCCACTTATACATGGACCTTTTACAATGCAGTACTTTAAAAGTACTCTGAAAACTATAAAACATTGATAAAACTGTCATTGATGATCGCTTGTAAACTGAAGATGGTACAGACAAATGGAAAGATATTCCATGCTCATGGACTGGAAATTAATAGTGTTAAAATGTTCATATTACCTAAAACAATCTACAGATTCAATGAAATACCTATTAAAATACCAACAACATTTTCACAAAATTAGAACAAATACTCCTAAAATGTGTACGGTACTACAAAAGACCCTGCAGAGCTAAAGCAGTTTGGAGAAAAAAGAACAAAGCTGGAGGTATCACAATTTCAGATTTTAAGATAGACTACTAAGCTGTAGTGGTAATCATAGCAGTGTGGTATCGGCACCAAAACAAACACAGATCTCAGTGGACCAGAACAAAGAGCCCAGCAATAAACTGATGCTCATAGAGCCAAATAATCTATGACAAAGGACGCAAGAAGATACAATGGAAAAGAGTCTCTCCAATAAACAGCATCGGGAAAATTGGATGACTACATGCAAAAGAATGAAACTGGACCACTTTCTAACACCACACACACACACACACACACACGAATATTATGCAGCCATAAAAAAAGAATGAGATCTTGCCATTTGTGATAATATGGATGGACCTAGAGGGTATTATGCTAAGTGAAATAAATTAGAGAAAGACAAATACCATATGATTTTATTTATTTGTACACCTAAGAAACATGAATAAATAAACAAAAAGCAGAATCAGATCTATAAATACAGAGAACAAACTAATGACTGCTAGAGGGGAGAGGGATAAAGGGAAGAGGAAAATGGGTAAAGATGAGGGGGAGATACAGGTTTCCAAGTTATAGAATGGATAAGTCATGGGAACAAAAGGCACAGCATAGGGAATATAGTCAACAGTATTGTAATAGCGTCATATACAGATAGCTATATATTTGTGGTGAGCACAATATAATGTATGGAAATATTCCATCACTATGTTGTATACTTGAAACTAATGTAATATGTGTCAACTATATTCAAATAAAAATGTTTTGCAAGAAATTAATATTGGTTTAGTGTGCATATGTATAGAGTTCTATGTGAATTTATCTCATATGTAGCTTTTGTAATCCCTACCACAACTGAGATAACGAACTCTTCCATCCCAACCAAGCTGTCCCTTATTCTACACCTCTTTAGTCACATCTATCTCATGTCTCACTCCATCACTACTCCAACAACCACTAATGTGTTCCCAATCTCTACAATTTTGCCATCTCAAGAATAGTATATAAATAGTTCAGGTATGTGACCTGCTGAGATTTTCATTTTCACTCAGCATAATGCTTTTGAGAACCACCCAAATTATAGTTGTTCCATTTGTGTGTGTGTGTGTGCTGACAATATTGAATAGTACATATATTCCACAGTGTATTTCATCTTTATTTTTCAAATTTTTATTGAAAGTCTAGTTAGTTAACACGTAGTGTAATTGTGGTTTCAGGAGTAGAATTTAGTGATTCATCACTTGCATATAAAACCCAGTGCTCAATACAAGTGCCTTCCTTAACCTATCCCCCAACCACCACCCTTCATCAATCTTCAGTTTGTTCTCTATAGTTAAGAAACTGTTATGGCTTGTTCCCTTCTCTTTTTCTACCTTCCCCTATGTTCATCTGTTTTGTTTCTTAAATTCCACATAAAAGGGAAATCATATGGTATTTGTCTTTCTCTGATTGACTGGTTTCACTTAGCATAATACACTCTAGCTCCATCCACATAACTGCAAATGTCAAGATTTCATTCGTTTGATGGCAGAGTAGCATTCCATTGTACATATATATACGACATCTTCTTTATATATTCATCAGTCAATGGACATTTGGGCTCTTTCCATAATTTGGCTATTACCAATAATGCTGCTATAAACATTGGGGTGTATGTGCTCCTTCAAATCAGCATTTTTGTATCCTTTGGATAAATACTTAGTACAATTACTGGATCATAGGGCAATTCTATTTCTAATTTTTTGAGGAATCTCCATACTGTTTTCCCAAGAGGCTGCACCACTTTGCATTCCCATCAACAATGTAAGATAGTTCCCCTCTCTCTGCATCCTTGCCAATATCTGCTGTTTCTTGTGTTGTTGATTTTGCCATTCTGATAGGTAAGAGGCAGTATCTCATCATAGGTTTGATTTGTATTTTCTGATAAGTTATGTTGACCATCTTTTCATGTGCATGTGAGCTTTCTGGTTGTTTTCTTTGTAAAAGAAAAAAAGTCTATTCATGTCTTCTACCCATTTCCTAGCTGGATTATTTGTTAATTGGGTGTAGAATTTGAAAAGTTCTTTTGGGTGCCCCTAAAGGCCCAATTTCCAAATACCATCACATTAGGTATTAGGGCTTCAATACATGAATTTTGAGGGAGAGAAATTTTCAGTCAATAATAACATAAATTTAGCATCATATCTCAAACTCCATAATACCTAGTCTTTGTGTCTTCTTTGCACTTTATGCAGTCTTCTTAACATTTGTTTCATATGTTTTTAGTTGTACTTGGTGGAAGGAATAGAGAAAATACATTTATACATTTACTCCATCATTTCAGAAGCAGAAGTGCTTTAGCACTTTTCATGTTTATTATATTACTGTAATAATTTTACTCTTTTATAATACAGAACCAATTCAACCATTGAAAGCAACTTATATGAACTAAAATCCCTCTTTTTCTCCTTGTATTAGTATCCCAATAGATGCACTAAAAACACAACAACTTTTTCTACAGTATGAGGAATTTTTTATTCCTGTGGGTTTTACTTTTATAACAAAGTTTTCCTCTGGCTATTTTCCTTAAGGAATGTAAGAGTGTCCTGAAGTATAATTATGAACCAAGAGGGTAGTGTATTTATCAAGTGCATCTGGCACATCACACACTATTCTATGACTGAAGACCATTTCAAAGGAAATAATAAGCAAGATTTCATCCTTTGCAGAGCTTAAAATAAGTAATATATACACACATATTGAAGAAACATAAGTATTAATAAGTTAAACACATCCATCCATCTATCTACATGCACATATTTACATACATCCAAGACATTTGTTTTGTATCTACCATGTGGCAGACACTTCAGTAGTGTCTCTATAAAATAATGGAGAGTGACATATCTTTTTCTATCACTAAATTTACAAACTTCACTGCAATTTGATACATGTATAGTTAAATATGATATGACATGGTATATAATTACAATTATATACCAACTACAAAAATTTTTAATATCTTACTGAGATTTGAAAGGTCAGGGAATATTTTTTATAGTTAACATTTGCTTAATACTCACTTTTCAAAATATTTTGCCTATTTTAAATAATTTAATACAATAGCTCTATGATATAGGTGCTATTATCATTTTTATTTTTGGATGGAAAATCAAAGTTCAGAAATATTAATTTTTAAATAGTATCCATTCCCAAACAGCCAGGGTCAAGAGACTGGACAATATGCTCTATTCTGTTTTTTTCTAGAAAAGTTGAGACTTGAAGCATGAATAGGAAAAAGGATAAGGGATATTTTCAGACAGAGAAATGTAAATTCAAAGCCCAGAAGCAAGATGTGGTAGTTTTTCAAGAACATTCCATATGACTGGCTCTTTAGGAACAAATGAATGAAGGGTGATTAAAGTATATTGAGGACTTTGAAATCTATCCTAAGAACAATGGAAAATCTACTGAAAGGTTTTTATCCTGAGAAAGAAACAATGAAACTTATAATTTAAAATAGCACAAGGGCTACTAGGTAGAGATGAGATTGGATAGGACCATGACTGTCATTAGGAAGCCAATCAGGAAAACTGTAAAGTAATAAAGGATGAGATGATGTTTGCATGAACTTGGAAAATAGCAGTTAAGATGGGTAAAGAAAGCAGATTCAAGAAATATTTGTGGCTGCTTATTTAGCAGTGATTGGTTAGAAATCATGATTGATAAAAGGAGAGTAAGAAGATAAAGATTTGCCCAGAATTCTAGCTTGTAAAATTGGCTGATTTCATTCATTCCAATATAAGAAATGGCAAGCATTAGGTGGGAAGGGCCATAGATGTACGGAGAGAAATAATTCAAGATTGTTATGTCTGGACTTTTAATTGCAGAGAAGAAGTTAAAGTGGATAGTTAAGCTAACTTATAAATGAGTTATCAGAATTGCATTCCTAGAAGAGAAAATTTGGAGATTTAAACAAATTTTGTTTTTTTTTTAATTTTCCAGTTTCTTTTAATTAAAAAATATTAAGTAATCTCTACACCCAACATGGGGCTAGAACTCATGACCCTGAGATCAAGAGTCACGTGCTCTTCCAACCAAGCTAGCCAGGCCCCCATTTCACCAATTTATTTTAAAAAGTAAACAAAAAGCAAACAAACAAAAACCTCTCACCCCTTTAAACTGATCTATACCAGCATATAGTTTCTCAGAGGTTTCCTCTATAGATACATTACCTCAGAAGACAAAGGTCAATTTCTTATTAGCTGTTGCACTAGTGATTACCATAGGATTCTACTTTCTTTTTTTCTGAATATTAATAGAAAACTCACTGCTTCCTATCTCAATCTAATAACTAATTCTTATTTTCCTAACAATCAACTCTTTAGTATCAATTTCCACATTATAATTATGTGAGTGAGAACAGATATTTTACACTTTCTAACTTGAGCTAGAAAATTAATGTGCTAGCTGCCTCCCGAGCAGTTCACAGAAGCAAGAGAAATGGCGAATGGCGCATGCCTCATGAAGAATGGGAATTAGAGCAACGGAAGGATCTCAGCACAAGAATCTGAGGGCCATATCTCTAAAATACAGTTCCATTCTTTACTTTTGGTCATACGATTTTCTCTACCAGTAAAACTCTTGTTCCTTTATTTACCATAACACATTTGTTTTAAGGCATAGCTCAGGTGCTTTTACTCCAGAAAATCATCCTTAAACTCCTACATATTTTGAGCTAAATTTCATTGTTTATGTTCACTTAGTTTCCTATTTATGTGTCTTTCACTAAACTTATGTTCACCTTCCTTACTATAAACCATATTTACACCTAATATTTTTGGACAGAAGCTCAAAATCACTTACAAGTAATAATTTAACCATGCTTGTTTTATGAGTAATCCAAATTCTGTCCATAAATGAAAGAAAAAATAAAAACAGCACAGCAATGGCAATTAAAACTAAAGTATAAATACCTTCATGTGGTTTTCCATACAGTTTATCCTTCTATATGTTTATTCGTGTGTGTATCATGAGTTTTTCATTTGAAAACTTGGGTTTCCTGGATTTTGTTTGTTTATTGAATTGGGAGGTATAACCTTCTATGATTCTTTTCTCTTTGCCTCTTGTTTAAGAAATAATTCCATAATTCAAATTCATAATAATCTATTATTGTTCTATTGGTTTTATAATTTTATCTTTCCAGCTTAAGCAATTAAACCATTTTGAGTTTACTTTTGTTCTTGTAAAGGAGGGGTCAAAACTTAAATATTTTCAATGTAGTCTTCAATTTTAGCTCTATCTACAAAATAATCAATACTATTTACATTGATTTGTAATCTATGTCATATATCTAAAATTTCTTTTTTATTACTATGACTCCTGTTATATATCTTACTAATTTAAGGAGTTTGTCCCATCTACATTCATTTGCTTTTTTGAAGTCTCTTCACCTACAACTAGATTTTCCTACAAATATATTTCCAAATTAATTTTCTAAGTTTCCTTGAAAATTCTGGAGAAATTTCACAGGAAAATGTATAGAATTCTTTTCAAATTTGAGTGAAACTGTCTTTATAATGTCCATTTTTTATATTCATAAAAAGAATATGTTTCACCAGTTATTTATGTTTTATATTTTAATGTGTATTTCTTTATTTTGAGGAAAGGGGGAAGAGCAAAGAGAGAGGGGGAGAGAGAGAGAATCCCAAGCAGGCTCCACACCCAGAGCACAGCCAGATGTGGGGCTCCATCTCACAACCTTAAGATCATGACCTCAGTTATAATCAAGAGTTGGACGTTTAATTAACTGAGCACCCAGGTGCCCCACAACTTATTTATATTTTAAGTCATTAAAAATGTTTTCATAGATTTCTTGTACACTTTTAGTAGGTTACTCCTTTCATATAGTTTTTGCTGTTAATTGTGAACAGTTTAATCATGCCATGATTCTCACTTCTTTAATGGTTTAATGCCAGAGTACCTGAATACAACTGATTTTTCTAAAATAATCTTATACTGGACACCTTTTCTGAAGTCTATTGTCGAGCATAATATCTCTCTGTTTGTTAATGGTGTTAGGTTTTCCATTTAAGGGAGTATTTTACTTGCAAATAACCATTTTATCTTGAAAATTTTTCACTTCATGTATCACTTTTTTTTAACTATTATTTTAATGTTTAAATATTTTTAAAGAGAAAGAGAGAATGAGAGCGTAAGGGGGGGTAGGTCAGAGAGAGAGGGAGACACAATATCTGAAGCAGACTCCAGGCTCTGAGCTGTCAGCATGCAGCCTGATGTGGGCTTTGAACCCATGAGCCAGGAGATCATGACCTGAGCTGAAGTTGGACACTTAACCAGTAGACTGAGCTATCCAAGTGCCCCATGTATCACTTTTTTTAAAACTTATTTTTGTTATTGGCCAAGAAACACAGTGAGCTGGCATCATTCTGATCTTATCCTGAATGAATCTATATTTTTATTATAAAGGTAAAAATGCATTGAAGTACCAGGTGTTCTATGTGTCAAATTACTAAATTCATCCTGAAACTAATATTATACTGTATACTGATTAACTAGAATTTACACAAAACTTGGGAAACAATGCATTGAAGAAATACAGTAGATAATCCTTATCAATTTTTCACACTTCTGGTTATGTGAGATTTTGAGTTATAATGAACTATTGAACTTTAGACAATGCTTCTTTTGTTTAGTGAGTTTAAAGATCTGTTTCTCTTAAATATTATTAATGTTGATTTACATATTTAGATTTGATATTGAGCCTTCTTGCTTTTTTGAGATAAATTTATTTGATCATTAAGTATTATAGTTGTAATATATATATTATATATACTATATGGGGAGAAACCACTGAAATCAGTAAAATAATATTTTTATATTAAATTTTCACATTTAAATTAATTAATTAGGCTGATAATTTCATCTTTGTGCATTTAAAACAATTTTTTGGAATTCAGTAAAAACTGAATTGTTTTTACTTGGAACACTTCTGAGTGTGAAGGACTTTGAGCATTGATAAGTAATATATTGTGTTACACACATTGGGCTTGATGTAGCAGTAAAAAGTAATCAGTTACATGTGTACATGACATCTTGACTAGAAGTTAGAAAAGAGTAAAGAACAATTAATTTTATATAGTTTAAACGTATATACAGAAAATGACATCATTATTTAAATTATCAAGTATTTAATAATGCCTTAAGGATATATACTAAATACACTAGAAGTGCATTTTGGCTATTTGAGTATGGAGTAAATAAATAGGTGCGAAGATGGGATATAAAGGGAACAAAACTCTAAAATGAAGCATAAACAGGGTTACACATAAGCAGAGAATATGCCATCTATTAAAATAATTTATCTCTGTATCTGACATTAATAGCAAACAAACAAACAAAAAAAAACAAAACAAACAACAAACTGGAAAAGACACAGAGAGGCTTTGTTTTTTCCTCCAGAAAACAAATTATTTGAAACTCATTTAAATGACAAAGAAAATCATTTTTTTAAGTGTTTTGTCAGGAAGTTAATGCCTTCTGTTAATTGATCTAGGATTTTAATGTGGAGAAAAAGGACAATTTTCAACAGCCAAAGGTGCTAGATTCACTAAATACCACATTTCTAAAATGAAGTAACAAGTGGAATTTATGTAGTCAAAACAGCATGAAATGTAGAACTTCATTAAAACATCTAACTAAACTAACAAAATTTTACCTTAATTGCTGGTTTGTCCAAAACATAGAGATAAGTAAGTTAATATATGAGTTAGGCACTACTCTAAAGACTGATAGACATTCTTGCCAGATGTTAAAACTGTAAAACTGCCAGTACCTGTAAAACTCATTTCACTTGGCAATGATAGAACAAAGATAAAACCTTTGATTATTAGTAGTGTCACCAACTAAACATGTTTACAATTATTTTATCCTCCTCTCTGGTATACCTGATGTCCTATTATACCCAAGGAAAATACCGCAATTAGGATTCCAAGGAAAATAATACCATAAATAAGATTTCATAAAATTAATAGCGATACAAAATTTCATTGACTATTTTATAATAGCTACAAAAGAGCCATCTTTTTCTAATATTTTCCTTTGCCTATTTTCCTAGAGAAAGATGATTTAGATGATACTAGTACAAGTAATGATAATACTATAACATAAGGTAAATATAATAAATGTAGTATAAGCAACAGTTATTCTATACTTCCTTACTGTCATAAGAGAATCCTAAATTAGTGAATCCTTTGCTCTCCTTGGTATAGCCCCATTGAAGTGCCAGTATAATATACAATTAGAAGATGCCTCCTTAAAGGATTCTCCCCTCTGAGACTTCTTCAGGAATCCACAGGAGTAAGCGTTTGTGGAATGGTTTGTACTCTGTGACCTCACCTATATCTGGCTATAAATAACTGTACTATGGAAAAAGACTGCAAATAGTGTAAGTCAATCTATAGGCACAACAACAAAAATAAGATCATCCCATCCAGAAATTTAAGGGTTGTATAAATTTGGTCAAATATTAGAGAGAGACACATGTTCACTTACATGATCATATAAACAGCCATAATTGGACCATGTTCAAATGAAACAGAGACAGTGAATTTGCTGAGAAGAGAGAAGTCAAAACAAAACAAGGGAGGGGTAACAGGTACAGATAAAGACAGCTTAAATATATATTTGATTCTTACAATCTTTCCAGTTCCTAGATCATGTCTTCAGTGAGTCTGCTACAGATTTAGTATGGTTTACTTGACTGTAGCACACATATGCTTTGATATTAAAGCTACTCTGAGAGAGTTTTATTTATAGCCAGATATAAGTAAGGTCACAGAGTACAAACCAAGCCACTCTGAGAGGGTTTTTTGTTAAAATATTTTTCATTTTGAAATAATTTTATATTACTTCACAAAAGTATTACAAAGATAATATAGAAGGTTTAGGTACCGTTCACCCTCCTTTTTCTAAAGTTATCACCTTACATGTCCATGATATATTTGATACGTTTACCAAAATAAGAATTTAACCTCAATCCAATTCTGCTGATTTATGCATATTTCAAGTTTAAATTATGAGGAGATTAAAAACAATAAAAAAGAATATTTTATTTAGGCAGCAGTGTATTTTGAGAGTTTAGTAATGCAATGAACATTTAATGAGTGTTGCTTTATAGCCTGGACTTTTGTTTTGTTTTGTTTTGTTTTTAGTGTTCTCTTAGGAATGACCATCATTTTCATCCTCTCATAATTAATATCTCTGGAACAGCTTAAACAGGATCTAATTAAGTATCAGATACACTATCCGGACCATAGTAAGTGATCACTAAATGTTTCTTGAGTTAATTTTTCTTATTCTCCACTTCTGTTAGAAAAAGACGATCATGCCTTATGCTACAGATACAGAAAAGGAACTTTCAAAAATGTGTTCCATTTTCCTTGACTGAGGAAGTATATGACTTGGATCCACTTTGCAATGCACCAATCCCTTCCCACAATAAAACAGTGATGACATATTGAAGAAAAAGCAGAATGCTGCTTTATCTCACTCTCTAACACAGTCATCATAAGCTACAGTGATGTAAGTTCTTTTTAAGACCAAACTACAGGCTTGTTTATCTGTACTCAAAGGTGCCAATCTACATTACGGATTAACATCCAAAACCTTCAATTCTTCACAACAGATTTGACAAAATATGCCTTAAAGCATGATTTTCTATTTCATTTCTGCTTCCTTAGCTGGAAAATCATAAAGTACTGTGGGGTTTTTTTGTTACACATATTGAAAACAGATTATGTTACCTTTCAAACCAGAATGCACTGTTAAAAACAAGTGAGAAGTTACTAGACAGAAAAAGTAAAGTGGGAGAGGGTAGGGAGAAAGAGACTGAAAATGCTGATTCTGCGAGGAAATGTGCTGAAAACATTTTCCTAAGTCAGGCTGAATTTAAAGACAGACTATTCTCAAGCTTCCAGCTTGTATTTCCTTTTTTAAAATAAGTTTAAAAAACTGAGCAAACTCAGTGCTGTTATTTAATATTCCTATTGTTTTATTTTACATTTTAATTTTTATGAAAAATGTTCTAAAACATCATGAAACTTTTCTTATTTATTTGAAGTTATAATGAGACTGAATAGAAAACAAAATCCATGGTTTCATTGGAAGAATGTAAGAACTCCATCCCTCTTTTAACTGTTTCTAAAGACACATGGATATCAAGGAAATAGACTTCTAGTCCAGGATCTGTCACCACACATTGAATAAACCAAATGAATCCCAAGAGCCTCAGCTTTCTTTACAAAATCGATGATGATGATGATGATGATGATGATGATGAGTGTACGATAATTCCAATTCATGGCTATAAAGGTTTCCAAAAATCAATGAAAATTGTGCAAAGCCTACAAATTATAAAGTATTATCAAGAGAAATTAAAAAACATTTATTTGAAAATAGGTTATACCAATGCAGGGTTTGAAAATAAAAAAATATAATATTTAAAAATGTCTAATTGGGGCTCCTGGGTGGCTCAGTTAAGCATCCATCTTCAGCTCAGGTCATGATCTCACGGTTCCTGGGTTCGAGCCCTGCATCAGGCTCTGTGCTGACAGCTAGCTCAGAGCCTGGAATCTGCCTCAGATTCTGTGTGTCCCTCTCTCTCTGACCCGCCCCTGCTCATGCTGTCTGTCTCTCTCTCTCAGAAATAATTTGTTTTTAAAAATTAAAAAATAAATTTAAAAAGTCTAATTATATTTGCTAAACATATAGTAATGAATTAAATATATATTCTACTGATCATTAAAAATGTACACCATTATCAAAACAGTATGAAGCTTCCTCAAAAAATTAAAAATAGAACTACTATATATCCAGCAATCCAAATTCCACTTCTAGGTATATGTACAAAAGAAGTGAAATTAAGATTGTGCAGAGATATCTACACTTCCATGTGCATTGCTATATTATTCACAACAGCCAAGATATGGAAACAGCCTAAATGTCCCTATACAGACGAATGAAGAAAATGTGATATATACTTTATGTAGAATATATATAGAAATGTTATATACATACATATATATATATATATAATTATTCAATCTTAAAAAAAGGAGATCCTATCATTTGTGAAAACATGGATGGACAGAGCTAGAGAAAATTATACTAAGTTAAATAAGACACAGAAAGAAAAATACTGCGTGATCTCATATATGGAACCTAAAATAGTCAAACTCATAGAAATGGAGTAGAATGATGGTTGCCCCATGTGAGGAGTAGAGGAAAATTGTTAGGTGGTGGTCAGATGATACATAGTTTTAGTTACCCAAGATGAATAAATTCTAGAGATCTCAAGTACAGCATGGTCATGATAGTAAACAATACTGTATTGTATACTTGAAATTTGCTAAGAGGGTAGATTTTGAATTAAACTTCAACACATGCAACACATGCAAAGTGTTAACTATGTAGAAGTGATGGGTTACGTCTCCGATCTTGACTGTGGTGATCCTTTTATAGTATTAAAAACATATCAAAACATCAAGTTGTATACCTTAAATGTATACATTTTTATATGTCAAAAATATGCCAAAACAGATGTTAGAGAGAGAAAGAAAGAGGCAACTAAAGAAATAGAAGACGATCTTTACAACATAAGAAGATATTTATTTCACTGCAAATAAACTTATACAATATAAATTAATAACTCTTATACATCATGAAAAAAAAGATACAACCAGATTTTTTTAATGTCCAAAAACTAGAAAAGCACTTAAAAAATGGTAATAGCCAAGTTGCCAATGAATACATTTTATTAAGTTTATTAGGGCTCCCATAACAAACTGCCACCACAGTCTGGTGGCTTAAACAATAGAGATTATTTCCTCACAGTTGTAGAGGCTAGAAGTTTAAGATCAAGGTTTTGACAGGTATCGCTCTGATTGTTCTCTCCTTGGTTTGTAGGTAGCTATTTTTCTTCTCTGGTCTTAACATGGCTTTTCCTGTTTATCTGTGTCCTAATCTTGTCTTCTTATAAGGACATCAGTCATCAGTCATATTGGTTTAGAGCTCATCTTACTGACCTCACTTTGCCTCTTTGATGATCCTATCTCCAAATATAGTCACTTGCTAAGATACTGTGGATTAAGGCTTCAACTTAAGTTGAGGCCCATAACACATATGAACATCAGATCTGAGGAGAATACCAGCTAATACCACAAAGCAATATTATTTCACAACTACCTGAAGGAATATGTATAAGTGGAGTAATAATACTGTTTGTGGGCTGGGATACGGAGCAATGGATTTACCAGTTTCACTCCTAGATATGTATCCTACAAAATAAGTATTTTCACAACAGCACTACTAATTTAAACTCAAAACTGGAAAAGCCCAAATGTTTACCTACCATAGAATTAACCTCCTCCTCCAAAAATAAAAACATGGGTATATTCACACAGTACAATACTATATGTAATGAGAAAAAACACAGTGTAAAATTATATGCAATAATATCAATGGATCTCTTAAAAATAATGGTCGGAAAAAAAGGCAGACACAAAATAATTACATCTACTATGACTCAACTTACAAAGAAGCTCAAACTTTAATCTATGCGATTAGAGACAAGTGAATTGTCAGTCTTTGGGAGGTGCACAGTGACTGGAAGGGGACATTGTTGTTGTTGATAGTTTCTTGATCCAACTGTTAGAAAAATGGGTGTAATCATCATGTGACATTACACTGAGACATAGATTTAGAACCCACATAATTTTCTGTATTGAATTATGCTTGAATAATAATTTTACATTAAATATTTAAAAATTTTCTAGTTATCTTTTAAACCAAGAATTGGTTTTATTTTATCAAATATCAATTTGGTATGCACTTTAATGAATTTTTAAGATTCCTGAAAACTTAATTGTTATGCTCCATTAATAATTAACTTTAAGATTAGCAATTCAGATCTCATTAATATAAATTCCATTTTATGCCATTTATATTAATTTATAATTTATAATTCTATTTATATTAATGATGTCTGGATTGTTCATCTTAAATTTGTTTGATATTTCTTGATTTTGTATTTGTATAATTGTATTAATCTTCTCACATTACTGTACATTTAATTAATACACAGTTTTCTTCTTGTAATGGTTTTTAACACATTTTAAAATCAAGAAATATATATAGCATGATATGTTAAAATTAGTGGCAGAAGATAAAAGCTCGTAGTTATTAATGTTGAGAAACTAAATTAATAAACTCCCAATTTGGGTGCAAACAAAAAGGAGTCTCTTGCTTTCTTGCTTATGTAGCTTGAACAACCCTGCCTACGTTCAGTAATCAAGCAGAAAAATACAATGTGTGTTCCTGCTATTAGGGTTTTAGATTCCAATATTATCCTTCTTCCATAAAAGGAACAAAGTTCTTTTGAGAATAGGTGATTTCATGGCCTGGGGCAAAGAAAACATTAAAGACTCTAAAATGGTTTAATGCTGTAAGAATCTAAGGGTGTTTTCTATTAATCATGATCATATTTCTGTTTCAGAGTCTTACCATCCCTGAGTCACATAAATGTGTTCTAACAATTCAGAATTTTTTCCTCTTCAAGGTGGCACTGAAATATGAAATATCTCTACTTTATTGTGGCATCTGACTTCAACACAAGTACTAGCGTATAGTGAATACTGACCAATATTCACACTCAGACACAGGTTTTGTGCTCAGAAATCTGTGTTGTAAAATTTAACATGGTACAAGTGTTGTTCAGCTCAGCTAGATCGTCCCCTAGCTTGTTTTTTCAGGAAGTGATTATTGTCAACCATGTCTAGCTTCCATTCTGAAACAGTCATAAGAAATTTGGGGGCCTGGGTGGCTCAATTAGTTAAGTGTCTGACTCTTGATTTCCACTCAGGTCATGATCTCAAGGTTTGTGAGTCTGAGCCCCACATCTGGCTCTGCCCTGATGGTGGGGAGCCTGGTTGAGATTCTCTCATTCTTTCTTTCTCTCTCTGTCTCTTTGCACCTCCCCCACTTATGCTCTCTCCTTCTCTCTCTCAAAAGTAAATAAACATTTAAAAAAAAGAAATTCATAGCCGCTAAAAATTATACTATTTTAGTATAATTTATCTTTTATTTTGAAAGAGAATTCTAGGGCCGCCTGGGTGGCTTAGTCGGTTAAGCGTCCGACTTTCGTTTAGGTCATGATCTCGCGGTTCGTGGGTTAGAGCCCCGCGTCGGGCTCTGTGCTGACTGCCAGCTCAGAGCCTGGAGCCAATTTCAGAGTCTGTAACTCCCTCTCTCTCTGACCCTCCCCTGCTCACGCTGTCTCTCTCTCTCTCTCTCTCCTAGAAATAAATAAAACATTTAAAAAAATTTAAAAAAAAAAGAATTCTAAGGACCAAAGACAAATACTGCCCTCTACAATGTACCCCACTGTTTAAAGCAGCACTTTCAACATAGCCAGATGATGGAAAGAGCCCAAATGTCCATCAAATGATGAATGGATAAAGAAGATGTGGTTTATACATATAATGGAATACTACTTGGCAATGAGAAAGAATGAAATCCTGCCACTTACAACAATGTGGATGGAACTGGAGGGTATTATGCTAGTGAAATAAGTCAGTCAGATAAAGACAGATACCACATATTTTCATTTATATGTGGAACTTCAGAAACTTAACAGAAGACCATGGGTGAAGGGAAGGGGAAAAAATCGTTTCAAACAGAGAGGGAGGCAAACCATAAGAGACTCTTAAATATAGAGAACAAACTGAGGGTTAATGGGGGCAGGGGTGGGAGAGGGGGAGAGGGGAAGTGGGTGATGGACACTGAGGAGGACATCTGATGGGATGAGCACTGGGTGTTGTATGTAAGCAATGAATCACAGGAATTTACCACCAAAAGGAAGAGCACACTATACACACTGTATGTTGGACAACTTGACAAAAAATAGTATTAAAAAAAAAATACTGCCCTTGAAGTGTTGCCTCTATTCTTTTGTGCCAGGCCTTGTTGATAATCATGCAAATGTAACTTTCTGACAAGTAGTTTATAGTGAAATTATTTAATATAAGTTGCAATTTTTTTTTGCTCATAAATTCAAACTCTTGAAAGGGGGCTCCAACAAATATATACCAGCCACTAATTTTACCTGATGTCACCCTTGAACAGAAATCATCATTTCTTCCTACTCACCTTAAAAGAACCAACTCAATCAAACCACTTGCCTTGACTCTTTCCTTTTCAAACCTTTTCATTTGCTTAGCAAATAAGATTCTCCAGGTACTTATGCTAAGTTTCTCTGAGGATAGTGAGAAATTACAAGTACAGTGGAAAGAAAAGAAAAAGTGTTTCTAAAAAAGAATTCAGGGGTGCCTGCGTGGCTCAGTCAGTTGAGCATCCAACTCTTGATTTCAGCTCAGGTAATGATCTCAGGGTTCATGGGATACAGTCCCATGTCAGGCTTGATGCTAACAGTGCAAAACCTGCTTGGGATTCTCTCTCTCCCTCTCTCTCTCTCTCTCTGCCCACCCCTTCCCCCTACTCTCTCTGAAAATTAGTAAAAAAAAAAAAAAAAAAAAGAATACAGTGGTGCCTGGATGGTTCAGTTGGCTAAGTGACCAACTATTGGTTTCAGCTCAGACCATGATCTCACAGTTGGTAGGTTTGAGCCCTGCATGGAGCTCTGCACTGACAGTACAGAGACTGCTTGGGATCCTCTGCCCCTCCCTTCCTGCCCCCCCCCCACCTCTGCTTGCTCTCTCTCTCAAAAATAAAAATTTAAAAATAAATAAAATAATTCATATGAAAATTCTATCTAAGAATTGGTCAAGAGATGAATGACATATGTATTTATTAGTTATTTAAGAAGAAAATGATGAGCTATTCTTCTAAGATGCAAAAGGTAGTGCTCACTTTGTATCCTTTTTGATATATCAAAATTGTTTCAAATTTAATCACTTCCACATGGCCTTAATGAAGTGTCCTCTCTTTTTGTCTTTGAATCAAACTTAGTAGATCCTGAGAACACTTTTTCAAAATATCAGATATTCCACCCAAAGTTCTAATGACAGCTGTTCATAATTACCATCAATACATCTTTTAGAAACTAATCAACCCTAAGGTAGAAATGATTATCTTCCTGCTATTCTTCAACATTAAAATGGCTTAAGTTTTTCGCAGCAATATCTCCTAATTTAGTAGTACATACGTTCAAGTTTAATCAAATTGTTGGGCTCTGCTGTGGTGGGAGACTATTTAAAGTCAGGGATAGCATGAGCTTCAGAAAATGGCTGAGGCTCAAAGATGTCTAATGCTTTCACTTCCTGGTGAGAAAATGCGTTACTTACTATAATAGGAAAAGAAAGATAGAAGAGTAATGTATCTGATGAAGTTTTGGGGTGATGGGGGTTCATGGTGTCCAGAGCCAACAGCCAGGAAAGAATTCTTGAAGACGTCTTTCGTGCAAAAAATGGTGATTTTATTAAAGCATGGGGACAGGACCCATGGGCAGGAAGAGCTGCACTGGGGTCCTGATGGGTAACTCATTATATACCCTCAGGTTGGGAGGCGATAGATTAAGTCTCTAAGGGATTTTGGAAGCAAGGTTTCCAGGACCTTGAAGGGCTAGCTGTTGCTAAAGAAACACCATTTACCACCGTTTAATAAAACCTCGGTTATGAGACCCCTTAGATGCATATCAGGGGGCCCTAAGCTTGAAGCATGATTGCCAGCATATATCCTGGGGCAGTTGGGATAAAATAAGTAGATTTACAGGATCCTCAAGGTTGGGACCATGTTAAACCAAGATTCTCTTTTGCACCAAGCAAAGCATCATCCTTGAGGCAGTTGGGCTCCTAGAAGGAGATCACTCTGCCAGTTTCAAAGACTTGTCAATGGGCTGCAGGAATGAGGGAATTTAACTTTTCATTTGCCTTAGTTTCACACATTACCAATGCAAGCTCTTAAACCCCTTTCCTTTGTTCTTGGGTAGCTAGGATTGTCCAAGGAATATCACACAAATCTCACCAAGGGTGGAGGTGGGATGTGTGTGTGTTAGCTTGTGCATGGGCCCTCTGCCTACCTCATGCTCCCTCATCAGTATCTATTTCTAGTAGCTATGTCTAATTATGCATCTACATCCATCTATATAAATACACTAATTAACCATATTGGTCTATGTCTATATCTTTGTCTATCTTTAGCTATATCTATCCCCAAAGAAGTAGTGTAGTGTATTGGATAAGAGAATGCTCCTGGAATCTAATCTTCCCACTTTACTCACCTCTCCATTAACAGCATTGTGATCTTGAGATATTTATATAAACTTTGTGTCTTGTTTTCTTTGTACAAAATGGGAAAAAATACCAGCTACATTATAAATTTATTATGAGATGTAAATGGTGTAGTTCACCTAAAGAATTTAGAATAATGAAAGCATATGAACGTTAACTATGGTTCTACAATTGCAACACTTCCTTTTACAAATGCAGGTTTAACCCTACAATGAAAGGGAGCAGAGAAAAAGACGACACAGGGCAGAAATTTTACCAGTATACTGTATGGAACTTTAGGTGATCAGTATCTTGGTACCTAAATAAAATTTAAATCTTCCTGTCCCTGAAGGCAAATGATTTAAAATGAGGAGAGTTATGGGGACAGTTGAAATTTCTCTTCCATCTACATAAGCTTTAAAGTTCTTCCTCCAAGACCTACATTTAAAAGTCAAAATAATCAACATAGGTTTAAGAGTGTGAATAGTTTGTAGGGGAATGGAAAGAACCTGAGCCAGTAATAGGTGAATGATCCAATCAAGAAATAGAAGTTTCATTTGCCACAGAATAGGAAGTCCCATAAGTTTGGCTTCATTTTTTTTTCTTTCATAGTTTATGCCAAGTCGGTTTCCATATAACAGCCAGTGCTCATCCCAACAAGTGTCCTCCTCCATGCCCATCACCTCCTTCTCGCCCTGCCCCACCCCATCAGCCCTCAGTTTGTTCTCAGCATTCAAGAGTCTCTCATGGTTTGCCTCCCTCCCTCTCCTCAATTATTTTCCCCCTTCTCCTCCCCCATGGTCCTCTCTTAAGTTCCTCCTGTTCACTTATATGTGAAAACATATGGTATCTGTCTTTCTCTGCCTGACTTACTTCGCTCAGCATAACACCCTCTAGTTCCATCCATGTTGCTACACATGGCCAGATTTCATTGTTTCTCATTGCCATGTAGTATTCCATGGTATAGATAAACCACATCTTCTTGATCCATTCGTCCGTGGATGGACACTTAGGCTCTTTTCATGTTTTAACTATTGTTGAGAGTGCTACTGTGAACATTGGGGTACATGTGCCCCTATGCATCAGCACTTTGTATCCTTTGGGTAAATTCCTAGCACTGCTCTTGCTGGGTCATAGGGGAGTTCTATTGTTAATTTTTTGAGGAACCTCCACACTATTTTCCAGAGGGGCTGCGCCAGTTTACATTCCCACCAACAGTGTAGGAAGGTGCCCGTTTCTCCACATCCTCGCCAACATCGAGTCTCCTCACTTTGTTCATTTTAGCCACTCTGAGTGGCGTGAGGTGGTATCTCAGTCTGGTTTTGATTTGTATTTTCCCTGATGAGGAGGGATGCTGAGCATAGTTTCATGTGTCTGTTGGCCATCTGGATGTCCTCTTCGCAGAAGTGTCTGTTCATGTCTTCTGCCCATTTCTTCACTGGATTGTTTGTTTTTTGGGTGTGGAGTTTGGTGAGTTCCTTATAGATTTTGGATACCAGCCCTTTAACTGATATGTCATTTGCAACTATTTTTTCCCATTCCGTCAGTTGTCTGTTTTATTGACAGTTTCCTTTGCCGTGCAGAAGCTTTTTATCTTGATAACGTCCCAATAGTTTATTTTTGCTCTTGATTCTTTTGCTTTTAGGGATGTGTCAAGTAAGAAACTGGTGCGGTGGAAGTCAAGGAGGTTGTTTCCGCTTTCTCCTCTAGGGTTTTGATGGTTTTCTGTCTCACATTCAAGTCCTTTATCCATTTTGAGTTTATTTTTGTGTATGGTGTGAGAAAATGATCTAGTTTCATTCTTCTGCATGTTGCTGTCCAGTTCTGCCAGCACCATCTGTTAAAGAGTCTGTCTTTTTTCCATTGGGTACTCTTTCCTGCTTTGTCAAAGATTAGCTGGCCATACATTTGTGGGTCCAATTCTGAGTTCTCTATTGTATTCCATTGGTCTATGTGTCTGTTTTTGTGCCATGGTTTCAGTTTTAAACTATCAGTTTCCAAACTTGAAAAACTATGGGTTCAAGCCATTTGATCAATTCAGATCATAATCTGAATCATACAGAATTCAAAAGAATATAGATTCCTTAACAAGAATCTTCCTCAAAGGAGCTTAAATTTATCCATCTAAACTTCACCTAAAGTTTTCACACTTCACATAAAGTTCATCTTCGGCCGATTCTCTTGTTTCCTGTACAAATTCCCTGAAAATAAATATTTTATTTCATATTTTTATGCTGGGTTGGCTTTCAATCAGCTATAACTTTACATCTCAGTTTCCAATCGATGAACAGACTCAAACATTCTACAAACTAAAATGCTGTTGAGTTTTATTTTATTTTCAGAGGCACACAGCATTAGGGAGCTTTGTAATCTGTTGTTGTAAGGACACAAGTCTAAACCAAACTGACTCCATAACAGGCTTTAAGTTTCCCCTCTAAACTAGAAGGCCTAAGTTTCAGCTTCCCCGAAACTATCATGCAGTTACACATTGCCCAAGGCAAGAGAAACCACCCTTGCAACACCCAATCAGGAAAGGCCAGAGACCACCCTCCACATTACTGAGGGAGAGGCCTATAGATAGAAACTATAGATAGGACCCTGTTACCTTATGTTAAAGTTAACCCGTTAGTCACCAAACAAGACCCTAGGCTCGTTCTGTAATTGGTTGAATTTAAAGGTACTCTAAATGTTGTAACTGGATCCCGCCAAAAGTAATGGATACTCTAAACAATGTGTATGGTTAAACCTGCTGTCAATAATGTTGAATAATTGATTGGATCACTGTTCCCATGCCACAACTTCTGTAACTCCCCATCACAAACCCCATAAAAACCCTACTCTGCCTTTGCTTGGGGCTCTCAGCACGGATCCACTGCATTGGTGAGGTCTGGGAGCCCGAGCTTAAGCCCGAATGAATACCCTTTGCTTTTGTATACGTGACTCGGACTCCTTGGTGGTCTTGGGATTTGGGGGAGATTGTGATCTGGGCATAACATTGTCATTTGGATCCCTACATGACAACCCCTAAAAACCCCTAAAAATATTCCATATTTTTCAGTGACACTTCAATTGAGTTTAGGTCTATGATATTGAAAATTATATGTCATTTTAATTGTATGATGAACATTTTAATTGACAGCTAACCAAGAACTTTTTCAAGGAATCAAACAATACCAGTAACTAAAGTTTATTAGTTCTCTGTAGTTAATACTGGCAAATGTTTAATCAGGTACTGAATTTCTGCTTACATGTAGTAAGTGACCATATTACTCAATTCCCTAATACCAGTTATTATAACAATTAATGACAATTTCTTCTAGTGAATGATTTGTTTTTATGAAATTGACAGTTAATTTAAATAAATTGTTTTTCTCCTTCAGGAATTTTATGAGCCACCTTTGAAAGTTTATTACAGTTTAGTAGAAAGGAAGCAAAAACCGCATTAACTTCAAACCAATATATCAAGTCCTGTTGTTTTCTATAATTAGGCATGTGTAATGTATATAAAGTAATTCAAAACCTATGCTAAGCTTCAGGATATATTCTGCTTTGATTTGTAATGTAAAATCTAACTAATAATGAATATGCACATTTCTAAAGGTGATTAACTTCACAAATAGTGAACAGAGTATTGTTACTTTAAGTATCACAGAAAGATACAATACATGTATCAGGTAGAAAAAAATATCCTTAAAAGAAATTATTTCTGAGATTCCACACTGGGGATGGACGAAGGGGCACCTTCACCTCAGAAACAGATGGTTGTATTATTTAGCATGTTAAGTGGCATTTGTTTCAGATGGCTAAGCTATGTTTTTATGGATAAGTTCAGAAAAGAAATATCTAAATTAAAATTTCTCTGAGCATCCAAGAGTTTTAGGACTGGCAAAGGGATATTGTTATGGTAGAAGAATGCTGAGAAACAAGGGGCAGAGAAAGGATTCCCTACTTATATTAGTTGCAAGAAGAAAAACAGGCACAGGTAAATTCATTATTGTAATGAAAAGAATAAGCAAGTAATTCTAAATGTCTAAAATGGACTTACAAAGACTTTCCTGTCTTCTTCTTACATGGTTTGTTCCAACTTTCCTCTATTTTTTCCAAATTTTCAAAAAAGGCCTGTTATATACAATGGCATTTGTTTAGTGTGTGTGTGCGCGCGCGGGCGTGTGTGTGCACATGAGCGCCCTGTGTTTAAATAGGGTAGAAAAGGTAGAATTCATCAAAGATAAAGTAGAGATAGATAGATACATAGACAGACAGACAGATAGATAGATAAGGCAAGGATAAAGTAGGATTCATGGGAAAACTGTTGTTAAACAGTAACTTAGAATTCAATAAATTCAGTAAGATTTGATAATGGATAAGTGTACCAATAGAGTCCTCTAGATATCCCATTTTTCCCCAAAAAAAATCCAGGTTGCACTAAAATAAATGTACACTATAGTTTTCTTTAAAGGACTAGATAGCTCCAGAAGGTGAAACACTCCAGAATACCTATAAGTCAAAAAGGCAGGTTTAATTCCATAGTTATTTTCTGTTTCCTAGCTGATAGTTCTTATACATGCAATGTTATAAGTCAAAAATTGTTCTTGGTGGTGATGCAAAAGAAACTACCTTGTAGAAAATGAATAAAAACACACTTCTAACCTATTTTACAGAGGCAAAAAAGAAAGCTCAGAAAGATCATATCTACCTGAAGAATAGGGCTAGTTGTTTCAATATAAAGTGTAGTGTAAGCAAAACATAAATTTGCTTGGCCAGCTGATTTGCATACATTTCATATAGTTAACAACTTTTGAATCCAAGACTTTTCAACTCCCACTCATTTTGTAACTAAAGCCACAAAAAAAGATAATTACATGACATTATGCAAACAAGTTTATCCTATGAAAGGCAAAAAATATCTTTTCAGAAACATTTTATTTACCCAAGTCATATCCCTTTTTATACAATATAACATCTGCTATTCTTCTTGTTTTATTTTATTTTTTATTTTCTTATTGTTTTCTTTATTTTTTGGAAAGAGAGTACAAGTGGGAAGGGAGAGAGAGAGAGAGAGAGAGAATCTGAACCAGGCTTTGCACTGATAGCAGTGAGCTAGAACTCAATGGTGAGATCATGACCTGAGCCAAAGTCAGACACTGAACAGACTGAGACACCCAGGCACACCTTTCATCTTGCTTAATAAATAGTATTTTAGCTTAGAGATCATTCCACATTAGTGCTTACACTACAAAAAGAAATTCTTCATACCTTCAAAAATATGATGGCTTCATAGTATTTCTTCTAGTAATCAACAAATTTGTTTGAGTAAATAGTTTCTGTAAGTGAAATTGCAAGACAAAAAATATGAATAATTCAATTTTCAAATTCTCATCAGACATGCTGTCAGAATGTTCAAAAGTATTTTATTTCACTCTATGAAAAAATAGATCCGTTTGCAATATAAATTACAAAATTTTTCAATATTATGTATGCTATCTTTACAATTTGCTTATAATAATTTTTTCATTCACATTTTTGTGAAATCATATTTATATATTTTTTTCTTTTAAAGCTTTTGAGCTAGTTTAGTAAACTCAGGAAACTTAAAGAAGTTCTTGTAGATATCTATTAATTATATATTTTTTTCCATTTAAATTTGTTGGAGGACAAGGGTGGCTCAGCTGGTTAAGCATTAACTTTGACTCAGGTCATGATCTCACCATTTGTGAGTTTGAGCCCCACATGGAGCTCACTACTGTCAGTGCAGAGCCAGGTTCAGATCTTCTGTTTCCCTCTTTCTATTTCCCATTCGTCCATGTGCTCTTTAATGCTCATTCTCTCTCTCTCTCACTCAAAAATAAATAAATAAACATTACAAAAATCATGTTTGATTTATCTTGGTAAAAGTTATGAAGTGTGGATTAACTTTACGTTTGGCCTCATGGACACTCAGCTGCCCAAACTACTGAATGAATAATTCACCTTTGTCTCCTGCAATTATATATTAAATTACTCAGTGTATCTGTGTCACTTCTAGATTTCATAGCTTGTTCTGTTGATCTGGCTATGTATTCATGAGCTGGCCACACACTGTAGTTCTTACTAAGGAATTATAATATATTCTTTTTAAACCTAGAAATTATCTTTAGACTCATGAGTGCTTATTTTTCCATGTAAATTTAACATGTGTAATTCCAAAAATTAAACCAAAACAAAATAATGAAACATGTGGGGCCTACAGAACATGTCAATTACATTAGTTAACACAGAATTGTTACCTTTATGATATTAAATTCTTTTCAAAAAATACAGCAAGGCTTTCCATTACTTTCAAACAATACTATTTTATGACCCCAAAGGTAATTTGATTGTATTTTAAAATTATGAGTTGATTACAGTGTACAAGGTGTCATAGAGGGAGGTAGTGTAAGGAAATAAACAAACTCTATCAATAAAATACCTTACCTTAACATATAGAAAAGACAGAAAACACAATTTATTATTGAGTAAGTATTAACAGATTTACATGGATATAAAATTAGCACCAAAGTGACTACAAAGTTAGAACAAAATCTTACACATTCTAGACAGCAAAAGCAGAAGAACAATAAGTTATCTCAAGAGAGAAAAGGCTACTCCTCATGACAGTCTCCTGTACATCTGTTGAGAGATCTCTGTATTTTTTCCTCCAATTTTAGAGAAATGTTTTATTATTTAGAGGTTTTGTGCTCAGTGACCATGTATATATCTCTACATTGTATAAACTGGAGAGTGAACTTAATCATTGATTTCTATTCTATCAGTTAGACTAAGAACTCAGATGTGCAGTCTCCAAGGAAATGGCATAAGGTCTCTTTTCTACTTTATTAACCAAGAAAATAATTTCTATTTACTCTTACAATAAGGAGACCAATTAAGAAAATAAACAATGTTGTCTTGGAGTTCTAAGAAGTATGGCTCATATATTTCTCTTAACCCTGAAAATCCATTCACTTTAACAATCCACAAAACCTCTAAAATGATTTTTATTAAAGAGGATGATAAAGTCTTCCTAGGCAACTCAGACTAACCAATTAGTGCAGATATTCAAATACAGATACTTTAGCCATATTTCCCTCACAATCATTATTCAAATAACTGCTATTATTACGTATTATAACAACAAAATTAACTCAATAAATAATTACTGAGATGGATGAATGTGGCATACACATTTTTAAAAACACTGTTCTTTTATTCAATAAGTTCACATTAAACAAAAAACTCCAAAAATTTGACACTGAGAACAGATGGCATTTGCAATTATGCATCCACCTTTATAGTCAGGGAAAATGTTATTAAATAGATGATTACAATGGTTTATATTTGATTTTGAATTCTTAACAGACTTACTATTTTCAAAAGAAAAGATTTACAAAAGCATCTATTGTCCCTGGGTAAAAAGGCACAGTAAACTGTCAAGTGGGCTGAAACTTGTTATATATTTAGGCTGCAAAGGTAGGCAAGCAACAGATATTATTACATACATGTGAGACAATATGTTAAAGTGTGAATACCAAGATTTTTAAATAATCACTTTGATATGAGGTTGTAAATGAATTTTAAGAATAAATTAAAAGATAAGTAAAAACACGACAAAAATAGCCTATAAAAAAAGCAAGATCTATTGTTTACTGAGAGAAAACTAGGATACAGTGCAAAAAAATTAAATGAAAAGCAAAAATCATTGCACAAACAGTAGTATATTTGCATGTGCAAAAGGGCATATGACAAGTTGGTTAATAAAGATGTGAATAAATTAAAAATAAAATCTAACAAACTTCCCGGTAAAGTTGCTGAAAACCATGTGTGTATTATTTCTTTCAAGGGGATCAAGGAGATTCTAGTAAAGAAAAAGAGAAAGCCTCACTCTCTCTTACAAGAAATTTTTAAAAAGGTAACCTGGGGTAAAAGGGACATGGTTAAAAATAAAATTAAAAGACTTCCTGTGATTAGACAATTTTAAGAAATGATTTCATTCATTACATTTTAATGCTTATTTGTTTTTGAGAAAGAGACAGAGTGTAAGCAGGAGAGGGGCAGAGAGAGAGGAAGACACAGAATCTGAAGCAGGCTCCAGGCTCTGAGCTATCAGCACAGAGCTCAATGCAGGGCTCAAACCCATGAACCATGAGATCATGACCTGAACCAAAGTCTGGCATTTAACCAACTGAGTCACCCAGGCACCCCTGCTTTCATTCATTTATAAAGCCTATAGAGCAGTACTCTTTAATATCATATAAAGTAAAAGCCATGAATACCAAAAAGTACTTAATATGTTTTTCAAATCTCATATAAACCTGAGGTAGACACATAATAAAATAAAATTAAAAAGTGAGGAGTTAGAAAAGTTGGAAAATCATGTATATTAATTCAACAAAAATCTACATGTAATTGCTGTATAATAATGAAACAAGATTGATACATATGAATTGAAGAAAATATTTAAACACTGTTAAAAAATAAACAAAACAGACATTAAAAATTGGAACCATAAGTTTTGAAAGAGGATTTAGGCTGAAAAGGATATGTTTTATTTGAGGAGTTATAGACAGTTCCCAGAGAAACATATTTCAGACATTGTGCTTCACATAAACAACAGCAACCCTTTGTAACAGACCTTATTATGATGCCTATTTGGAGTGAGGCAATAGAATTCAGAGAATAAGGAAATCTGACTAAACTCACACAGCTAGTTGCCTATCAGATGACAGCAACAATACTGAGTTCCAGAAGTTCAAAACTGAAAACACCATCCTCACCTCTAGACCAGGTCCTTCTCTGTTGTTTACTCTCATTTTATTAGTTTCCTCATCTATAAATCAGGTATAGTAACTGCAGATCTCATAAAGTTCTAGTGTAGATCAAATGTATTAATTTCTGGGACGTGGTCAGCATATTCCCTGGCATGATGTAAATACTCTATATAGGTTAGCAGTTCTCTATTCCCTACCATACTACCTTTCTGGCACATAATGTCTACTGTGAATGAATTAGTTTTTGTTCAATAAATGAACTGTGGGCAATTTAACTCACATATCTGGAAACACTTAAAGATAACTTGTCTGCAGTATTTTCTTGGTGTTTGTACAAGTTATTCTTCCTTCTTAATGCTTGTGTATCGTAATCTATTCACTGTTAATTTTAAATTGTGCAGATCCAAGGAAGGGAAAGAACAATTAAACAAATTGTATGGCATCCTGCAAGGTAAAAATATTCAAAATTCCACCAAGAGATATAAGCTCTAGAGGCCTGGCTTTTTGAAGTCCTGCTAGTAAAGAGTAGAGCCACATGCAAAATTTCAGAGCAGAAAACAAAGGAAAAGATGCCAAGAGAACAACAGGGAGAGAGTGCAAGAGCAGACAACAATAAAAGGAACAGCAGCAACAGCAACTACTACTACTATGAACTCCCAACTTAGTCCTCAGTTCAGGCCCTTCTAGGCAAGGTTCTTGGGGATCTGGAACTCCATAGTACTATTAGTCTTGTCCCGTCTCTGTCCGGTTGGGCTGCTATAACAAAATGCTACAGACTGAGAAATGTATTCCACAGTTCTGGAGGTTGGAAGTCCAAGATCAGGGTGCCAGCACAGCCAAGTGAAGGCCCTCTTTCAGGCTGCAGACTTTCACTGTATCCTCACGTAGTGGAAGGGGTGAGGGAACTCTCTGGACTCTCTTTTATAAAGCCACTAATCCCACTCTTGAGTAATATGCCCTCATGACTAATCACCACCTCATGATACAATCACGTTAGCCTTTAGGATTAAATGTATGAATTTTGGGGGAACGAAAACATTTAGACCATAATATGACCTTACAATATAGTTGAGAAGTGCAGAGACATCAAAGCTGTCATTGAAGAATTAATGTAGCAAGCCTCATGCCATACTTCAGACACATAAAGTAATAGATGCTATTGTATTAATTTGGTAGGGTAACAAATACCATTTGAATGACTTAAATAAGTTTATTTTCTCACAGTTCTGGAGGATGGAACTCCAAGATTAAGGGGCCAGCAGGTTTGGTTTCTCCTTGGCTTGCAGATGGCCTCCCTCTCCTTGTTCCTTACATGGTCTTCCCTTTGTGCATACATCTGTGGTATTTCTTCCTCTTCTTTTTTTTAAAAAAATTTTTAATGCTTATTTATTTTTGAGAGAGAGAGAGAGACATACAGAGTATGAACAGGGGAGGGGCAGAGAGAGAGAGACAGAGTCACACACACAGAATCCAAAGCAGGCTCCAGGCTCCAAACCATCAACACAGAGCCCCACGTGGGGCTCGAACTCACAAACCATGAGATCATGACCTGAGCTGAAGTCAGACACTTAACTGACTAAGCCACCCAGGTGCCCCTATTTCTTCCTCTTCTTGTAAGTTCACCACTCCTACTGGGTTAGAGTCCAACCCTTAAACTTCACTTCATTATCCTTTCAAAGGCCCTGTCTCCACATACAATCACATTGGGGTTTAAAGATTCAGCACATGGACTTGGGTGGACACAATTTGATCTATAACACCATTCAGGTCAAGATGTGGGAATTTTGATAATGAGGGAAATGTACTAGAGAATCCCACAGTTGTGTGGTTGTGCTAAAAAAGAGGACTGATAATGACAGTGTGGTGATACACATATTCTCTCAAATGGGAGAGGTCTACTGAGGAAAGAAAAAAGAGAAAGTTAAGATAGTGAATTCAGAGAATACCAGACTTTACCCAGGGAGAAGAAATGTTATCACTCACACACACACACACACACACACACACACACACAAGTCTAGAGGTGAAGGTAGTTCTAGAGGTGAAGGGAGCAGATCTAAGAAGGATGGAAATTTAGAAGTCAGTTTTAAGAAAAAATATCAAACAGAGGGTCCTAGAGACTGTCAGATATCACAGAGAGATAAGGATAAGAAAGGAAATAGCTTATGTGGCTAGTAGAGTAACTTAAAATGAATGAATTAAGCACTTCTGTGAATGACTTAAGGAGTAAATCAGAAGGAAGAAATTTTCAGTAAAGAGAAGAAGTAGAATCTTCTTTTAATTAGTGGAATTTGTAATATATAAATAAGGGACAAAGTAAACACGAAAAGAAATTATATTATTTAGATAAGTGATTATTATTGTTTAAAATGCATTAAAAAAGACTAGTGATAGGAATTTCAGCACAATTAGGGGTGCCTGGGTAGCTTAGTCGGTTAACCATCCGACTTTCGCTTAGGTCATGATCTCGCAGTTCGTGGGTTCAAGCCCCACGTCGGGCTCTGTGATGACTGCCAGCTCAGAGCCTGGAGCCTGTTTCAGTCTGTGACTCCCTCTCTCTCTGACCCTCCCCTGCTCACGCTGTCTGTCTCTCTCTCCTAGAAATAAATAAAACATTAAAAAAAAAAAAGGAATTTCAGCACAATTATAAATATATTAATGCTAAATAATTGAGAGTAAAATTGTATGTAAATTAATGCAAATACTTGAATATAATTAAGGATAAAACAAACTATATTATCTTCAGGTTATATTGTTTAGATAATATCAAGAATGTCCTCATATTTGCTCATAGACTGTTGACACTGCTGTGAATTTTTTAAAAAAATCTTGAGTGAGCAGAACAGTAATAAGAAGTAACTGACAAGAAGACAGCAGCAAAATATCAAAATAGAAAACCTTCATTTTATAAGGCTATAATAATTTTATGAAATAATTTCTCCATAATTAGTGGGATACAATTGCCTATATTCTCAGTCTTAAATTTGGTTCAGAGTTTGCTCAGAACTATGTATTATATCAGAATCCTTCTTTTCTACAAACAGTTTGCCTAAAGGAAAGTTTAAATACATTCCAAATCTTCAATATAAAGCATATACATAATTCTAGAATGTGAAAATTTTTACTCATTCCTTTCTATGTATTTGTCCTATGACTGCATATTTATGATGCAAAATCCATTCCTTCAAGGAGTACTCATTCTATTTCTATCATATTATTGCAACAGATCAGTGACTAAATGCTTCAACTGCAGAATTACTGAACATACCAGCAGGATTATCCTCTCAGAGAATAAATCCAAACCTGGAGGTCTTGATAAAGGGAATGAAGTGTGCTTTCCGTGAATAGCTCCAATCAAATGTCAAAAAGGTAGTGGATAAATTGTGTTGCTATAGGATTAAACATATTGTTCCTTGCTAGATTCTGTTCAGTGGATTTTTGTTTTCTTGTTAAGCATGTTCATCAAAGTCAAATTTCATTATGTTGATGACAGGTGAAGTAGGTTAAAACCATAGCACATTATAATAAAGATGTGCACCCAACTCTGGGTCTGCTAAATTCATTGTTTGTAAATGTGGTTCCAAAATACCATGAAGAAAATGGAAAAATCCTCCTGTATGAAACAACTTGCTTTCCTATGGTTGAAAATAAAGTCTCCTGTTAGTTATGCCTTTGTTTAAAATTTGGGCACTTCACAGCCATAACAGTGACCACCCTGTACTGAACATTGTTAGACTAAAAGAAAATACTGGATTTTCTAAGTGACTACTACAAATAAATCAGAAAGAGATGTCAAAATTATCTACTGTCTGTCAGCAAGTGAAGAGTTACTCAAAAATCAGTTTTATATCTGGTATTATTATCTGTTGGGAACACTTGGTTGAAGGACAGGGAAACTACATTGGCAAAAAAGATGTAATTCAGTATTTGGAAAATCTTAAGAATTATCAAAGAGTCAATTCAAAATCATTTCTATAAAGACAAGAGTGATTTTCTGTTTTTTACGTCAATCTGCTTTATATTAAGTATCTAGCCTTTTGGGAAACCTAGGACCCCATTTATTAAAAGTACTCAGACCTAGCTCCACTGTCCAGAATTACATGAACATAGGTGTGAATCTAATACAATTTAAATGCAGATATTAAAGAAATATATTTCTATAAATGAATAGAATTGGAAGAAAGGAATGGCTTAATAAAAATAAATTAATATGTGCATATATTTCACTAACTACTGAAATAAAAGCAAGCATGAATGTGTATGGGAGATTATGGGCTTGTATGACTGTGAGGATGAAAACCAAATGGGGAAATACATGTTTGTTTCTCCCTGAGAATTACTACCTTCCAATGTTGATCCCATCAATTGTTTCACTTAAAGAAACAATATGGATCTCTAACAATCCTTTGTCTCTTGTAGAGTCCTGTTATTGGGAAGGCCACTGTCAGTAGAAATTCTCAAATTCTTTGCACATACAAGGCTGAGAGCACATATAAAATGTTGTTACTATTCAATTAAATTTCTGGACTCCAATGGACTGAGAATGTATTTCAGGGCCTTCATCATTTTTCAAAACTGAGTACATTATCTAGTACTTAGCTGTAAAAAAGACAACTTTTAGTCTAACCTATCCAACTTTCTTTAAGGCATCAAAATAGGTTTAATAAATGCAATAATCTTTATCTAAGGTACTTTAAAATTAAATGCAAACATTACAACATAATAACATATGTCTATTGCCCCATTCCCCCATGTTTGTTATCACAATTATCCATTTATAAATTGAGTATTGTTTCAGGGTACGTGGAGCTGACGCTGGATACTCTGGAAATAGTACTTCTGTGCTTTTCACCATCTTATTTCCTTATTTTGTTTAAAGGTATAGCCAAATGTTCTTTTACCCTGTTGTTAAGGTAGAATTTAAAAGTAACAATTCACTCATGTTAGCATACAGTCCTATGAATTTATAGTCATGTAGCCACCACCCGCCACAATCAATACATAAAATAATTCCATATCCCCCACAAGTTCCCTCACATACTGTTATAGTCCAATCTTCTAACTTTCCCAGTGCCTGGCAACAACGCATTTGGTTTCTATCTCTATAGGTTTCATTTTCAATAATGTTATATAAGTGTATATATGCATTATTTGGTGAAGTATCTGGTCAAATATTTTACCCAATTTTTTTCTTATGTTGTTTCTTTTATCATGGAATTTTAAGAGTTAATTTTATATTGTGGGTAAGGACCTCTATCAAATAAATATGTTACAAGTATTTTCTCCTTATATATGACACATCTTTACAAAAAGCAGAAAGTGTTAATTTGTATGAATTTAAATCTGTCATTTTTGCATATGTTACAACGTATGAAACAAGGTTCATTTTTTTCCCAGATAGATTACCAATTATACCACTATCATTTGCGGAAAAGACTACACTTTTTCCACTGAACTATTATGTAACTTTGTCCAAAATGAATAATGAAACATTTTCAACAAAATATTAGCAAATTAAATCAGTCACTATGGGAGTTCAAATCTGTACTCTGATGGATATCTCTCTGTTGTTTACTTCTCTTGTAATGTGTTTGATCTTCAATAGAAAACATAATTCTAGGATATGAAAATATTTGCTCATTCCTTTCTGTATTTGTCTTATGAAAAATACAAAGTATCAGAGTAAAAATGTGTACATAAAATAGGTGAAAATGTGTTCCTTCATCTTCTATATCCTGAAACAGTTTTTGTAAAATTCGTATTATTTCTTATTTAAATATTTGGTAGAAATAGCATTTAAGACATCCATCATAATATATGACTATTCAGATTATCTATTTCCTCTTGGTTAAACTTCAGAAATTATTGTATTACTAGAAAATTATATATTTCATCTAAGTTTTTATAAACTTATTTATAATGTCAATTCTCCTCTTAAAATATATTGTCAAAATTCTCTAGCTTCATCATGCACTTAATGTAGGGGATAGTTTCTGGAGGGTTTTTCTCAGAGTTCCTGATCTACTCTCGGCTTTAGGCTTTCTCTGCATGTGATATCTCTCTATAGGATGCTTCCTACCCAGTGATAAACTATCGTTGGTTATTTCTCAGATTTTGTATGATGATTAGTTTATACATCAATGTGACTGGGTCACAGGATGTCCAAATATTAAAACATTATTATGAGTGTCCATGACGGTGTTTCTGAGAGAGATTAACATCTGAATTAATAGAATGAGGAAAGCAGACTTCCTTCTCTAAGGTGAGTGGGCTTCATCCAGTTCTTAGAAGACCGGAATAGCACCAAGCACTGAAAGAAAGACAATTTGTTCTCTCTGCCTACATTCCTAAGTTAGGACATCAGTGTCCTCCTGCCTTCAGAACCTAAGTGGGACTTTACAACATCAACTCTCCTGTTTCTCGGCCTTTTGGTCTGTAGATCTTGGGACTTAGCCTCCATAACTGTGTGGGCCAATTCTAATCAATCGATATCTTACTTGTTTTACTTCTTTGGGAAATCTGAATTAATTCTGTTTGCTACACTGGTGATAGAAGGTATAGTATATTCACTATTGTTCCGTTCCATTCTTTCTGTTTCTTAATGTTTATTCATTCATGCTGAGAGAGAAAGCGTGCATTCCTGTGAGTGGGGCAGGGGTAGGGGGTGCAGGGAGAGAATCCCAAGCAGGCTCCATTCTGACAGATGTGGGGCTCGAACCTTTGAACCGTGAGATCATGACCTGAGCTGAAACCAAGAGTCTGACACTTAACTGATTGAGCCACCCAGGCTCCCCAGGTCCATTCTCAACCTTAGATGTATCCTATGTTTGTACATCTCAGGTCTGAGGATTTTTCACTAATCCTGCCCTTTCCCCAGTGGTAAGAGACCTCTTAAAAAATCTGGGCTCAGCACAATTTCCCTGCCCTTTCTTAATGAGAAAAGGTTTTTCATTTTGGATTTAAAACAAAGATCTAGCCATAATGCGTTTTCAACTATATTTGGGGGCAACAGTGTTTGCTGTACTTTCTCAGCAGTTTAAGGCTTAATTTTTGCAGACAAGCAGTATTGAGACAGATATTCCCCTCATTATGACAGCAGCAACTACCCTCATTCTCTCCTGTACCAACAAAGAGGCTTTCTCCACTTTTCTAATTTGATTCCAATCTTTCTTGTAAATACCCAATACAAATATCTGGAAAAAGAATGCCATAGTATAAACTTTCTATGTATATATGGTTTCTGTGGATATTAAAGTCTCATGGTGGCTCACACTTGGCCATTAGTCAACTGTTTAAAATTTTAACTGAAACTGTTAACCTTCTCCTTCTATCGTCTGCTGCCACTGAGTCTGTACTCACTTCTAATCACTCCTGGGACCCAATTGTCTTTCCTTAGATTCCATGTTAATTGTTGGCTCCAATATTTCAGCTCACCAATGAGTTCAAAGAACATGTATAATTTATATATTATCTATTTTTTTATTAGAGTATGAGTACTGCTCTTTTCAGCTTTCTGCATTCTAAGCAAAGCTAAAAGTATATCAGATAATGTTTGATATCATAGTATTATCAAACAGGTTGATATAACTACACCAATCTTGGTCTATGAAACATTAACACCATTTATAATACTCATAGTCTCAATTCAGCTCTGTCTTCAGTTGTCTCTCTGCCCTCCAGTTGTTAAGTAGGGAATAGGGGTAAGAGGGATCTTCATTTCTCTACAAGATCAATCAGAGAAGTAAGGTGATAGCTGTTATTGACACACATTTTTTGTCTTATTATGGGTATACTTTCTAGGAATGTGATTTTTTTTCCTGGCATAATCTTGATGACCAGATCTTAAGATCTTTAACTCATTATATAATTAAACTCTAATCAAATATTTGTTTATCCTAACTAGTCATAGTGTATGCTGCTTTTCATTCTTCCTAAAAGAATATTTTAAAATATCCAGGCTAAGCATTTAGTAATAGATTGTAGTTTATTTATTTTATTTGCATCCAAGCTGGGATAATCTGACACAGAAATGTCTTATACATCTTATACAGTGGCTCATATTAGACACAAGTTACTGCTAGTTAAGTACACAGTGTACCATAATTTGGATAGTTGAGAATTAGAAACATACTAATTTCACAGATGTTATAAAAAATTTAAATGTTTTATTTCCGAGAGAGAGAGAGAGAGAGAGTGAGAAGGGGAGGGTCAGAGAGAGAGGGAGGCACAGAATCTGAAATAGGCTCCAGGCTCTGAGCTAGCTGTCAGCACAGAGCCCCATGCAGGGCTTGAACTCACAAACTCTAAGATTATGACCTGAATCGAAACCAAGAGTCACTTAATTGATTGACTGACCCACTCAGGCATCTCAGTTTGAAATCTTTTAAAATGAATGCAGCATGAACTCAGTCATATGTCATTTTTAATTAGTAGATATATTCTGGTCATATTCAAAAATTTTCATTATGTATTATAGATTTTTATAAACTGTTGCAAATTCCATTAAATTATTAATATTTAATGTTGAATGAGATGTATCACTTCTGAGCTTACATTTTGAAATATGAGATTTTAGACTAATAAATACACGTTACTCTTCCAGGTTAACCTGTTAGGTTATAAAGAGATGGAAGGTTGTAGTGAAAAAAGCTCTTCAACCTGAGCTGTATCATTTACTTTGTTTGCTGATGGGATGTGTCAACATTTACACTGTGAAGTGTGCCTAAATGTGTATTTCTATTTAAATCAAATTCATCTTCTTCAGAGTTTATGTGTGTATTCAAGGAATGAAATTGGATTCTCTTCGAGAACTAAAATCAGTTACCATTTATTTCAGGCAAAGAGGTAATCAACATGCTTGACTGGAGAAACTGTTGAAGACTTGCGATTTCCTAAACTGTTTTTGCACAAACATTCTGAAACATAAAATATTAGGACATCTACTAAGCTAATTTTGGAGGAATAGTATATTATACACAATTTATGACTAGGAGTCTTACATGTCCTATATAAACCTGTTTTTAAAAAGAGCCCTAGAGCATCATAAAGAATGGGAAGTACATAAACCCCCCCCAAAAAAAACACGAGTTTATGAACCCATAAATTTAATCTGTTTAATTTTCAACATTCTCACCTTACAAAATAGAGTAGGACCGCATTACTCTAGAGAGTAGTCAAAATCACATTGCTGTGTGCCCTTTTAGATGGCCATCCTCTCCACAAGTAGGCATTTTTCCAGATCCACTAGCATATATTATGTTAGTAAGCCCTCTAAAAGAATACTCTCTTTCAGGAAAGTAAAAGTGGTACAAACAAAATTAGACTTCTATTACTTTCTCTTCTAATTCCTATTAGAATGTAGATTGGATTGATTATTTCTGTTACTTGATCATTTCTCAGAAATCCTAATGAAACTATCCCAAGTGCCTTCAGGACCTTATAAATGAATTATTGGCTCAGTACAAATTTATTCTAAAATGTGGATGAACGTGTTTGCCAAAAGTTTTGAGTCCCAATTTGATCACCTAATGAAGAATAAATTAGATGCAAAATTAATTTCATGATATGATTTGGAATATCTGGGTTAATTCTTAAGAAAACTTTTAAAGTACTCAGAGTTTCTCTTTGCTTCTTTTCCAGTTCACAGCTATTTTGCCATCACTTAATTCCAACACATGGCGTCATCTCCCAAGTATCCAATGTCTTTTTGTTTCTCTCTAATTCTTCACTGAACCCTACATTTTAAAATTTGCCCTTGCTTCTTCAGCTTTCAGGTTAACATACACATTTACCTACCATTTATTGAGCACCAGCTATTTCTAGAAACTGTGCGAGGCCTTCACGTATTCATTGATCTTTGCAATAATCATGGATATCCCATCTCCATTTTGCAGATGAAGCTAAATCTCAATAAAATATGTACAAACAAAACTTTTTCTGTGTTAAAAAGTATTTTTCTGATTATAACCACACTGTTATTTACTGTAGTACCTTAAAAGTATTTGCGGAGTACAGACTGTATAATACAAATAAATAGAAGAGAATAAAAAACTATAATTCTACCATCAAATGATATACTGATACCCATGTCAGTTCTTGTTGCCTCTGGCTTGATAGTATAGGTATTCTGTGGAAAAGCCCTTCCTCAGGACTGGTCCAGAAAGTTGGAGAAGCTTAGGGGAATCCAGGGGAAGGTGGAAGTTTTAAGTCTGTCCACTTATTTCCACAAACTAAGAAGCAAAGTTTATGAGTTACAGATAGCTGCTGCGTGATATTCTTCCTCAGAAACATAAAAGTAAGTTGAGTCAAGTTGACAAATATAAAGCGACCACGGTTTGGTATAAAGGGTGATTAACAGTTAATCAACAGAAGGCTATAGAAAGTATATTCCAGGCAAAGAAAAAACATGTAGAAAAATGGGATTTTAAATAATAAATCCTTTAAGATCTGGTTAGATCATGAAGTGAAGACTTGGTTAGTGATGAGAATGGAAGTAGCAAAAGTGGAAAAAAATTCTGGTTTTTAAGTCATATTAAATTTTTTTCCAGTTTTTTTAAGGTGTAGAAGAATTCCATCACAAATAAAATTTCCTGTGCCTCTTTGAAATCACTCTTTTACCCAAATGCAAGCAACCACTAATATGCTTTCTGTATCTATAGTTTTACCTTTTCAGAAGCGTCATATAAATGAAATTGTACAATAAATACTTGATTAAATAAGTATTTATCAGTACCTGTTCCTTATATTTATAAGTAGAATTACATGTATGTATGTTCCAAACATACTTGGAACAAAGTCAGTTTGATTATTCAGCTGATTAAAGATTTTGATTATTTCCACTTCTTGTTGATTATAAATATCTTGCTCACTACAAATATTTGTATGCAGGTTTTTGGGTGAACGTATTTTTTATGTTTAATTGGGTAACAACATAATAGATGGTTGTGTCATATCATATGTACATATCTAACTTCATAAGAAACATCCAAAGTGTCCAAAGCTATATGTCAAAAGGCCTGCTAGTGATGTATGAAATTTCAAATTAATGTGCATATATATCAGTGTTGACTGTACCAGACTTTTATTTTAGCTAATCTAATTGGAATGTAGTTAGAGTTTAAATTTGCATTGGCCTAATAATTAATGATGTGGAACATCATTTCATTGTTAAATTGCCACTTATATATATTCCTTGATGAAATCTCTCTTCAGTGTTCAAATCTTTTGCCCATTCTTTAATTTGTTGTTTTATTATTACTGAATTTTAAGAATTCATTTATATATTACAGATACAATCTTTTTAAATAAATGTGATTTGCAAATACTCTCCTCATCTACACTCACAGATAGCTTGCTTTTTCACCTTGTAGTGTACTTATCCAATAGCAGATTGATTAATTGATGTTCAAAATATCCATTTTCTCCTTTTCATATAATCTTTTTGTTGTTATATCTAACAAATCTTTACCTAACTCAATATAACAAAGACATTCTTCTATGTTTTCTTTCAGAGTTTTTCTAATTTCGGATTTTGCATTTAGGTCCAAAATCAATTTTTAGTGGAGGATGTGTATACTGAAGTGTGTGTGTGTATTTTACATATGGATACTCAGTTTTTCTAGCACCATTAGTTGATCAGCCAATCTTTTTTTTTTTTATCAAACTTCCTTAGCACCTTTATTGAAAAATATATATGTGAATTTATCTGTACTCTCTATTCTCTTTAATTTATCTCTATGTATAAACTTTTACCAACACAATACTATATTGATTAATGTGACTTTATAATAATTCTTGAAATAAGGTAGAGTCTTCCAGCCTTCTTATTTATTAATAGTATTTTTACTCTTGCTTTTCTACACATTTTTTAGAATGAGTTTGTTAATTTCTACAGAAGAATAAATACTGCCAGAACTATGACTGGATTTCTACTGAATTTATGGATCAGCACTGGATGAAATGCCATTGTAACAATACTGAGTATTCAAATCCATAAGCATAATGTATTTCTTTATGTATTTTTGTATGGTTTGATTTCTTTCAGCATTATTGAATGTGATAGGGTGCATAGTAATATGGTCTCACACACAGAACTTGGGATAAGATAGTTGGGAGTGTGTTAAGAAGGATTAGTTGACTCAAAGGCCTCGAAACTAGCATTCCAAAATCAAGGCTCAAGATGTTGTTGACAGGGCCTTGATCCTTTTGAAGTTTCTAGGGAAGATTCTGCTCCAGATGTCTCTTCTAGTTTCTGGTAGTTTCTTGACATGTAGCAGCATAACTCTAGTTTTCACATAGTGTTCTCCCTCTGTGCATGTCTTTGTATCCAAGTCGTCTCTGTCATACTGGTTTAAGATCCACTTTAATTACTTCATTTAAAATTGCTTACCTCTGTAAAAACCCTGTCTCCATATAAGGTCATATTCTGAGGTGCTGAGAGTTAGAACTTCAAAATACAAATTTTGAGGAGGAAACAGTTTAACTTATGGCACACACTTACCTGTATTTTCTCTTACAAATCCTTAATTCCTTTTTTTTTTTATAAAATTAGAACCTATGTTCATATCTCTTGACTTAAAACTCAGTGTTAATTTTACTATAAAACAGTAGTTTGCTTACATAGAGTATTATATTTTTCATTACAAAATTTTGAAATATTTAGCCCATATTAATAGTGGCAAAATTATCATAACTTGTTTTCTTTCTTTTGTTAATTATTTCTTAAAATTCAAGACCTTTCATGCTTCATACCTTTTTTCTAATAAAAAGCAAAAAACTCTGAACACATTCTGCTGCAAACATTAACTCTTACAAATAACAAAATGTCAATGTAGCTCAAAGTAAAATAACTCACATTTCTTAGATCAAAGAGGGTAAATAGTAAGAAAACATTCTGTTAGGAAAAGGAGAAATTAGAATCATGTGAAACATATTAATAACAGTTTTCTGACATCAAAATATATCAAAGATAGTGCTTATATATATAAAGTTGCATTTAGAACCTTGGTGATTATGATCTATAAAATTAGCTTGTGTTGAGACCATAAAGTAAGTTAATGTCTCTTTTGTGTTTGGTTTCTTAAAAATAAGATGCTTTTTTAGATAGTTGTTCTATATAAATTTCTCCATCTCCAACAGTTTTATCTGAGCCCCATTATTCAAAACCAGTTTGATCCACTGTATAATTTATTTAAAAAAAGTCAATGGTATCAAACATCAATAAGCAAAAAGCACATAAATCACTGTATCAGATTTGGAGGGACATCTAAGAGAGTTGAGACTATTAGTGACATAGATTGTTGTCTTTACCCAGTAATCAGACCCTCAATTGTAATTTATATATCTCCACTGATAAAGTCAACCAAATGAGCTTTGAAAACAATATGGATATAACACAATCTGGAGGTAGAAAAAGGGCAAGTGCTCTATTTCTTTCATAATGGTAAGTCAAAAAGGCCATGTATATAGTTAATAATCCACTAGGCACAACTGAGAGTATTAAAAATGCATATACCTCTGAAGAATTTCAGAAACAATTAGAGAGTTATTATAGGACCAACCAAATGCTGGATGAATGTGAAGATACTGTTTGGAGACAGGTTGTCAAAAGAGCCAAATGAATAAGGATTGAGGGAAAGCAAAAGGAAATTATGTGGGAATGGATCACAATTAGACAAATCATTGATGTGAATTCATGCTTTCTAACAATATGTGCATTTTCATGCATAAATCTATACATGGTTTATCTGAAAAAAAGGCACTCAAAAAAAGCAAAAAAAGAAATGGATATAAATACACAAACACATATTTCATTTCAGCACTACTTCTAGAAAGGAACAAATGAAAACTGGAATCTTGAATATTCATCAGAAAGGGAATAGTTATAGTAAACTAAATTGTGGTGTAGACACACAATAGATTTTACTTATATTAAAAAAAAAAAAAAGGGAAGGAAAGGAATAAAAATGATAGCGTCCACTTACACAGAAGATGGTTCATGACATATGAAGTGAAAAAGTGCAGATTTTGAGTGCATTAATATCAATATTACTTTTTAATGACAAAAACAATGAAGATATTAAGGAAATAAGAGAGGAAAAAGAATAAAAGGAAGGAATAAATGAAAGAAGGAAGGAGAAAGGGAAAGAGGAAGGCAGGCAGGCAGGATAATACTCCATATTAGCCCCATATTACTGCATATTTACTTTTGGTAATCTCTGAAAATATGAGTGGGAGAAGAGGGTAAGATTGTGTGTGTGTAATGTTATATATATCTTCACACACACAAACATGCCTGTCATATACTATTTCTATAAGATCGTCCAGAAAAATTCCCAATCACTTGACAAGATTAACTTAAGTGATGCAGTTTCAAATAGTTATATGAGGAATGTCATTTTAAATCTGTGAAATTAGGGGCGCCTGGATGGCTCAGTCAGTTAAGCGTCCGACTTCGGCTTAAGTCATGATCTCAGGGTTCATGGGTTCGAGCCCTGCATCGGGCTCTGTGCTGACAGCTAGCTCAGCTGTCAGAGAGTGCTGGGGATTCTGTCTCCCCCTCTCTCTCCTCTCCTCTTATGCTCACTCTCTATCCCTCTCTCTCAAAATAAATTTAAAAAAAAAACATTTTTAACAGTTCTGAAATAGGGAGAAAATCAGTGAAATCTATTTATTTTCCAAAAATAGAATTTGGCTACCTTATTACTTTTTAATTAATTCATGCTTCCTCAATGATATCTAAAATACTCAAGTAAAGGTAATTTTTAGCATTCATTTACCTGTTATCTTATGTTTGCTCATGAGAGTTTGAATCATATTTCTATTATTTTTTTCTCTTTATTTTTTAATAGACATCAGAATTTTGCACGGACAGTGTTTTTTTTCTGCTGCTCATTCCACCATGAAAATATGGCTACAATATGTTGAAATAATGGTTAAATTTATTCATTCACTTACCATCTAGTTATTTTCATTACTATGTTCCATATACTGTTCTAGCCACTGCTGATAATCTACTGAACAAAACAGAAAAGTTTCCTGATTTCATAGAACATATTTCACATGACCGTAGACTAGCAATAAAGAAATATCTATATAGTATAATAACTGATAAGGCTATGAAAAAATAAAACAAGGCAGAGGAATTCTGGAGGAATAGAGAAAATTATTCTAAGAATGATACATTTGAACAGAGATCTGGATAATATAAAGCTGCAAGTCATATGAAGTATGGACAATGTACTTCTGGGTAAAACTCTGCAAACTCTGAGCCTAGGAAACTCAGAGTATTTGAGAAGCAGCAGAAAGGTCAGGGTGGATAGTGCCAAAAAAGATGGGAGTAGAGAAAAAAAAAAAGTAGGTGGTAGAAGGGATAGACAAGGCCTTACACGAATGCCAGACTATAAAAGGTCTTACAGTTAATAACTTGGAATTATTCTACATATGACGGTGGAGAGAGGCAAGAGAAGGATCAATAAGACCACGTAGGAGATTAGTTAGATTATCATAGTAGCTTAGGCTAAATAACATGGTTGCTAGGATTAGGTAGTAGTGGTTACGGAAGAGGGGAGTTGTTATTACAGGCAACGGCAAGTTGTTGAGACTGGATGACCATTATATTGGAAGAAAGGAATCAACTGTTTTTGTTTGAACTTTTGGATGTTCATAGTGACACAAAGAAATCACACTAGTAACTGAAACCATTAAACTTGTCATGAAAATCTGACTGATTAAAACCAGTATAGAATCACTGATTAGCAGCAAGTAGAATCCAACCAACAAAAGATTCATTAAAGAACAGCTGAAATATGAAAGCACTTAAAGAAGCAAACTTTTTTTAAAATTTTTAATTTTTTTTTAAAATTTATTTCTGAGACACAGAGACAGCATGAGCAGGGGAGGGTCAGAGAGAGAGGAACACACAGGGGAGGGTCAGAGAGAGAGAGAAGGAGTCTGCGAAACAGGCCCCAGGCTCTGAGCTAGCTGTCAGCACAGCCCGATGCAGGGCTCAAACCCACGAACCGTGAGATCATGACCTGAGCCGAAGTCAGATGCTTAACCGACTGAGCCACCCAGCACGCCAGGAAGCAAACCTTTTAAGCTCCTTTCTTTTCAAATATTTTATGAAATATTTCACTAAAATTCAACAATAAAAAATAGAATGTGCACTTTTTAAAAGAAACACAAATTGTGTGCTTATCATAGTCTCTAAGTGGTTTCCTAAATCAAAAGTTTAAATATTAAAACAAATGTTAATATTACTGTTTTAAGTAAGTACACATGTTATTTGATTGATAATTAATTTTAGTCAGGTAGAAATGAACATGAAAGTTGATTTTTTTCTATGCTGAATATAGTCTACAATAACCGGTTAGCAGCTTAATTAGTATATCTGAAAACTATTAAGAAATTTGTTTCACTCTTTCTTTTCATTACTAGTTTTCAATTATTTGATCTCAGATATAAACAGGAAGTCATTTCAGATAATTATTTTTAGCATTAATAATAATATTAACCAGCACTTACAACTGCATCTCATGTGCCAGGAATTTTAACTGCATTATTTCATACAACCTTCACTACTTTAAAACAAGTACATACTGGGGTGCCTGGGTGGCTCAGCAGTTAAGCATCTGACTCTTGGTTTTGGATTAGGTCATGATCCCCTGGTTTGTGGGACTGAGAACTGTTTAGGGCTCCATGCTGACAGTGTGGAGCCTGCTTGAGATTCTCTCTCTCCCTCTCTCTCTGACTCTTCCCTGCTCATGCTTGTACATTATCTCTCTCAAAATAAAGAAGTACACATTTAAAGTAAAATAAAATGAGTTACATATTATTTGTCACTCAGATTTCATAAACGAAGACTGGAGACTTATGAAATTTTAAATTATCAAGGTCACACAATTTTATAACAGTGAAATCTGAATTAAAAATATGTTTTTCTGATTTTGGAGCCAAGACATGTCACAATCTTATAAGTCTTATATTTAACAATTGTTACAAAGACTTGATTTAAAATTCATTTCAATTAGAATTTGACTCTAATACACATACTGAAATACTTATGGTTATTTTGTTGTTCTGCTTATAATCTTGCATTGTTGTTTTATTTTACTGTTCTAACTCTGAGGGTTTTCTTGAAATGAATATTTGAACACTATCATCCTTGAGGATTTAGAAACTGTTTTGAAGAAATAAACATATTTGCTGTATATTGTACAGAATCAACTTACTGACAAAGCTGATTTTTATGAAGTTAGACCTCAGCTCAAAGCTACTCTTTAAAATTACTGTTTTTTTTTAATTTATCCATATATTAATACTTAGGTAGCTCTTCATTTCTTCTTGTGGATTCTACTTACTTTTTTAAATTTATTTTTTGTTTTTTTTTTTTACAAATAGTTTATTATCAAGTTGATTTCCATATAACACCCAGTGCTCAACCCCACAAGTGCCCTCCTCCACGCCCTCTCCCTCCTTCCCCCCACACCCATCAGTCCTCAGTTTGTTCTCAGTATTCAAGAGTCTCTCATGGTTTGCCTCCCTCCCTCTCCCCAACTATTTCCCCCCTTCTTCTCCCCCATGGTCCTCCGTCAGGTTCCTCCTAATCCTCCTATATGTGCAAACATATGATATTTGTCCTTCTCTGCCTGACTTATTTTGCTCAGCATAACACCCTCAAGGTCCATCCATGTTGCTACACATGGCCAGATTACTGAATGAGTTTTAAACCTTTTAAGTAATTAATCATAGCAGTTTTTGTGTGGAGAGAAATTCAGTCTGATATTACAAAGATAGTAGGAAACATATTTCATGTTCTGTATTTCTATTTTTCTATTAGTCATTTCCTTAAATCTCTGATTTCTTTGAAGTATTCACTAGCAAAATAATAACTTTGCTTTTCTGAGTAAACAGAGAAAACAAACAAAAATCATGACATTTCAGATATATATAAAAGGTTTTTTTTTTAATGTTTTATTTATTTCTAGGAGAGACACAGCGTGAGCAGGGGAGGGTCAGAGAGGGAGGGAGTCACAGACTGAAACAAGACCAGGCTCTGAGCTGGCAGTCAGCACAGAGCCTGACGCAGGGCTCAAACCCACGAACTGTGAGATCATGACCTAAGCGAAAGTCGGACGCTTAATCGACTAAGCCACCCAGGCGCCCCTGTAAAAGTTTCTTTTAAGAAACATCTTAAAGTTCATTGAGTTCAACATTTAACATTTTTGTAATATAATTATATGACACAACATATATATTAATGAAGAAATGCTTCTATTCCAGATATCTATTTCTGTGTAACAAATCATTACAAAACATGAAAGCTAAAAAAATTCTATCCAATATCACATCTCATAATTTAGGTCTCAACAATTTAGGCACAGAGTGTTCTTTTGCTCCAGGTAGACAATTCTCCTTCTCCAAGTTGTGTCAAGTGATGTTCCTTGGTGGTATTCAACTAGCAGAAGGGGTAAATCTGGACAGTCAAAGAAGGCTTTGCTCACATTACCTAGAACTCTGTGTGGAGGTGGTCAGAAAATGGGTTTCAGAGGACTTCTTAGGCATGCGGTCTCCAATAGGTGGCCTTGGTTTTCTGTGGCTTACAGCTCCCAGATGAGAGTATTCCATTAGGAAGTGAAACTGATAAACTTTGTAATCCTATACCTACAAAGTGCCATAACATCATTCCCATCATATTTTATTGGTCATACAGTCATGAACCTTCTCAGACAGAAGAAAAAAGAAACTCCATCTAACAACAGAAGGAATGTCAATAAATATGGAGCCATTTATAATATTCTACAACTGTGTCTATAGAAGAAGTTATATGCTGACATACAGTAATGCATTTCAGCAGAAAGTGTTAGTATGACTCTGTGTGTGTGTGTGTGTGTGTGTGTGTGTGTGTGTGTTACTTGTAAAATACATACGTTCCTTTAGGCTTGTCATTATAGATTTTTAAGTGAACAAAGCCTACAGTTTTAGTCATCAATTTGAAAGGAGCCAGCATTACTTGGAGTTCAAAGAATGGTGTAAATATTTCTTTACTATTGACAATGCCATTATTTTAAGCCTCTATTCTATATAATTTTTTCCTTTCAGTTTTTCCTAAACTCTCATTGTTCTTGAATCTTTGTATCCTGTATAGATTATTTATAAAGCACAATTTCTACTTGCTAATATTAACTAATTGCTAATATTGCTAATATTATGTCTCATAGCATAACTTCTATCTTGGATACATTATATCAAAAGACTGAGCTTAACCAGTGGTAAGTATGTAACTAGGCAGAGTATAAAAATACTGAAAAACATATTCTAGTACATTTTTCAGGATCTTCATTTTGGTACTCTTGTTTTCACCTTTCTAATTCCTTCCAATGGTTCTCCAGATAAGGCCTGGCTCCATGAGTGTTCACTCATTATTTTGCCTCCCATTGTATTAGTGAGTAGTGTTCTGTCTTCTGAGCCTCTGGAAATAACAGTTGAAGCAAAGGCTTTAGCAAAAAAAGTGAAATTGACTAGAAAAATATACATTGATTAAGACTATAGCTTTATAAGTAGATATATTTATATTTCTCATTTATTTCCCTGCTAATAGACTCTTTCCATAAATGTCTGCCAGAAATCTATCCTCGTTATTACTACCTGATTGCACTCTATGTAAGTATAAGGAATGTAAACCAACATATATACTGTTCTACTTATCTATCATTCATTCTTTTTCTCATCCATTCAAAATTAATTTGGGGACAACATGTTATGTCAAATACAAGTCTAAGTTTTGAAACACCTGAGATGACAGTATTTGAATATATACTGATTTAAAGGCATAACATTTTATCATGTTTAATTGGTATTTTTTAAACCCTAGATTACACTTATTCATTTAGCACTGAATTTTTGGATGTTCAGGTACAAACTTACACACTGGGGCTTAATATGCAACTAGAGCTGCTGGTTCCAGAGGAATTTTATTCCATTTTCTCAAATAGTGTTCCAAGCTAACCAACTATCTCAAAATAATGTGGCATTCTTATTGAAATACAGATTCCTTGGATCTAGACTCTGAACAGATCAAAGACTCTCTAGTGTAGGGTTTGGACACCTACATTCTTCCAAAGATTACCATATGATTCTCAATCATAGATATTTTGAGAATATATTGCATGTATGTCAAAGATTTTAATCTGGGAACCGAAAGGCTTAATTTATACAAATTCTACAATAATCATGAAACAAAAATGTAAGTTGGAAACATAGTTTTAACTTTCCTAATGCAAACACGTATGGGAAAGGAGTGTTATTTTCACTGTCCTATGTCCTACCAAGGACAAATGCATTTACCTTATGTATATGTTCTGAAATACAGAAATGGAGAGTCCAATAAAACTGTAGCATGCCTATTTGGGAACCCTGAGTCAAAAGTAGGAATCCACTAATATAAATCAATCTAAACCCTAGAGACAAATCCTTCATTGATTCACGCTGTCTAATGCACTGTAGGATGTTTAACACATCTCTGGTCTTTCCTACCAGAGTCCAGTAGTGTCCCCTCACATTTGTGATAACCGAAAATGTCTCAATGTCAAATGTACCTGGGGGTGGGTTCTGAGGAACAGGATCCAGGAGAGAACCACTGATATATTTCCATATTTTATAGTTAGAGCCAAAGCACTCTACCCCTGGATATTTCCATACCTCTTTAAATTTTGTCAGGTAAATTTTGTCATTGTCAAATGACTGTCAAAACTAGAAACTCTACAGAGGCTCTTTTAACCTTAATGCAAGCAAAACCATCTAGGATATTACTGTTAAGGGAATAAATGTCTTCTCTATTCTTATTATTTGGAAATACATGTTTTAAAAAATATTTTTATTATTTTTTTAAATTAGGAAAGTAGGATATTCATATTATGCTGATATATGTGTATGTGTGTATATGTATGTGTGTGTGTGTGATTTTAGCATTTACAGAAGTTTGTAACCTAACTCAGAAGTCCAAATTACCATATGGCAAAAAGGGGTTTTACTGAAAGATTATACAATGTATCATGGTTTATAGGAATATTGGGTCAAAGGACAAAACAGACTATTTGGCCTAATTTGCTTATAAAACTGTCATTTGTATTATTATACCACTTTAAAAGATCTTTTATAGGGTTCATTCTTCCTCTAAATCTCTTCAAGCTATTGTTCCATACCAGAAGATAAAGTTCAATTTTAAGCCATTTTGGAGGTTAGGTTACTTTTTCATCTTAAAGTCAGAAATCCAATTTAGGGCTTAATCCTTCTATATGATAATAAATGACTCCATTTTCATTTATTTTTTTAAACAATTATAGCAGGATTTGAACAAATCAAACTCCTCCAAAGAAACAGTCCAGAAGTATGACCCTTCCTGTGAACTCTTCCTATTGCGGGCTGTTGGCTTCACACAGTAAGTTGTTCTTACATTTTTAACAACCAAACTCATCTGTACTTTATGGAAACAGAAGTAAGACTTTAAAATTGATAAGAAACTTATTTTTTAATCTATTTTATGTAATAATATGATTATAAAGGAAAATAATATAGGTATGAACAGCATAGGTTTTATTAATCAAGAACATGTTATTCTGAAACTTGGCTTATATCCACACTTGAATATCACTGTAAATTCAGAAGATACTGATCTTTACTAAGTCTCAGTTTTTTGTTCTGTAATGTGGAGTCAATATACTACTTACGTCAAATGGTTTATGGAGGACTGAATGAGGTTATGACATTTACAATGTGTGGCATAGTGATAACACAGAGTAAGTACTCAAATATATAAATATACATCTGTTCCTAAGTCCCAGAATGGAATCACTTTCTTAGACACTTGAAAGTAAATATCTCCCTGCTTTGGAATATTCTTGCACAATTTAGATTAAGGGTCTCTGAAGAAAGAGTTAATAAACATATCTGAGCTTTTCCGAATCTCTCCCCTCCTGCCTCCTCTACTCACACCTAACCCCAGTGAAAAACAGCAGTGATTGTTTTTCATAAACACATTTCAATGGGCAAGCAGGTTTGAGAGGGAAATATACACTGAAAAGAAAGCATGAGTTCTTAGGTTTCTATCTTTTTAATTCTGTAATATTTCCTAAGGCTAAAAGCAATTTCACTAGGACTACCTTGCCTACAAAAAATAAACATCTGTTTTTTTTTTTTCTTGGCAAATTTTATCCTTCTCTCCTGAAATGTAGTCCAAAGAGCAACATACATCTAAAGACAACATGGTATTTAGTTCAACTCTTCTCAGTGGTGCTACTCCATCAAATAAAGGGAGAGGATTATCATTGTGCATTAATGATGCCAATGTATAGGGGACAGTTACAGTTCTAAGAGGAAAAATTCATATATGATTATAACACAAATTTTTTAAGGTCTAATATTTTCAAAATAGGTTAGAGGTTCAATTATAAGCTTGCATTTCTACATAACTTTTCTTTTACCATTATCATATTAAATTTTTTTCTTTTCTTTTTGGTCACCAACTTGATATATTTTCTAAATAATATATTCTCATGATATATTGTTGTTGTTCTATTTCAACTTTTTTAAAATACTAATATATTGGTAATAGTAGACCTGATTCTGGCGATGGCAGACTAGTTAGCCCAAAGCATATTTCCTTTCTTTGAGACTGGGTTGGGGTCTAGGAAATTAGACAGAACATGTTAATATAAATGTGTTTTGTCATCAGGGAGGTACTGTGGCACCCTGAAATTGGGGATTCAGGATCAATAAAGAATGCAAGCGCATGGACCTATGTCTGATATATTTTATCCTTGTACCCATTCCCCAGTGCACCCAAGAGACAGAAAAGAGCACAAAGTCACAACTGAGAGACCACATTAGGCAGAATTTCAGATACTCTCACAAGTTTTGGGGCTCAGCATTGGAATGTAGGGGCCACCAAATGGAACCCTATTAAACAGCACAATATTTCTAAGTTTTTCTATCATAACTTGATGTACATGACCCAGAAAGAGAACAGTGTCACAAAGGCTGTAGGCCAGTTTCAAATGAGCTGAATCTTAACTGAAGAAAAGCACTGTATATTCAACCAGACAAAACTTGAATAACAGAAAGGTAATTCATTCAATAAAACAGTAATACAATTTAAAGTATGTAATTACTTCCTAAACCAAAATATACACACAAAATTTAAACTTTATTTTTTGTCAACTTTGCCACATTGACAAGATCCCCAAATTTTAAATTGAGTGTGTTAATCTAAAATAGACCCAGGGGCACCTGAGTGGCTCAGTCAGTTGACTGTCTGACTTTACCTCAGGTCATGATAATACAGTTAGTGAGTCTGAGCCCTGCATCAGGCTCGCTGCTGTCAGTGAAGAGCCCACTTTGGATCCTCTGTCCCCTTCTTTCTTTGCCCCTCCACCACACAAGAGTATTCTTACTCTCTCTCTCTCAAAAATAAATAAAAACAAAAATAAAGTAAAATAAAAGACTCAAAGTGCTAGAGTTTAGAAGTGTGAGAAAGGATTTCATTTCTGAAAGCCACTCAGAATATTTTCATTGTTTCATCACACAGATGTGCTGGGTATTATATCAAAATAATTCAAACAGACCAGACCATTTGAAGATCCTAGATAAGGTGCTTCTTAGGCATACACCAATAGGCAGGTCACTTAACTTCCATTAGTCTCATTTTCCTCATTGTACAGGGGGCTAATTACAAAGTGAGAAAATTCTGGATAAAGGGACAACAGAGTATCTGCCATATACTAATAGCTTACCTCTTTCAATTCTTTCTTCAAAACCAAGGTTTAATTTTCCCTTCCTTCTTCCCTTCTTCCCTTAATTCCTCCCTGCCTTCCTCTTTACCTCCCCCTTCCTTTCTCCCTTCCTTCATCTTTTCCCTTCCTTTTTCCTTCTCCCTCCTTCCCTTCCTTACTCTCTCTTTCTTTCCCTAGCTGGGGTCATACATCCATACAGAAAGAATGCCAATCCATATTAAAGAATCAGAATCTTTAAAACAAGATGGAAATAATTACAAAGCATTCCCAAAACCACTTCTACATAAATTCTTTTACAGTGTTCTATACTGGAGCCACATAAGTGTCCTCATTTGTTTACTTCAGCCATAGTTACATTATTTTTATGTCAGCCTTTTTGTTTGTTTTTGCCATTTGTTTCAACCTCATCCCCAATTAGAAATGTTTTTCTGAGAAACACTTTTCCTATTCTTTCAGGAAACAATTTGAGGTACATCACAGGTGATATGTTTCCAAGTGATAAAGGGCTCATTCCTGAAAAGGAGACTATAAGATAAATAACTTCTAAATGCTATGTGCTTTACATATCTAATAATTAGGCAACTTTGAGTATAAATTCTATAATGTTTGTGTTTCCAATGTAAAAACCAGAAAATTATCTTTAAAACCCAGGTTATTTTTAAAATAAATGTGTACTTTATAAAATAATAAGCACACCTGGCTTATCTCTTTCCTTCTAAACTAATTATTTTATGAACAATTTAATAGTTTACTCAATGTTTAAAGATGAATTTTTTGACTAAATTGTCTTCTTAGTCTTTATATTTAGAGAAAATGTTTACCATGATTTTGATATATATTTGAATAGCTGTGAATTTCAAACTGATAGATAAGCAAAGTTTTCTAAAGAACATGTCAAATGGCTTACAGAAGTGTGTGTTTTTGTTGAAATCTGTCTGAATATGTGAGACTGTCAGAGCCTTTGGAAATGGCTTGTTTGTTTTTTTTTTAACTGACAGAAGGATAATTTTCTAGTGCCTTCAAGAATTGAAATACTTAGTAAATGTATGCACAAACTATTAAACACAGTATCTGTCTAATAAAAATATTTTTAATTTATATTCTTGTTTGTTCCTATTGTAAAAGAACACTTCAATATGAAATTCACTAAATGAAAGGTTCATCATTAGAAATAGTTCAAATAGGGGCGCCTGGGTGGCTTAGTCAGTTAAGCGTCTGACTTTCACTTAGGTCATGATCTCGCGGTTCGTGGGTTCGAGCCCCGCGTCGGGCTCTGTGCTGACTGCCAGCTCAGAGCCTGGAGCCTGTTTCAGTCTGTGACTCCCTCTCTCTCTGACCCTCCCCTGCTCACGCTCTCTCACTCTCTCTCTCTCCTAGAAAAAAAAAAAAAAGAAATAGTTCAAATATTGAATATGTATTAATAAAGTACACTTAGAATGATCCTAGGTAAAATTCATATATATTTCATATACATATATTTAAAGATGCTACAATATGTTGTCTTTTAGATCAAAGCATCAACTTGGACAAAAACAGATGAGTGGCTGTTGAGAGTTCTCAACTTAGTGAAAAGTCTTATCTGCCTTTCACCAAAGATAAGTGCCTTGACCTCTCCCTAGGTATAACTTGATGTCAATGGTCAATGTAGGGGAACAAAGGTCCAATTTACTTCAATTAAGAACATCTTTGTAGGGCAATCCGAGCTCCAGATTTCCTTGTAGGACTGGCAGAGGCCTCTGCTGAAACTGCATTACAGTTTTTCTCTTCCTAATTTCCCTAAGCTTCCTCCATATGCCCCTATACGTGTTGTTACAATTGAGCAACTCCCCAGAAATTTTCCCACATGCAGACTTCTGCATTAGAGTTTGTTTCTCTGGAATCCCAACCTAAGATAAATAATTACTTCTTACTCTATTTTCAAAATGTTTAATTTTAATTGTTTATCTCATGGACCCAGATCACCCTTGTCTCCAGAATGATATTGTTATATCCATGGCAATTATATTAGAAGAGTTTCTTAATATTCTCTCTAATAACTACATTTAATTTTTATGAAGAGCATATTTTGCTCTAGACACTGTAATAAGTATTATATATAACTGGAATACATAACCTACAAGCAACCCTATGAGATGGGTGACACTATTATTCACATTTTACAGAAGAGGAAACCTAGAACACTAAATAACTTACCCATAGTTACATAGCTGCATATTAACTCAGATAGACTTTTAACCATTTTTTCTCATAAATCTGTTTATCAATAGGGTCCAAAATTACTAACATACCATATTTGCTCACATCAGAAGTTATATGACAGTTTCTAAGACTAGTGAAGGAGACTAAATTAACCAAGCTAATCAGTAACAACTAACGAAAAAATGAAACTTCATAACAAATGTATAAAAAAAGATCAAATATTAAATTTTGGGGGTGCCTGGGTGGCTTAGTCGGTTAAGCATCCGACTTTTGCTTAGGTCATGATCTCGCGGTTCATGGGTTTGAGCCCCGCATCGGGCTCTGTGCTGCCTGCCAGCTCAGAGCCTGGAGCCTGTTTCAGAGTCTGTCACTCCCTCTCTCTCTGACCCTCCCCTGCTCACGCTGTCTCTCTCTTTCTCTCCTAGAAATAAAACATTAAAAAAAATTTTTTTAAAAAGAAAAGAAAAAATATTAAGTTTTGGATCTTCTTTTTATTTTCAACAGTTATAAATTAGTCCACTCATATTTTCTTATGTAATATTTTTATTACTTGATATCAACTTCTCCTAAAACATGAGAAAAAATAAAATGAAAATGTACAGTTTAAATGAGAGAGGGAGAAGAGGAAGGTGGGAGGAAGAAATGGATAGGAGAAGAGAAAATAGGAGGAGGAGGAAGAGGAAAAGGAGAGAAGAGACAAGAAAGGGAGAATAGACCTTGCATATAAAAGTGACAGCCCATAAAAAAAAAAAAAAAAAAAAGAAGAAGAAGAAGAAGAAAAAAAAGAAGAGGCACCTGGATGGCACAATAGGTTAAGTGTCTGACTTCAGCTCAGGCCATGATCTCATGGTTCATGGTTCGAGCCCCACGCTGGGCTCTGTGCTGACAGTTCAGAGCCTGGAGCCTGCTTTGGATTCTGTGTCTCCCTCTCTCCCACTCATGCTCTGTCTCTCTGTCTCTCAAGAATGAATAAACATTAAGAAATTTAATTTAAAAAAAAGTCATCGACCATGGGAACTGTAGATTTGGCAAATATTTCTATTATTTTGTTTCAACAAAACACTATTAATAACATTAATAATTATTATTAATAAAATCTGTGTATTCAATTAGATTATGCACACTAAATGTTTTGTTCAATACAAGCCCGATAGGTGTCTGTCTCTGTTCACACAGCTTGTTCCTATTATCACATCTAATATTCATAAGAGTTATCTGAGATCAGTGTTAGTAGATCTACATTTTTCTTAACTTTATTTATTTTGAGAGAGAGAGAGAGCGAGCACACACATGCGTAGGACAAAGGGCCGAGAGATAGGGAGCGAGATCTCAAGCAGGGTACACACTGAGTTCAGAGCCCAACACGGGCTCAATCTCATAACTGTGAGATCACAATCTGAGTTGAAATCAAAAGTCAGGAGCTTAACCAGCTGAGCCACCCAGGAAACCCTAGATTTATTTTAAATATTAGTAAACTGAGATTTGAAGAGGTTAAATAGCTTGCCCAACATTATTTAGTTGGTAAATGAGCTGAGATGCCAAATATAGAATTTTTTGTACAATGTTATAATTTATTCTTGATTTTCATAAATGCCCTTCTTTCATATTCTTAAAAACTTTTAAAATTATAGTTGTCTAATTTGCAGAAAGTGCTACACTTATTTCCTCTCTCTAAAATACCATCAGATTTAAAAAGCTGATTGTAACATCTTTCTTTCTAAACTGACAACTGGCTTTTTTACCAGAAATTATATCTCACTTTTAATTAAAGCTCTTCACCAGCTCCATCAGACATTTTGAAATATGAACATAAAAACAAAAATATCTTGTGTCTCTTCTTTGTGATTCTGATGTTACAGTAATGACTAAATCCCTGAATTTTTTTTAATATTTCAGATTAATTCTGAGGAATCTTTAATTTATCTAATACATTATAGTTATATAAATGTAGATACTCTGAAATTAAACGGTATCTAATTAGTAAAATTGCATTACCCATACTCTGTAACAGACATAAAAATCAATCTCTTAGTATTGGTCTGTTCCTTCTTTTGTATCTGGAGGAACTGTCATTCCTAGGCACACAGTGAAGACAAAAAAAAAAAAATACAATCTCTACTGGGAATTTCCTCAAAATTCTCTGCAGTCCAACTGGCAGCCTACTTTACACAGATTCTGAATAGCTAGACACTAGGACAAGGTCCTTCTGGTGCACTGAAGACTTGTGGGGCAAGTTGCCAAAAGGAACGGGTGGTCCAGAGTTGTAAGCTTAGCACTAGACACTTCTTTTCCACTTGATATATTTGCTGTTTCCTAATGGGCACTGAGAAGTTGAGAAAACAGCAACACTTTTGACTTTCCCATGCAGCTAGGGAATTTGGGTCTCACCAATTAACAACGCTCTGATAATAATCACATGCTCTCCAGTGGGGCTATCATTTCTGGTACAAGGGACTAAGGATGAACAGCAAATAAGCAAGGTCTTACAAAATGATGCTCAATATTGACTGGATGAGATTATCTTGTCTGACTGCTTTCTGGGCATAAAATAATTACTCTATTAATGAAGATAGCCTCAACTAAAGCGCAAAAAAAACCTCTAAAGTATCTCATATCCAAAGACTAGAATTCAATAAAAAATAACCAGGCATAAAAAATCCCAGGAGAATACATGCTATCTCAACTAACTGAACAATTTAGAGTAAATGGAAACCACTATTGGAAAGCACAACACTCCAGAACTAAAATAAGGAAAAAAGAATATATGATTTGTTCAAATTTATTACAGAAATCAAATATCTAATTGAAACCTTCCCAGAAAGAATATTCCAGAGGCAGAGTGAGGGGTAAGGATAATCCGTGCAACATATTAATAGTAACATTATCTAAATTGTTTCCCAAACAAAAAAATATTTTCCAAAACATTTTATGAAGGTAGCATAATCTTGTTACTAACACTAAACACTCCTATGAAAAGTAAAATTGTAGAATATTTCAATCATGACCATAGACACAACAAACTTAATCAAAATATGAGAAAAATAAGTCCAGCAATATATAAATCAGAAAAATATAATAACCAGGTTGATTTATACCAATAGTGCAACACTGGTTCAGCAATTGGCAAATCAATTCATAACTGTCACCACATTTAAAGAATAAGTGAGAAAATTTAAATCATCAAAATAAATACATTAAAAATTTGAAAAATTCAATATTAAAAATTATTATTAAAACTAGAAATAATAATCTTGTAAAATACATCTTCTTGAAAAGCCTCAGGAAACATCATTCTAAAAATGAAATATTGAGTCCTTTCTGCCTGAGAATACAGATGAGAAAAGAATGTCTATTAATACCACTTGCAATAAAATTTGTACTAGATTCTTTATATAGGATAGGAAAAATAAATAAAATATGTAATAATTAAAAAAGGGCAAATAAAACTGTCTTTATTAAGAAATAAATTTTTGTATCAGTGGAAATTTTTAAATAACTTATTCTAGAAGTATCACTGAGAAGAATACAAAAATCACCAAATACATAAAAGTCAATCTATTTAAAGTTGTACAAAAACAATATACAGAAAATTTGAAAACGTTACTGATAAAAAATAGATATATTTTTCTAGTGAGAGCTATACCATTCCTAATAATTGAAGTCTCTCTAAATATGTAAACAAAATCAATAACATCCCAGCAGATTTATTATGAAAGTTGACAAGCCAAATTTAAAATGTATAGAGGCATGCCAAAGGGCAAGAATAGTTAAGGCCATCTTGAAAAAGAAGAAAAAGTTGAAGAGATTACTATTGGATTACAAAATCTATTATTAAAGAGTTCTAGTAATTAAGACAATGTGGGATGGGTAGAAAAAAAGACCAAAAAAATAAATAGTTTTGAAATAGACTTGACTTAAAGAACACAAAAAGTAATATTGGACCATATTACATTTTAGGGCTTCTGTCCTTTAAAAAACACCTCAATGAGAAAAAAATGGCAAGCCACCAAGGAGGGAATATTTGCTACACACATTACAAAATCACTATATATTATGGTTACTTTTAATTAGGTCTGATTTTGGCCTATTGTCCCAGTGTTAAATATTAATAGAACCATCTTTTATACTCAAATGTGTTATCACTTAGTCAACGAATTACACAATCATTTTACAAATATCCACTAAAAGATGTATGTCCAGAATATGTAAATGACTCCTATAAATTAATCAGGAAAATAATAAAAACCAATTCCAAAACTTGAACAACTTCACAAAAAGGGTATGCCAACTTCATAAAAATTATGAAAAGACATTCAACAACATTTGTCATTAGAATGCAGGTTAAAATCACAGTCTAATACCATCACTACACTAAAATTACATTAACTAAAATTTTTAAAAAGTGATAATTTCAAATCTGACTTAGGATTTCAAGCAATTAGAACTCTCCTGAGGTAGTATGTGGTATTGAAATGATCACAACCATTTCGGAAACCTTTTTGATAGCATTTACTAAAATCTAAACATGTATTTACTATATGATGTGTTATTCCACTCCTATGTACATAACCAAAGAGAAGTGTACGCAGATAAATACTAAAATATATACAAAATTATTCACATCAATATTATATAAGACAAACAAAAACTAGAAACAATATATATAACCAGTTGAATGGATATAAAAATAACTATAACTCTCTCTATACATATATAGCATAATGAAAGATTATTCAGCAATGGCCAATATATTACTGCATTGTGTGACATAAATGTATTTCAAAACATGTGAATTAAATAAACCACACTCAAAATAATTCATACTTTCTGAATCCATATGTGTGAAGTACCAAAAGAAGCAAATTGTCTAGATATTAGCAATTTTTCCCCTTAAGGGAGGATAATAAATATAATAACAGGGATTGGGTAAAAGAGGACTTCTGGAATCTGGTAATATTCTGTGTTAATTTGGTTACAGTTACATGCATGTGATCATTTTGTGAATAATTACACTGCACAATTATTATTTGTTCACTTTTCTCTACCTACATTATACATCTATCAAATATGTATTGAATATATTTCAATAATTTCCAACAATTTTCACTTTTAAAAGGGCATTATAATGGTTTTAAACAAAGAACTGGTAACATGCCCCTCTCTACTTCTCTCCTCTGATGCATTTTAGTGGTTGCTGAAAATGAAAGTGAACAACCTCAAACTGTCTGTCTTTAAAGGAAAAACATACAAGGTATAACAAATTATGATCCACCAAAAAGGGATATAACCAAAAAAGAATGCATCATTTTAGATGTAGCAAAAGAACTTTTTGAATTTTTCACATAACTCTTCTGACCTCCAAAGTGTGTGTGCATGTGTGTACATGAACATGTACATTTTTTTAATGGCTGGCAGATACGTACAAAGCCAAAATCTTATGTCTCCCACTTGGAGATGTTTAAATTTCTTGTTTTCAGCATATTTCATTATTCAACTGAAGCTTTTAGTCCAAGTGATTGTCACCCATTGAACTGTTTGTCCAAGCAGGCTTCAGTCACTCATTTAAACGTATCAATTGATGAAATTCATTAACAGCTGAATTGAAGATTAAATCAAGATAGAGTAACTATGCAATCGGTCACTGTCACCAATTTCTTAGGGGGGGACATGTAAAAGAAAATAAAAGTGTTTGAAAGGCTAACTGAAGTTTGATATTGTATAGTGTAGGTCAAAGCAGATAATGTGAACCTTAGCTAACAAAACATTTTCCCTCTGATATCAAATGACAGGCAAGAGAGTTAGGGTGGTAAATAATAACATTTGTTTAATTTAGAGTAGAAAACTTAACTGCTATTTGAAGGTGTAATACTATAAACAATTTCCTTGGGCGATAGGGGACTGTACACTCACTATACGGTGTTAGAAGTTGAATTTTGGTGAGCATACAGGGGAAAGAAAGATATTTTGTTCACTTAACATCTCTCACCCCAAACTGAAAATTAAAAAGAAAAAAACAAAAAACACCAAACATGCAAAATTATTCATGTGAAAGTTAAAAAAGAAAGGATCTCAAGTCAATTCTGACCCCATCCCACTATATTTTCCACCATAGTATGCTTAGTTCAAATTTGTAATATTTGTAAATTGAAGCAAACACCCCTAAAAATGAAATTCAGCACCTATTAAAAAAATGAAAAACAAAAATCAAGGCACCTGAGCGTCTCAGTCAGTTGAATGCCTGACTCTTCATTTCAGCTCAGGTCATGATCCCAGGTTCGTAGAATCAAGCCCTGCACTGAGTGTGAAGCCTGGATAAGAGTCTCTCTCCTTTTCGCTCTGCCCCTCTCCCAGCTCATGTTCTCTCTAAGAACAAAACTAAACAAAATAAAACAAACAAGCAAAAACATACATACATACAAAAAAAAAAGAACCCACAAAAAACATTAGACCTAGTAAGTCCTGCCATATTTCATTTTGAAGATACAGAAGTAAATTACTAATTTCCCACAGATATGAACTGTTTGAATGGCAGTCCTGCATTTTAATGTGGTTGTATCATTTTTTGTTTTACTTTATGTATTTGCTTTTTAATCCATCCCTTCTTCTGCTTTCTGGTTAAGAACAATCCCTCCTCCTCTTAATATGAAACTACTATACTCTTTTTCCAAATGTGCAATGTTTACTGAGAGCTTACAATCAAAATTGTTTTTTCTACTTGGAAAAAATCATGGATATATTACCTAAGCTGGACTATTATAATACCAATCACTATAATTTTTAGACTTTATTCCAGACTAGAGTGTGTCCCAGCTAGACCTGAGCCAGGCTGGAGGCCATTTTCATGTCAAGCGGCATAAATTGAAATGTAATCCAGGAGCTGTTGATGGCCATCCTCCCCAGTATGTACTCAAAGCTAGTCAGTCCTCTACAGAAAAGAACAAATCCAGTATGCATTTAAAACAGCAAAGATTTAAATCTAAGACAAATCATACTGTTAATACCACATGCCTGGATCCATTTGCTCTCAGCCACATTGATTTCATGAGCTCCAATGTGTATTTCACTCAAACAAATTGAGGTTGTATTGTTGCTTGCAACAGAAAAAATTCTAACTAATATAGAAGCAAGGAGCTGGAAAAAGGAAATTAGCTTGATTACAGGACAATTAGGATTTGATGCAAAATCTCATATGTGTAAACTTAACATTATTATTACTGGTGAGTCAACACTTCAATTAAAAACAAAAGTAATAAATTATTTTAGTAAGTCTGGTTCAGTGCCAGGTCTATGATGAGGCTGTATTCAGGGAACAGATCTTAGTAATATATTCCCATGCATCTCCAAACACAATTTTTTGAAGGGACATATTTGATACTACTTTGGAGATTTTCTTTGATTTACAGATCTTGTCTTGGAACACAAACTCCTTTCACATATGTACAAGTGCTATCAGTGACTTGCCTTTAAACTGTATTATTTTAGTGCATTCTCCCCTCTTTGAAAAAACAGCACCTTTATCAGTTTACCTGAACTTTCTTTGGTTGAAGGGTTTTGCTCTGCCTGAGACCACAAAACAGAAAAATCTGAGAATTAATGCCCTCCATCTCAATTAAGGGGCGCCTGGGTGGCTTAGTCGGTTGAGTGTCCGACTTTCGCTTAGGTCATGATCTCGCGGTTCGTGGGTTCGAGCCCCACATCGGGCTCTGTGCTGACTGCCAGCTCGGAGCCTGGAGCCTATTTCAGAGTCTGTGTCTCCCTCTCTCTCTGACCCTCCCCTGCTTACGCTGTCGCTGTCTCTCTCTCTCTCCCCTAGAAATAAAAATATTAAAAAAAAAAAAGAATTCTCAATCACTGTTTGATAGAGTTGGTGGATAAGTATCTCCAGCTCTCTTGATCCTCAAATAGGATAACTCTGAGACACGTTTTGATACATTGTATCCCAGATATACTAATAAGGTTAAGCTTTAGTTGACAACTATAGAGACTCGTCTGCTAATGCACTTTTCCCAATTTCCTTTATTTATGGGGATTGCTGCTCTATTTATGCCTATATCTTAATTTAATAATTAACATTTGATAATATTTATTCATATGTGTGTATTTTTTAACTAAATCCATTATTTTTATATATATTTTAAATTAATAATCGATATAGAGGCACCTAGGTGGTTCAGTCAGTTAAGCATCCAATTCTTGATCTCAGCTAGGTCTTGATCTCAAGGCTAAGAGTTAAAGCCCCATGTTTGTTCACGAAGCCTACTTAAAAATAAATAAATAAATAAATCATAAATAATAGGGGCACCTGGGTGGCTTAGTCAGTTAAGTGTCCAGCTTGGGCTCAGGTCATGATCTTGTAGCTCATGAGTTCAAGACCTGCATCCAGCTCTGTGCTGACAGCTTGGAGACTGGAGTCTGCTTTGGATTCTGTCTCCCTCTCTCTAGGTCACTCCCTCACTTGCACTCTGTCTCTCTCTAATATTGATAAATATTAAATGTTTTAAATTAAAAATGTGTATATATAAATAATGTATCCAATATATTGATGAGAATTGAATCCTTGAAGTCTCACAATGATGTTTAAAATTGTACCTGCCCTTTGCCTGAGGCTGCAAAATGGTATTAATTTTGAGATATTCTTCCTAATCAGTACTTTTGGCTCTAAGGTTAACAATATAAATAATATTTTCACTAAGATATGCGAAATTGATTACTAAAATTTCTGGATGAATGTAAAACAAAATAAACATACCAGAGATTTATTATAAATTTTATACATGACAAAAGTCAAATCAGAATTATTGTCCTAGTATCTAATATGATCTGATTTAGTTTGGCTACATCTCTAAGGCATTACCAAAACTGTTACTTTGCTTTATGGACCCAATCATGAAGCAGTAAAATAGTGACTTCTGGTCTTTATTCTCATTGACCACTTAAAATATAGTCGGGGGGAGTACGGATCAAATGTGACTTCTCTATTCTGATGTGATCAAGCAAGTAACAGATGACCACAGTCTAATTTTCAACAGTTTTTCTTGACAGTTTGAAACTAGACAGCAGAACATCTCAGGGTAAAGAATAAAGCTACCAACAACGTCATTAAACGGTCGATTGCTCGTGCACTTTGTTTGAAGAATTCAATTTCAATAAAACTGATTTTTTTAACAAAATACTTTCCAGATTTTAGTGTAATGTGTTTACAGTAAACCTCTCAAATTTCAATTATTGAGAAGGTAAAAGGACAGGCATCTCTAAATTTTAATAAAAACCTAAGCTATCAGCAAACACCAAACAGGATAGACAGGAAAGAAAATATATCTGAGGAGTTTGTTGCTCTTTTAAAAAAGTCAACTAAGTAAATCAATAATTTTGCACTTAAGATACTGAATAAAGACACTACTTTCCTTGGCAGCCTTTATAGAAAAGGTTCGAGGTCAATTGAAAGGCTTCAAATCACTATTTACCATTCATACACAGTGATTTTCTATATACATTGAAGACATTTTTCATAATGTTGATTTATAGATGCACTTAAAAAGGGCAATTGAAAAGAGTGCTCTTTGGGGTAAGTATCTGCTGTGGGAGGAACAATCAAAGACAGGCTTCAACTAAGCTGCCTGGTGTCAGAAAATGCAGTTATATCAATTTGAGTATTTGGAGACATAGATTTCAATCTAGGAACTGCTGTGTTTAATGCTTTTTTCGTCTCCCAGTTTATTCCTTTCATACTTTAAATAGCATTTCTAAGATGAATAGCTCTTAATATGTAAACATTTTAGTGTGAGTAGTGAACAGAACAAAGCAAATGACCTATTTTGTTGGAATTATTGTTGCTATACTCTTACACAGAAAGGTAAAGAATTTAAACTCCAGGAAGGAAAATATATAAATAATCTTTCTGGTTAAATGTTAACATAACACTTTTTTTTGCAGTAAATTATAGTGGGTTTTTTTTCTAAATTTACTTTTAAAAAAATAAATAAATAAATAAACCTGTCTTTCCAAAGAGTACTAACTCAATTTTGAGGAAAAAACACTCAGCAAATTCAGATCCAAAAGATCACAATACTTTCATGTGTAAACTGTTTACATATGTGTAAGTGACAGATTATTTTAATTACATTAGATTGAAATAAAAAAAGGAAAGTAAAAATCTCAATAGAAATACTTTTGTTTTCTTTGCAAATTGATTAGTCAACGATTTCCTTTTGTTCTGTATTAGGTAAGGGATTTTCTGACATTTAAGGGTAGGGACCATGAAACATCCTTCATTTGCTAGTTAGAGCTCTCAAATAATTCTTCATTTTGTACAATTAATGACTATTTGCCAAAGGAACTGACTGATCAAAAGCTGAGAATATATTGATCAAAAGCTGAGTATATATGTATTTTCCTTCCTACACTGAGGGGAAGTAGAGAGTCTGTTTTAGTCTTTAAAAAATAAAATAAAAAAAAATCTAATCCAAAGGCAGGGTTTACCATTAAGATGTCTTTGATTTAAAAACTGAGGATCTGAACTAGTTTCTTTGTCTGTTCTGAAGTTCTAATAGATGGAAATCTCACTATTTTTATTTGATTAATTCCTTTATGTAATTGGTTCATCACAAATCAATATTTACATGATGTTGCTATCTTCTTCATGATTCTCCTCCAAGTGTTTTGTCAATCTAGTTATTTTTAGTGGCCCTATGTGGTCTTCAAGTTTCTTTCACATTAATATAATCATTAGTATACAAAGAGACTTATTTCTGAAATGTTAACATTACTGAATATTTAAATAATGTAAGTAGATATTCTAAGAACTTCAGATAAAACAATCTTCTAAAACCAGTAATTTCCATTTTAGAGAATAGAACTTTCAGTTCATTGAGTAATTTTATATTACCTTTATAATCTGTTTTATTCACCCAATTGAAACATGATAATATGGCTAACATTTTAGTAGCTTAAGGAGATAAAATTAGTGCAGTTGAAATACCATCTGTTTATTTCTAGATATCATCAAACAAAATGAAATGACTAAAAACAACAGAGTTTGAGGCACAAGAAAGGGAATGATTTACAAGTCTTTGTGTAAGGTGAGTGGGTACTAGAAAACCCAGACTGAGATAGATAATTAGAATATTGAGTTTTGCCTAATCAAGGTAGTATATATCTCATAATAAAGGGTATGTTATTTTTTTTTATTTAATATTATCCATGAGAGCAGAGATCATAGTATCTATGTCCTACAAGTGTTACTATAATAAAACTGACTCAGGTAACAATCAATACTAATTTTAAAAAGTATTTTTAGAGTCCCAATCTACACAAGATCATACAACTTTGTAGAGACAAAAGACTGTGTATGGAAATCAACCACATGAAACCAAACCCAAAGAGCTTATAATAATAAAACACAAAAGAAATTAAGATTAATATAATAAAACATATTTCTGGGGCCCCTGGGTGGCTCAGTCAGTTAAGTGTTCAACTCCTGATTTTGGCTCAGGTCATGATCACACAGTTCATGTGATTGAGCCCTGCATCAGACTCTGCTGTGGCAGCACAGAGCCTGCTTGGAATTCCTCCCCCCTCCCCCCAGTCCCACTCCCGTTTCACTCTACCAAAATAAGTAAATAAACATTAAAAAAAAACATATTTCCAAGAGGAAGATAATTCATCAGTTAGGGTTGTCAGCTAGGGCTGTCATTATAAGGTATACAGACTGGGTAGCTTAAACAATAGAAATTTACTTCCTCATGGTTCTGGAGGCTATGAATCCAAAGTATTGACAGACTGATTTCTTGCTTTTGTTTTAAGTTTATTTATTTGTTTTGACAGAGAGACAGAGAGAGAAGAGAAGAGAAAGATTCCCAGTGCAGAGCCTGCCTTGGGGCTCAAACTCACCAACCTTGAGATCATGATCTGAGACACAATCAAGAGTCTGATGCTTAACTGACTGAGCTACCCAGGCACCCCAACAGGGTTGGTTTCTGCTGAGGGCCTGACGTATGTATAGCTGTCTTCTGATAATGCAGTTACATGCTATTCTGTTTTTGTTTGTTTGGTTTGGTTTGGGTTTTTGTTGTTTTATTTGCTTGTTTGTTTATAATGATACCAGTTATATCAGATTAAGGCTCAATCTAATGACCTCATTTAACTTTAATTACCTCTCTAAAGACCTGATCTCCAATACAATCATATTCTGAGGTACTAAAGGTCAAGACTTCAACATACGAATTTAGTGGGGACACAATTTAGTGGAGACACATGAGAGAATGAGCATGCAAGTTCAGGAGATAAGAGACCATGTTTATTTGCACAATATCACATACAAAGATGCAAACAAATTAATTTATTCCAAAGTATTGTGTACTCTGTGAGATTAACTCAGGCCCTTGGGTAATTGAGTCATTTGCTGATTTAATTAATCTCTTCTACTTTAATTCCTCTTGTAGTTCAAAAGTGTTCTTTTAATATGCTCAGACGATCACAGTGTATGAGACAGTCTCCTTTAGCTTCATTTTTCTAATATTCCTACAGGGCTAATGCTTTGCATATTTACCTGAAAGAAAAACATGGCAACTCTGATAATAACCTCTAGATTCCAGGATAACCAGGGACTTTCCTACATGCCTTGTTATCATCCATTATTTACTACTACTTTTCAGTTTAAGAATGGTTTACCATGATAATAATTAAAGAAGAATATTAAAATGACATTTGCCCTTTATTTAGTGTCTGTTGAGTGTGAGATACCTTCACTAGATAGTCCTCAATCTCTATCAGACTTTCCTCTCAATCATCACCAAAAAATACTCTCAAGCTGGTGCTTAGCAACCAATGTAGTTAGGTCATATGATCAAGGGAAGTAAGCTCTTGATGGCAAGTGTTCCTTTGAGACCTAAAAGAAAACTGAATCCAACAATGGTTCATGTAAAATAAAAATTTGTTAACTCCTATTTCAGTGAAGTGAGAAAAACCAGTATGACTTTACAAGCGACTAAATTACTCTGAAATAATTTCGGTATTAGAAAAATAAACTTGTAAGACTGATGTTTATTTTTAAAGAGGAAGATGGCATATTAATGCCTGGAAGCAACAGGATTAATTTGGAATGTTTTCCAGTTTTTGATTACCTGGTCTGTGTTTGCATTTTATTCACTTTGCAAAAAGGGGAAAAGACTTAATTAAATGTCTCTCCTCCTGTGCATCTAAAATTCTAAACTGATCTTGTGTGCATTGTCTTTGAAGAGCTCTGGTGGTGCCACAACTTGTAGCAAGAGAAGAAAACTTATAATATAAAGAAAATATAAATAAGATGAGAGCATTTCTAACTTAAAAACCACTGCACAGGTTTGAATTAAAGGAGGTTAGGTTTTTACAGTGTATGAACATGAGTTTGTTCATTTCAATCTATAGGATAAAGGGATTTATTGAAAATGTTTGATGAACATTAATCCAAATGAACAAGGAACCATTTGTATTTTTTCAAACTGGTAGTACATTCTTAATGTGTTTTTATATAAAAACTTTTATAATTGCATGTATATGATTATATGCATGAAATAATGATTACCCATTATATATTTGTACTATAGAAAAACTAAATATTTTCATTGTGCTTAGAAGGTTAATAATTAATGGAACTGATGCACACAGTGATATTAAGACATGTTAAAATGATGAAAAGTGAACAGTATTTAGTTACACATAAATTAGCATATATACTAAGTGGATGATAAAAGGAAATAATCTTCACTTTCCCTATTCTAAAAATATTTGAGAAGAGGTAAAATAACATGGACAGTTTAAATGATAAAATAAATTATTTGAAGAGTTTATATGGCTAGCTTTTAAGAAGGGTTACATAGTTTTATGGTCAATAAAACCTATAGTTAGATATAATGTAAGAAAGGTAAAGGCTATGAAATATTATGCTTTGATATTTTAATAGTGTTAGGTCAGGAATGAATTTTATTTCACTCCCATACTGTCATATTGAATTAAATAGCTCCTCTAGAAGCAAACAGATTCAGAAAATTCTGTTTATTTTTATGAACAACTAACATGATGGATTCTGAAATTATGGTGCTACAGTGTTTCCATCAAACCTATAAAATGAATTTAACTTTCCTCATAACAATTTTGATATGATGGAACTTGAAGAATATAAGATTTATAAAAATACACACATGATGGAGAGCAATAGGAGAGTAGTCAGTGCATATATAAAAACGCCTAAAGTTGAACTTTACTTGATCATTTTGTTTCATAATCACTCATACAAGCACACATATATCATCTTTTTCATATTTGACTTACTCATACATGAAGCAGGCATTTCAACAAGCTCCAGAGCTGAGGTTATTCCCATCATGTTTAAAACAATAACTCCATTTAGGTTTGTATTTTACGATCCCTATTTATTTTGTGAAATATAAACAGGGAATTGATATGATATGCCTCACAATTTAAAATTACACTTGTACTCAGTGACACAATGAATGTGAAGTAAGCAACTGTAGAATATCTTCGTGGCAACAAGTGCCTTGTAGGAGATGAAGATAAATAAATACAAGATTCAATAGTAACATTAGTCTAGAATATTATATTTGCCAAGTGTTTTTTTCTTCCCATTTTTGTTTTTGAGTTTTAAGATACAAATAAGTAAATTACTATGTACAGTCCTCTATGATCTAAGCATGCATGAATATATCCATAATGCCAACAAATGTTTAATGTTTGTTATAAACCAGTTTCCAATACAGAGTCTATCTAATAAGTTACAGTATACAAGCTCCTAAAACATAACGTAAAATGTAGGGAAAAAATATTCCCCAATTAGGTAACATATATAATATAAAAGATATGGATGGATATTCTTCTATTTTTTTCCACAAAGAAGGCCTACAGATTTGTCTTATCTAATTCTTTTCTTTTTTGTAAAGGCACAATTCAAGAAATAATGTTATCCTTTTCATCTAAGTAAAATCAAAAGATGAGAAAATTATAAAGATAAAACTGTCTTATTAGAGGAGACAGCTGTGAAAAGCAATAGCCTGATATTGAGGAGTGTGCCAAAATGCTAAAAGTCAATCAGAGCCCTAACAAAACAAAGCAAGTTTATATTATTTCAGGTAAATGCCAACAACATATTCATAATATGAGCCCAAGAAATCACAGAAAAGTAAAATATCAATGAATATAGTCAAGATTTTCATAAATTACATTATTGATGACTGATCAGAAGAATTTGAGGGGTGCCTGGATGGCTCAGTTGTTTAAGTGTCCAGCTTCAGCTCAGGTCATGATCTGACTGTTTGCGAGTTTGAGCCCCATGTTAGGCTCTGTGCTGACAACATGGAGCCTGGAGCCTGCATGGATTCTGTGTGTGTGTCTCTCTCTCTGCCCCGTCCCCCACCCCCAGCTCGTGCTTTATCTCTCTCTCAAAAAGAAACATTAAAAATTTTTAAAAAAAGAATTTGAGCTATCCAAAAATCCTCTAATGTAGAATATCTCATTGTAAGATGCCACTGTTATATAGAGGTATGATTGTCTCTTACTAAACACCATTTTTTTCACTATATATGTGCGTGTGTGTGTGTAAAGACAGAGCTGGGGGGAGGGAGAGAAGGAGAGATAGAGAGAAAAAAAAAAACTTAGAAACTCTCTAAACCCAATAGCTACATTATAAATACAGGCAAAATTTGGTGATTTGCTGTAAGTCATGAAGGCAATAAAATGACTTGAAACCAAAGGATGTACTTTGATGCTCTCTTGTCTGTCATGGCCTTTGTTGTCCAGAAGAACTTCCATCTTTATGAAATTTTCAGGATTTTTACTCCATAAATTTACATGAAGTACCTATAAACCTTGAATTTAAATTCATAAATATCCTTCAAGGAAAGTACTGAAGGAGGTAAAAATCAATTTAACTATCAAAAACACACTGGATGTGGTGAGGGGAGGGTGCGGCTCCTGGGTGGCTCAGTCAGTTAAACATCCGACTTCGCTCAGGTCATGATCTTGTGGTCTGTGGGTTTGAGTCCCATGTGAGGCTCTGTGCTGACAGCATGGAGCCTGCTTCAAATTCTATATCTTCTTCTCTCTCTGCCCCTCCCCAGCTCATGCTCTGTCTCTCTCTCAAAGATAAATAAACATTAATTTTTTTTTAAATCCATCCAATGGAGGAGCCTAGGGCGGGGGTGTCCAAATGTCTGGACTCCAAGGGCTCATGACCATCTTTATATCCTTGGATGAGGTTGGAAACTTGTCTTTGATTCAGTTTCTTAACCTATGGCATGTGTGTTATAATGTCATCCTCCCTGTCTCTTGCATTGTACAAAAAGAAATTATATTGGTTCATTCAAAACAAACCACAGACTTGTACGTCCTAGAATATCATGGGTAAGAGACCATGTGTATCTTGTTCATTGCTTTAAACTATGTACCTGGTGTTCACAGACAATCAAATATTTGCTGAATGAATGGACAGATGAATAAAACCTGACATCCAAGGGGTAGACATACAAAATGCATGAAAAAGATACAGTCCTTGCTTCCACAGAAATTAAGCTCAGAATGTGTTAATAAAATGAGAAAATAAATTTAAGAAAACTGAGAATAACATAATGTACCTGCCCTTTCTGAGTTCATAGCACAGCATGTTATTTCTGATAAATTATTTTCTTCTAAAATAAAATCTACTTCCATCAACTATCTCAGCAGCAGCTGAAGTAAGGACTTTCAACTCTATGTTTAAAAAAAAATGTTACTAGTGTTGTGTAAAATTCAAAAGAGGAAATATTATCAATAAAGGGCTGGGAGTAGATGGTGCAGAGGCAGTATAATGATTTATTTGTTTCAATCTGAAAAATTAGCAAAATTAGGAGTTTCAAATATATGGTGTATATATCTCTACATGTAGATAAACAGAGATTCTTTTGCTTTTAAAGGTAGAAAAAGATTATGTACATATAATGAGTTTCCTTTTTAACTGTGTTCTTTCCCTATGGATATGAGCAATAAAATCCAAGCTAATTTTCTTTCTGTAAATTTTAAGTGCATGTGAGTTTGTAAAAGCACTGATGATTTTGCCAGCATTTTCTTTTTCTTTTCTAACGTTATGATAGAAAGTAAATCTTTTAATTTCCCTGGTTAAGTTATATTAACAAGGTCTAAATATTATTGATTCATGATATTAAAGGCAAAAAATATCATTCAGTGATCATAATAATGAACTATGACCTTTATATAAGAATATGTTTTCAAAGCAATGATAATTAAAACATAAAATTCCCATTAACATTAATAGAAATGTCACATTTATTGCATAGAAATCTAGACTATAATTAATGTTGATCTTTTTTATTGTCAAAGCTGATTATCTATACAATTATAGCTTTTCTGATTTAAATATTTTTTCATCAGGAACTATTTTACACACTGTCATTTGCAGAATATTATTATCTGAACTCCTAAAACATAAAGTTCCCATTGGGAAGATTTATTAAAGTGGAAATCAGAGCTCTGTAACAGATCACATCACTTGATCTTAGCCAAAAGACCCAGAAGCAATGTAACAGATCACATCAACCTGCATGAAAACAACTGATGCTCTGCAAAGGTAAGGCCAGTGGACACGAGTCAGTAATTTTGTTCATTCTTTCCCTGGTTTAAAAAAAAAAAAAAAAAAAAAAAAAACTTGACTACATTTACCTTTTATGTTGTTTCTCAAGTGTTTGTGTATGAGTGTTTTTCCAAATACTGTGCACTGAATAATGTAATTGGTTCTACACCTCAGTAAGTCTAAAGGAGGGGTAAAAAAGAGATCACCTTTCAGACTTTATCTAGATATTCAAGTGTCCAATATGCCACTCTGAAACGTTCCCACTCTTTATCAGTCTGACAGAACTAAAAAATGGTACCCAGTAAATATGTTTAGAATCTGAAGAATTCTGCTTTTATTTAAATTTTATCTCACAGAATTACACAGAGCAGTGATTACCCACACGCGTATGCATGTGCACACGTGTGTGTATGTGCGTGTTTTAATAGTCTTCCCCACATTCCCTTTCTTGGACAGAACTTCCAATTAACGTTTGTATAGTGAATGTAAAAATGGAACTAAGGATAAAGTGGAATTTCATTTTCTCAGATAAAAACAAAGTGGCTTGGGATCAAGTATTAGCTTGCAAGCTTTCAATGAGGTGAATAGATAAACAACTTGAAGAAACAGCAAACTTTACTTACAATGAGGATACAGCTTTGCATTGGCATTTTGAGTTTGCTTTGCTACAGAGTAACCTAATAGCTTTTCTTTGGGGAAATTGGTTTTGTAACAATTTATTTCTGGTTGTTTTCTCTCAATAAGGTTATTGAGCTTCACACTGACTTCAGTATAAAATGTCTAAATCCTAACTGCAAGCATATCGGTCTATTGTTTCAAGATTCACAGAGAAAGAAAAATAACAGATTACACGATTGGAGATAAAAAGAGAAGTTGACTGCAACGTTGTAACTCCTCCAGTTTCTCTTATGATTAAATAACTTCACAAGTATTTATTAAGGAACAATTTACAAGGCAAAACACTGTGGGGTTTTGTTTCCCTTACTGTTTTGTGTAACTAAAGACAATTTAGTAAAACCCACTAATACCTGTCTGAAATTAGAAACTGGAAACTAGTTTCCTAAACTGGAAACTTCTTGAATTCTGTCTACCTTAATAACTGATTTACAGCAAACTATATTAAATATTTTCTATTCAATACAAAGACAGTATTTTTTTTTCACTCAGAACATTTACCCAGAGAATACTAAATTCTTTTAATTGTGATTGTTTTCAGGTCACATGGCTCAATTTTCTTAATTATAACTGTGATTTCTTCTAAACCCCTATATATTTCTTCCTGCAGTAACACAGAATTATCTTACAAAATTCTCAGTTCAGTGACAATAATATTAATAGTTCTAAATGTTGTAATTATTTTATAAATATTCTTATTTGTCCAAACACCAACTTTTTGATTTGGTGCTATTGTCATCAATCCTAATTTTATTTATGGGAAAGTGTGAAAAAACTTGCCTGTTCTACAGTCATAAAGCAGAATGTGTGGATTCAAAACCACGTAGTATATTTCCAGAGCCACATCTTCAGCCACTGAGTCAATCTGTAGCATTACTTATTAAAGAATTCTTCCTTATATTTATCTTTAAGAAGAAACTTACCTTGACTTCCAACTTTTGAACTACATGTAACAATTTATCACACAGAACTTCAGTGATAGAAAATACTAATTTTCCTTTCTATGTCTTCTATAATAGCAAGTTTAACAACTAGCATATCTTAATAGATACGGTTTTCAGACCTTTGTCTATATTTGTCACATACCTCCCCACACACACATTTGTGCCACTTTATATTGCCTTATTTTAAAAATAATTAAGAACTGAATCAATTATTTGATGTGCCAAAATATGGGCATTGTTACCAGTTTAGTTGGTTTCTCACAAGCTTGCTAGACCTAGGGCCCCAGGGTTGTGGGTTCAAACATACTGAATACCAAACATATGAAATGGCTAATGGGACAAATGTTAAATCTGCATAATCCACGACAAAAGTGTTACAAAGTTCCAACTGTGAGAGAGTTTGTGTTTTCCATAAATTCATGAAAGCTGGGAATAAAAAAAGGGAAAAGGGGGGGGTGGTCAAGGGTGTTGGATAAAGTAGGATACCTTCCTTTGTGGAAGCCAGAAATTTTGTGCAATCCCTTCCTGTAACATTTCAGATGAGAACCTTGTCACTAATGCCTCAACAAATGTTGGCCTTGGCCCAAAATTGAAAACTATCTTCCAGCAGAAATACCATATTGTTACAGTCCTCTTTATATAATACATCTTGAATCTTTTTTCAAGGATAAGCATTCAAGAAGAAAGTCTCTCCTATTTTCAATATCTTTTGATGCTGTGCTTCCTCATTCCACCTGACCCACTCATGTTAATTTTCTGTTACCCCTTTAGCAGTTTACTACTACCTGCCTACCTAGTTTTCCCTCCAGTTCATAAATACCCAAGTGCTTATAATATGCCAGAAATATACAAAATGATGGGGGGGAACTTAGTCTTATGGAGAAGATATACAACACACAGGTAATTTTATTTTATTTATTTATTTTTTTTTTTGAAATCTAAAAATTTTTTTTTTTTTTACAAATAGTTTATTGTCAAATTAGTTTCCACATAACACCCAGTGCTCATCCCCACAAGTGCCCTCCTCCATGCCCATCCCCCCCTCCCCCCCACATCCATCAGTCCTCAGTTTTTGTCAGCATTCAAGAGTCTCTCATGGTTTGCCTCTCTCCCTTTCCCCCACCATTTCCCCCCTTCTTCTCCCGATTGGTCCTCTGTTAAGTTCCTCCTAGTCCTCCTATACGTGCACACATATGATATTTGTCCTTCTCTGCCTGACTTATTTCGCTCAGCATAACACCCTCAAGGTCCATCCATGTTGCTACACATGGCCAGATTTCATTGTTTCTCATTGCCATGTAGTATTCCATGGTATAGATAAACCACATCTTCTTGATCCATTCATCTGTTGATGGACACTTAGGCTCTTTCCATGTTTTAGCTATTGTGGAGAGTGCTGCTATGAACATTGGGGTACATGTGCTCCTATGCCTCAGCATTTCTGTATCCCTTGGGTAAATTCCTAGCAGTGCTATTGCTGGGTCATAAGGGAGTTCTATTGTTAGTTTCCTGAGGAACCTCCACACTGTTTTCCAGAGGGGCTGTACCAGTTTACATTCCCACCAACAGTGTAGGAGGGTGCCCGTTTCTCCACATCCTCGCCAGCATCTAGAGTTCTCTGATTTGCTCATTTTAGCCACTCTGACTGGCGTGAGGTGGTATCTCAGTGTGGTTTTGATTTGTATTTCCCTGATGAGGAGGGATGCTGAGCATCGTTTCATGTGTCTGTTGGCCATCTGGATGTCCTCTTTGGAGAAGTGTCTGTTCATGTCTTCTGCCCATTTCTTCACTGGGTTGTTTGTTTTTCGGGCGTGGAGTTTGGTGAGTTCCTTATAGATTCTGGATATTAACCCTTTATCTGATATGTCATTTGCAACTATCTTTTCCCATTCCGTTGGTTGCCTATTAATTTTCTGGGTTGTTTCCTTGGCTGTGCAGAAGCTTTTAATCTTGATGAGGTCCCAATCATTTATTTTTGCTCTCGATTCCCTTGCTTTTGGGGATGTGTCAAGTAAGAAGTTGCTGCGGTGGAGGTCAAGGAGGTTGTTTCCTGCTTTCTCCTCTAGGGTGTTGATAGTTTCCTGTCTCACGTTCGGGTCCTTTATCCATTTTGAGTTTATTTTTGTGCATGGTGTGAGAAAATGATCTAGTTTCATTCTTCTGCATGTTGCTATCCAGTTCTCCCAACACCATCTGTTAAAAAAGCTGTCTTTTTTCCATTGGATATTCTTTCCTGCTTTGTCAAAGATCAGTTGGCTGTATACTTTTGGGTCCACTTCTGAGTTCTCAATTCTGTTCTATTGGTCTACACACAGGTAATTTTAATCTAATGCTACAATACACACAAAATCAATTTCCATGGAAAGATATTTAAAGGACAGAACCAACCTCTGGGGAAACTCAGAGGATAGTTCTCATGGGGAAAATGTCTATGCACATGCCATTAAGTTAGAGGAAGTTGGATACTCCTGGTAAATTGCAAATAGCACTTTAATGATAGAAGTGTGTTGTTCAAGGTAAAGTTCGATGTAGGTTGAGACCAAAAAAAAAAAAAAAGCAAAAGATCAAACAACATGTATATTTTATCAATTTTAAGGATTCAAGGTTTTGCATTGAAAGTAATGAAGAATCAGCATAAGTTTGTTTTAAGTTATTAATGATCATATTCTTATACAGGCTGCCAGCATTAGCTAGCCTGGCTCAATATTTAATCAGTTAGGCTTTCCACAGAAACAGGCAGCATGGCGAGCAGCTAGAACAATGCAGGTTTATCCATAATCCCTTTTTGCCATTCAACACCATTCATGATCCATGTGTGTAGTTTCTGAACAGTCAGCAATTAACAAGATTCAAATAGTTTGCAAAATTTTCAGTTTCTACACACTTTATCATCCAAACCTGAATTTTAATTAAAGTGCTTTCTTTTTTTTCCTATGTCATTGCTGCAACAGCATCTGCCCTCCAACCTCACAGTCCAGTCTGATAAGGGTGACAAGGTGGTGGGGGGGGGGGGTCACAATCCTACTGGGAAATTCACCAGGGCAGGTCCTCGTCTACCTAGTCCACACTATCTCAGCAGAGGGCATCGCATATAGAAGGTGTGGAAAAACACATCCTGTACCAACACATGCTTGCAAGAATAAATGACTACTGAATGGATAATCCATCAAACAGAACTGGATTCAAACCCAGGCTTGTCTGTATATATACTTGCTGTGTGATCTTGAATCAATAGAAGAGCCTTTCAGAAAAGAACCTTAACTTCTGAACCCAAACTTCTGCTTCTCCAAAATAGGGGCAAATAATCCTGTATCATCTTATCTCCCTGGAGTCTAAAGATCAAAACCAAAATTTTAAAAAAATTTTAATTGGCCCCACGTATCCCAAAACCCCATCCCCAGAGCTGGCTAAGTAAACAGGAATGTGGTTTCATGCCTGAGGCAGACACTTCAGAAGATGGCATAACCTGTCTCACCTGGGCTGCTGGCTCCGGCTGCAATGCGCAGGCTCCTCCTCCTCACTGTATCCAGAAGAACTCCAGTTCTCCTGGGTAGCCCTAGGTTTTCCTCCTTTCCAGCGGACTAAACTTTTTTCCTTCTGTACCAGTTAAGTATTCCAACCACTAACAGGATAAATAAAGTTTTCTTCAAAAAAAAAAAAAAAAAAGTAAATGTCGACCTCAGCTGCTCTGGCAGGAAGATGCAGGATGGGCTCTCAAGAGTCCTGAAAGAACAGCAACAGCTGTGAGTCCTGAAGGAACTTGAGCCTCAGGGCAGCAGGGCACGGAAATACGAAAGGAGGAGAAACCAGCCACTGGAAAAGGCATACGTCCGCAAAAAAGCTGTGCTTCACCTGGAAGACTTGTAGGAACGCTAACTGGGAGCTGCCGCGAGGCAGCGGGGGTCCCAGACCCTCTCTACCCGAGGCTCCAGCCCTCCAAGTTCTGCTCCTAGAAGGTTCCACCCAGGGCCTTCCTCCCGGAATCCGGCTCTACTTCCTCGCCGGCCCGGTGATGCGCCGCCCTTTCCAGATCTCGCATCGGAGATAACACAGCTGACGCGCTGAGAGTGTTGTTCCGCCCTTATGTAGTCCCTACATTTCCGGCTTCTTCTCCACTTCCTTTTCGTCCACATTAAACAATGAAAAATGAAATCTGAGGGCAGATATATTTTGACAGTATGTAACTTCGTATAGCAAGAGTTTGAAATACGTTAAACACTAGACATCCCGGTTATCAAAACCAATGCATCGCTTTTATGATAGCAAGTGTCATACAATTATTTTCTAAATTTGTCAGGAGGTGGTAGTTTCTAACTTCTGTCCTATAGTAGTGTAACAGTTTCATATAAGCTGTTAACAGATTCTTCATAAAAATGATGTGTATACTGACATTATAATTATGGGAGGTATTATGATTAGTAGGCAGACTACCTACTACTTCTTTTTTCCTAACCCATGGCTACTTGAATAGAATGCTTTATACTAGATTTCGTCATTTTCATTGAAATGGTTTCCAATTTTCTTTAAAAAAATCTCTTGGGTCTCTCTCTCTTTTTATTTTTAAGGAAAACATAATCACTTTCATATTATTAACTTGAATTTATAAAGTGCTGGTAAATTTTTTTTAAAGATACCCCCATGCAAATAGTAACAGTTGGGGGGGTGTGATGAGGAGTTCTTTTTGTATTTGTTTTCTGCCAATAAATGCTTTAATGGAAATCAAAATCTGTAATTTACATAGTAGTAACCAGCTTGGCCTGTCCCTTATGCTCCAGTGCACATCTGGGGCTAATCAACTGCATTTTATCCACATTTGGATACTGCATTTAATCCATCAGTAACTGTCTTTACAGCACATACTCTGGGGTTAAAGTTTCAGTGTTAATACTTCCCTCAGGGAAACATTACCATGATAACACAAAGGATGTTGAACTATTCTTTCTTCCACCACCAGAGCAATGGTTCAGTAAACATAACTTGGTCAAAATACATGAGAGCACAGTAAAGGGAAAGAAAAGAGTAGAAAGAGTGGCAGGAGTGGGCTCAAATTAAAAAAAAAATTTTTTTCCACACACTTCTACAACAGTTTTTTGTTTTGTTTTAAGGAATGGATTTTGAGGAAGGGGAAAAAAAACAAGACAAAGAGGTATGAAATAGAAAATAAACACAAATGAAAGCTGTTTTCTTAACTGTTTTATATCCACAACAAAGTAGTATATGTAATGTCCAGTACCAGACAGTTTTAGAGATCAAGGTGTTCCCTAATGCGTGAAGATTTTAGCATCTGGTATTTGAAATGTAGGCCAAAGTACTTGTATTTAGATGGATCACTGGGTGTGATACAATCCATGCATTAAACAAATTTGAACAGAAAATGGCCAGTAGGCCCAGGCAGAAGTAGATGAAGTGTTTGAGTTCATGGGTCATGTAACTACTGAAGTTCCTCCCTACAATGCAGTGCACCAAGTGGCACTGAATAAATTAAAATAACAGATTAAAACTATTAAGTTTTCATGCTTAAACAAAACTAATTTTGAAAAGTTATTTTGGTAGGGACCAAAAGAAGCAATAATGTTTACAGAGAGAGTAGTTACATGGATTGCAATAGTCCAGTCAAATAATTCCTTTTAGGAATTGACCCAAAGTAGTATTTTGCTATATTAGTGACCATGTTTTACAATTCATAATTTTTTCTGTATAGATAATAGGGACTCAGTCTTACTCATTGATTTCATAGTTGAAGAAACATTTATCAAGATTTTGTGTTTCTTGGCAAGATGGGCAATCATAACTAATTATTTCCTGAATGTATGGTGTTTCAATCTGGGAAAAGCTAATGATTTATTTAAAAAATAAACAGAGGCACACACAACAGCTCTCAGTGAAGGGAAGTGTAAATATCTGCCATGGCTGAGTTCTATAAGCTCACCACCAGAAAGGATACACATGCCAAACAGTGGCCCTTTTTTCTTTAGTTTATTGAGAGTAGAACTGCATAAGATATTTTAGGCAGAGTCAATTTCCAGCTTCTAATATTGATTAATAAGAAGGATATTATGCTTGTGTCCCATGTATATTCATAACATGTTTGATATATGGGATGATGTACCTCTCCCAGCATGAGAGATTATTTTTCTTTCACAGAAATTGTTAGTGTCTAATAGCATCATTTTCTGATAGCTCCATATATTTCTCCTCTATCGCTGGTAGCAAACAATGATGGATACACTTCCAAATTCCTGATGTTAATCAAATCATATGAGGGTCTAGCATGAACTTAAATTGGAGAAACTTTTACTATCTGTGCATAATCCATTTTATAAAATATGAACTTGAACATAGTACTTTTTTTTCTGTCTTCCTTTAAGATCTCTTCTTATTTTCACATGCCTAGTTGTGCTTTTCTTTTTAATCATCATCCTTGGGTTTCCACATACATCATGGATCTGTCATTTATTGTCTTTCATTAGTTTTAGTAAATTCTTAGCTATTGTCTCTTCACATATTTTCTAAGCCCTCTTCTTTCTCTTTATTACTCCTGGGACTCCAATCAAACATATGCTACACTTTCAATAATGTCCTATATATGGCTCTTGGATCCACTTTTCCACTCTCTTCTCTATTTACTTTTCTTTTTTGAAATTAGTATTGCCATATTTATATTTCAATTTGGGACTAATTTTCATGGGAAAAAAAGTAAGTTATTTTTTTCTTCTCTTAAATAATATCATAACTATGTCTTTCTAACAGAAGTTACCCAACATATTACTTTTCATTTTTTTAAATTTTTCAATGGCTATAAATTCAGATTGATTACTTTTAAAAATGTTTTATTTATTTATGAGAGAGAGACAGCATGAGCAGGGGAGGGTCAGAGAGAGAGGGAGATGCAGAATCCAAAACAGGCTCCAGGCTCTGAGCTAGCTGTCAGCACAGAGCTCTACATGGGGCTCAAACCCACGAACAGTGAGATCATGACCTGAGCCAAAGTCGGACACTTAACCGACTGAGCCACCCAGGTGCCCCCAGATTGGTTACTTTTTCACTTTTCATCTCTAGCTTTTCTATAAAGCAGAACTGGGGTATAGTTTTGAATCCACTTGCAACATGTTTTATGTGGATTTATCCTACTTAGTTGCATGACTATAATATATATCCTTAATATAATGTATTTAGGGAAATAAAAAATAAGAATCATTAAATCAATACTCAATGGTAAAAAGCTAAATAATGTTCATATACCTGGTTAACAAGTTGAGACACAAATGATCCAAAACAACCAAGTGATGCATTATGGTAATAATAGTGTCTTCAAATTCTAGTGTTTGAAAATAGCACATTCCTTTTCATGAGCTAAGGTTTGTCTTATTGGGTGGGACAACACTGAATTCAGTATGGTGGGTCTTCTGTTGAAGAGTGGAAGCAGGTAAGAAATCTACATGAAGAACTGAGAAATAAAGATAAGGTAAAACCTCACTGATACCACCATATTCTTTTTTCTCATTTAGGAGTTAGATCATCAAATTTTCTCCACTTAAGGGTTAGATCATCACATTTTATTATCCTTTAATATACTCCACTCCTAGAAGGCAATCATGAATCATAGGAACAAACAGGCACAGGGAATACATGCATAATGGACACAGAGAGGATAACAAGAAGCAAAAGACAATAAATTATTTTAGCTTCTGAAAGAATAGTAAGCACATATATTATAACAAAGATTCACTTGTACTTAAAGTTCTTAATAACATTTTCTAAAAACTGATGCAGAAAATGCCATTGAATTTAATAATTCTAAAAAATATTTTTATATGGTGTATTTTTCAGTGAGGCTCACTTTCCAAGTAAGAGATATAAACATTTCAAACCAAAAAAAAAAAGTATTAATCTGGGCCACCAGCTTTTGTAATCTTCAGAATCAGTTTAGATAGGAGCAGAGAGGAGAATACTATAATCACAGAAGCCTGGGAAAACCTATGGGACCTGCCTCTTATCCAAAGAGTAGCTTTGGATTCTGCTTTTCATTTGGTCCTTATTGAAAACAATTTTTCTATAACTGGAAAGTCCATCTTTTTTTTTTTTTTTTTTTTTTCCTATTTCTTCCTCTCCTCCACCACTCCATTGTCTGAGAAACTCTTGAGAGGAAACAATGCATAGGATGTAATGGGGCATAACCCAAGTGTGCTGTGAAAGGGAACAAATAAGAAGGAATATTGCTTGAGGTCAGCGTCTAATGTGTTCATTATTCCTAGATCTGTGAGGTAAGCTGACAGGTAGAATCGTTTGCCTCATGGAGTACCAAGTGAACCTTTCTAAGATGGACAAGTATAAGAGTACGCAATAAAAGCATTAATAATATAACACCTCCCATGTTTCATTTATATTAACATAGAAAAAATGTAGTAATAATATTATATAGCTTTAGGATAAATTTATACTATTTCATTGCACTTATTAAAAATAAGGATTGAAAAGAATTAAGAAAACGCTTGTGATCAGCAATAATATAATACAGAGGATTTTCACCTCAGGGTCACCAGTTTGAATAAGACAATATTTTAGACAATAAATATTTGTCAGTTGGAATGTAATTACTTTGCTTGTTATATGCTGGCTAGCTGGTTCAGTTCTTTGTAGAAGTAAAATGCCCCATTTAAAAAAAAAAAACAGGCATTACAGTTAACAGATATTCTTTATTGATAATAGTGATTTTGTTAAATTCTGAATTTGTGTGGACTTAGACACTGACTTCTTGTATTTTTGTATATGAATGAAAGTATGTTTATAAAAGCACAAAATAAGTTTAACATAATTCTATATAGATTTGAATATTTTTCATGCCTATTTTCTTCTGGAAACAACTTTGAAAGGTTAGCCTCAGTTTAAAGGTAATAAGTATTTGAAAAACTCTAAAGCAGACTTGTGCATCTGTCAGATGCTTTAACAAAAATGAGAATCTTGTATGTGGGGCAATTTGAGTGAGGAGGATTAGGAACTATTCTCAGGAAAATGAAAATACCCAAAGACCTAGATGCTGTCCCTCTGCTTAAAAAGCCTGCAATGACTTCCTAGAGTTCAGTCCACACAATGTAGGTTAAAATATAAATTCTTGCACTACCAATCCTATTCCTAGGTACACGCACTCATGCTTGCACCTTTGCTCTAAATTCATTTTGAACATTTCTGCATTTCGAACTGCCTCCAACATTTCACTGTTTATCTTCCTTTTGTCTATAATTCCTTCCCCTCAACTTCCCACTTATTTCACTCTTCTTCAGATCACAGACTTGTACTATGACAATGTGCCCCAGTAATACAAATGGAAATGTTTTCACTCTTCTTGATTTCATTTAGCTCCCAGTGAGAAAATAATTAGAATTCCATTGGAAAAGAACCAAAACAAAAAAGAAAAGAAACCCCCATGTTGTCCCCTGGGGGTGATCCTTAATTTTGCCCAGTTTTAGTTTGTCTGAGTTTGTCTGATTGTATTTAACTTGGCTATCTTTTGACTATTTGCTGCTTTTGCTAGCAGTGGCTTAGCAATTTGACTTTGCTTTCTTTCTCTCTTGGTTTTCTACTTATGTCATGCATCTCACTGTCCTGATGAAGCCAGTCTCTGACTTCTAACCAACACTGAAATATGTGTGAGGGTTGATTTATATTATGTCCACATGGATTTTTAATTCAAAATCCCATACTCATCAGTGAGCATTTCAAATATTAAAATATAGAAAAAATATAGTCAGCATGCTTAGAAAAGTGACATATCTAGAATTCATGTTAAACTACTTTGAATGCAGAATTATTTCTCTGATGAATTAAAAGAATATAGAAAATGGGTAAGGTCTCTCTTATTTCATATGAAAATTGCAAAAAATGATGCTTTCACTACCCTTTTCCCAATCATTACATGTCACTAATTTAACATCACATTACTGTTTATTCTAGTTATGTTGTTGCTATTTAATATACAGAGTTATATTTTTATTATCATTTCATTATGAAGAGCCACTAGTAGAGTAACATTGGTCACTTCCTGCTATGGCACTGCTCACAACATCATGATGTTCCCTTAGAATACAATGTAGCCTTTCTCTATATAAAATTAAAATGCACAATATGGATATTTTCAGTAAATGAGATAACAATGTGTGGTTTATCCTGTGATCAACAAAGGAATAAATTTAAGATTTTTAGTTAGTAGTCTATAATTGAGTTTTACTTTCAATTGAGGTCAAGAAGTCTTGGGTCTACATGTATGTAGTTTCTTTTAAAGAAAGAAAAAAAAAACTATTCAGTCACATGTATTTCCAGTTCTAATCATGCCAAGCTGCTGGAAACAACAGGCTTTTCAATTGTCCATACAACAGCACATGCTAAGTTTCTTGGGGTTAGTTCTTCACCCTCCAGTTTATATGTCAGTCTAGTGACTTCCTTATCCATATAGACTTCAAATTAAGCATCCCAAGCATCTTTGCTACACTCCCATGACATAGATTATACACAGTAAACACCAATTTTGTTTTGTCATCCTTGATAAAACACATCTCAAATGTTTTTAAGCCATGTATCTGTTTACCATTTTATGTTGACAGTTAAAGACATTATTATGTGCTTAAAAGGAAAATATTGATTAATAAAACAACATTAATATCAAGATTAAGACAAATATAGATTTTCTGAAAACATTTAAAATACTCAATCTCAATAGAATATAAATATCAAATATTTAATACCCACAATCTAATTAAAAGTTTTGTGAACCTCTTTAATATTGAATACACTTTCATAATTCCTTTTAATTCTTATATATGTGTATAATCAAATTTCTGTGTAATTTTTTCTTGTGTAATTTAAGAAAATGAAATAATATAATTTAATGTAATATGTGATATATTTTATGATAAAAATAGTTCAGTAATCAGCATATCATATTTCTTTGCAGCACAAAGTTGCACAATTTTGAATTGTCCATTGCATACTCTATTGAACAAATACATGTTTTAATCATCATACAATCATTAGTACAAACTTTACCAAAACAACATAAGTGTATTTAAAATTGTTGTTAAATAATCAGGAAAGCCTAAAATGAGAGAAATGGCAACTTATTTTTTCTATTGATTCACATGTCCAAGATCAAATTTATTTCTAGAATTACCTACACTCATTTTCTGTTATTGCTTTTGTAGGTGTTCATCTGTAAGTTTATGAGAATGAATTTTTGTTATTAAAATTCACCCAATTTTTAAATATCTTTTCAGTTACTTGCCACTAAATTAGAGTGCTCTATCTTCAAAAATTAATGATCTATGAGATAACACATTTTATTCAATTTTGTTGAAACCAATAAGACAGAATCTGTTACTCAATTCTTAGTTATATCATTCCCTTAGATTCACATTAGATGAAGATATTTCTAATTGTTTCTTTGTATAGTGTCCATAAGGTTGTTAGCTTTGGGCCTATGCACCATATTCAAGTTATGAAGAAAAAGGCGTCACTGTTGAAAATTTGAGAAATTTTGAAAGGGAACGTGAGCAGGAAGCTGTATTTATCAGAAAAATCACTTCTAGAAAAGATTAAGTATTATGGAATTTAAGAATTTAAAAATTGATTTCCTCAAAGTTTTTACATTTATACATGCTCCTTAAATATCGTAGCAAATTTCATGTCTTACATATAACTTTAAAAGCTTAAAAACCACTGGTACATCTGCCCCCCAAACCAAGAACACACTGTATACACTGTATGTTAGCCAACTTGACAATAAATTCTATTTAAAAACATTAAAATAATAATAAATAAAAAATGAAAGCAAAACAAAACAAAATACTGGTACATTTTGCATTGGAACTTTTGTTTTTGTATTCACCCAGGACTGTGAATAACTTGAGAAGGATAATTTTGGTCTGTTTGCTTGCTTGTATATAAAAGGGCTAACACTAAGCTTACAATACAGGAGGTAATTTGTTTTTAATGTGATGAATGAAATGTTGGATACTGTAATAGCTATTTCAAAGTGTTAACTGTCATTAAATGCCTTCTAACATCTGACTCTAGAGTACATATTTGAGGTCCTATTTATATCTGTATCAGCCTCACTGTTTTTATAGGTCATTGTTTAAAATGCTGTGTTACCGGACCACAACTTGTGCAGAGATTCTGGAATCCTTAGCTTGTCAGGTTTGTTTGTTTGTTTGTTTTTGTTGTAATTTGTAAGCTCCTTGGTGCTGCCTAGGAACCCATACAGTGACCTGGTCCTTGTAGTCTCACTTCCCAAATAATGGCATGTCTAACGTTTTTATTTTTATTATTCTAACAAGTCTTACTTTTTATTACCTGAGAATTTAAAAATACATAGATTTACACACATCTGCTGTATGTGTGAGAATAGATTTTACATGTTTATAATATACCTATCCAATTTTTCTTAACAGTTTTCCTGAGATATTATATCTTATACATCACAAAATTTACCCACCATCACTGCACAGTTCAGTATATTTTAGTAAATGTATAGATCTGGACAACCTTCACCGTAATACAGTTCAAGAATATTTTCATCAGCCCAAAAAGTTTTCCCATGCTTTCCCATCTTGGCATTTAATATCTTTAACCATTCTCAGCCTTGGGCAATGGATGATCTACTTTTTAATTCTATAAACTTGCTTTTTCTAGATTATTCCTATAAATGGGATCATAAAATAAATGGGCTTTCACATCTGACTTTTTTACATAGCATAATGGTTTTGAAGTATCTTTATAATAAATTTAAAAATCTGACATGTAATTCATAGAATTTTACTTTTTCCCCAAATTGGTCGTTTTAAATCCTTCGAATTTCAATATAAATTATAGCATCACAGCTTGTACTTTGACAAAAAAAAGAAGCCTACTGAAATTTTGATACGGGCTGATTTAAATTAGAGATCAATCTGAGGCACCTGAGTGGCTCAGTTGGTTAAGTGTCTGACTTCGGCTCAGGTCATGATCTTGCTGTTCATGGTTTTGAACCCCGTGTTGGGCTCTATGGTGACAGCTCAGAGCACAGAGCCTGCTTTGGATTCTGTGTCTCCCTCTCTCTCTGCCTCTCTCCTGCTTGCTTGCCCTCTCTCACTCTCACTCTCTCTCAAAAATAAGCAATAAAAAAATTAAAAAATAAATCATAGATCAATCTGAAGAGAATCATCTTCTTGATAATATTAAGTTGTTCTAATCCATAATCATGGAATGTTTCTAAATTTACTTTTAAAAATTTCTCTCACCAACAATTTGTAATTTTTCTTAAATTATTCCTAAGTATCTTTTGTTTTTTCTTGCTATTGTTAATACAATTGTTTTCTATTTTTCATTTTGAGATGATTTTTTATTCTAGTATATAAAAATATGTCAACTCTTTTATACTTATCTTGTATCCTATGTCATGGCTAATCATATTTATTATTTTCAATAGGTGTGTGTGTGTGTGTGTGTGTGTGTGTTTTCTGTTCCATTTATTTTCCCATATGAGATCAAGTAATCACAAATAAAACCAGTTTTACTCCTTCCTTTCCAATTTGGATTCTTTTAACTTCTAGAACCCCCTGTACAATCGTGAGTAGAAGTGATTAAAGCAAGTGTCCTTGCATTTCTTCCCAATCTTACAGAGAAACCATTTGGTCTTTCACTACTAAGGATTATGTTAGCCATGGACTTTTTGTACCTGCCTTTATCAGGTTGAGAAAGTTTCCTTCTATTAAAAGTACATCGAGAGGTTTTATCATAAGAGATTTTGGATTTTGTCAAATGCCTTTTCTTTAGCTATTGGAATGAACATGTATTTTAGATCCTCTATTCTATTAATATGGTGATTTACATTAATTGATTTTCACATATTAAAGCATTCTTGTATTACTAGGATAATTCCCTCTTGGTTATACTATATGTTAGTGCAATTTATTTTCTATTTTTAGAACATAGAAAACATATGTTTTGTGAATATATATAAAACACAGTCTTTTCATTATAAGTTTTTTATTCTTGCAATGTCTTAGTCTAGCCTTAGTATCAGAGTAATATTAGCTTCATAGACTGAGAAGAGGTGCTCTCACTTCTATTTTATAAAAGAGTTTGTGAAGGGCTGATATTTATTTGATGGAATTCCCCATTTAATCCATCTGATCTTAGGCTTCTTTGTGTGTGTGTTGGAAGGCAAGGGGAATTTCTAATTAGTAATTCTATTTACTTATTTACATAAATCCAGATTTTCTATTTCTTCTCGATTCACTTTGGGAATATATTTTTCCTTAGGGATGTTAAGAAGGCTCCACACTCAGGGCAGAGCTCAACATGGGGCTTGATCCCATGACTGCGAGATCATGACAAGAGCCAAAATGAAGAGTCAGATGCTTAACTGACTGAACCACCCAGGTGCCCCAAGAATCTGTTTCTTTGTTTTCAACATAGAACTCTTCAACCATTTTACTTTCCATCAGGAAGGTTTCAGGTAGAGCCATGTTTCTTAAGCCTTTATATAATTCCATTAGTTAACATACAATGTAATACTCATTTCAGGTGTACAGTACACTGATTCAACACTTCTACACACCTGGTGACCAGCACAAGTAAAATCCTTAATCCCCATCACCTACTCAACTCATCCCCTCCACCTACCCCACAATCATCAGTTTGTTCTCTGTAGTTAAGAGTCTGTTTCTTGGTTTGCCTCTCTCTCTTTTTCTCTTTTTATTCATTTTGTTTCTTAAATTCCACATATGAGTGAAATCATATGGTATTTGTCTTTCTCTACTTATTTCACTCAACATAATATTCTCTAGCTCCATCCACATTGTTGGAAAGTGCACAATTTCATTTCTTATGGCTGAGTAATATACATACATACATATGTATGTATATATCAATATTATATATAAATATGTATATGTATTTAAAATATACATATACATATATTTGTACATATATAAAATATGTATATGCATATTTTAAAATACATATATATTCATATATATTTGTACATATATAATGTATATACATTATATGTATGCATGTATATACATACATTATATATGTATGTATATAACTGGAACATATATATTTTTTATATTTTTATATACACACAATCATATCTTCTTTACCATTCATGGGTCGAAGGTCACTTGGGCTCTTTCCGTGATTTGGCTATTGTAGATAATCCTGCTATGAATATTGGGGTGCATGTATCTCTTTGAATCAGTATTTTTGTATTCTTTGGTAAATATTAGTAGTGCAATTGCTGGGCCATAGGGTGTTTCTAATTTTAACTTCCTGAGGAACCTCTATACTGTCTTACAGAATGGCTGCACTCCAGTTTGCATTCCCACCAGCAGTGCAAGAAGGTTCCCTTTTTGCTACATCCCACCAACACCTGTTGTTTCTTGTGCTGTTGATTTTAGCCATTATGACAGGAGTGAGGGGATATATCATTGTAGTTTTGATTTGTATTTCTTTGATGATTAGTGATCTTTTCATGTGTCTGTTAGCCATCTGCATGTCTTCTTTTGATAAATGACTGTCCATGTCTTCTGCCCATTTTTAAACTGGAGTATTCATTTTTGGGGTGTTAAGTTTTATACATTCTTTATATATTTTGGATACTAACCCTTTATCAGATATGTCATTTGCAAATATCAGTTCCTATATCACAGGTTTCCATTTAGTTTTGTTGACTGTTTCCTTCACTGTGTAGGAGTGAATTTTTTTATTAAAAAAATTTTTGATGTTATTTATTTTTGAGAAAGACAGAGCACAAGTGTGGGAGAGTCAGAGACAGAGAAACACACACACAGAATCTGAAGCAGGCTCCAGGCTCTGAGAGGTCAGCACAGAGCCTGACGTGGGGCTCGAACCCACAACTGTAAGATTATGACCTGAGCTGAAGTTGGTTGCTTAACCGACTGATCCATCCAGGTGCCACAGGAAATTTTTTATTTTGATGAAGTCCTAAATGCTTATTTTGCTTTTGCTTCTCCTGCCTCAGGAGACAAATCTAGAAAGAAGTTGCTATAGTTGATTTCAAAGAGGTCTTGTCTGTGTTCTCTTCTAGGATTTTGATGGTTTCAGGTCTGACCCGTATTTCACTTGTCTTGAAATTATTTTGTTTATGATATGCAAAAGTGGTCCAGATTTACCACTGTCATATTACTGTCTAGTTTTTCCAACACCACTTGTTGAAGAGATTATCTTTTATTGATTGAGTATTTGTTCCGGCTTTGTCAAAGATTAACTGACCATATAGTTGTGGGTTCATTTCTGGGTTTTCTGTTCTGTTCCATTAATCAATATGTGTCTTTTGTGTGTGTGTGTGTGCACCAGGACAATACTGTTTTGAAACACTCCAACTTTGTAATATAACTTGAAGTCCAGAATTGTGATGCCTCTTAGCTTTGCTCTTCTTTTTCAAGGTTGCTTTGGCTATTCAGGATCTTTTGTGGTTCCATAGAAATTTTAGGATTAAAGATGCTGGTGGTATTTTGATCGGGATTTCATTAAATGTATAGATTGCTTCAGTAGTATAGACATTTTAACAATATTTATTGTTCTGATCCGTGTGCATGGAATATCTTTCCATCTCTTTGTGTTATCTTCAGTTTAATTCATCAATGTCTTACAGTTTTCAGAGTACAGGTCTTTCACCCTTAGGTTACATTTATTCCTAAGTATCTTATTATTGGTGGAATTGTAAATGGGATTGTTTTCTTAATTTATCTTTCTATTGCTTCATTTTTGGTGTATAGAAATGCAACAGATTTCTCTATGTTGATTTTGTATCCTGCGAATTTCTTGAATTTGTTTATTAGTGTTAGCAGTTTTCTGGCAGACTTTTTTTGGGTTTTCTACAAAGAATATGATGTCATCTGCAAACATTGAAAGTTTGACTTCTTCCTTGCCAATTTAGATAGCTTTTATTTCTTCTTATTGTCTAATAACTATGGCTAGAATTTCCAGTGGTAAGAGTGGACATCCCTGTCTTGTTTCTGACCATAGAGGAAATGTTCTCAATTTTTCCACTGAGGATGATATTAGTATGGGTTTCTCATATATGACCTTTATTATTATGTTGAGATATGTTCTCTGCAACCTACCCTGTTAAGGGATTTTGTCATGAAGGAGCATTACCCTGATACCAAAATCAGATAAAAACTTCACTAAAAAAGACAACTATTGGCCAATATCCCTGATGAACATAGATGCAAAAATTCTCATTACAATACTGGCAAACTGAATCCAGCAATACATTAAAAACATCATTCACTACGATCAAGTGGGATTTATTCCTGGGCTGCAAGTGTGATTTGATATTCACAAATTAATCAATATGATGCATGTAGAGCTATGTTTAATATCTCAGTACTGACTCAAACCTTTCTCCAGTTTTACGTCCCTACATCCAGTATACTGGTACACACTGACAGTATATCTGGCTTTCCAAGAGCCCATAGTTCTATTTTTCTGGAAAGTAGGAATTATTTCATTTTTATCTTTGTGTTAACAGTGGGTATCACAAAAAAATTGTAGATTTATGGAGTGCTTATTTGGTTCTGGACACTATCTCAAGTGGTTTTTATGTACTTTCATTCGTTCTTAATAAAGGCCTGCTTAGGCAATGTTATTACTCCCATTTTTCAGAAAGAAAAACTGAAGCCCAAAGAAATGCTTAAGTGACTTTTCAAGCTGCACAGTGCAATGTGGAGCAAAAATTGAGCCCAGACAAATTGATACCAGAGCTCTACTGTATACAGTATTGTGCAAATCCTATTAAAAATTTAACATGAAGCCTCAGAGCAAAAACAAAAACAAAAACAAACCAAATAACTGCAACAATATCATACTATGAATAAGACTAAGAAAACATTCCTTATAATAATAATAATAATAAAATGTTGGTTTCTTTCCGAACTTCTAAAATATAAATAGACCTTTATCCAGAGGTTGCAGCAGATTTTTAAAAAGTTATGCCCATGTGCCTTTTAATTAAAAACAATGTACAGTTTTCCCTTATCTGAACCTATATTCTGGAATTTCTAGTATTAGGAGTTTTCTGCATTTCATTTTGATACACATATTCAGTACGGTATAACAGCCAAAAGCTAATTAAATTGTGCCCACTTCATTTCATGTCATATATGGATGTTTTCTTTACCTGCTGTGATAGTGTGGTTTATAGAAAATACATATTGGTTCCCATTTCTGGTACAGAGCTCCTAAAACCGTAGGAATTTCTTAATTGATGAGAGTGATAAAAGATGTCTGTTGTTATGTTAATGAGATGGCAGGTGGAATGCCCCTGGATCACATAGGGATAAAGGCGGGTCACCAGCGGAAACCACCACATACTTAGGGGGCTGAAACTTTTACTTTTCCATCCCTTGGGCTTCCAGGGAGGAGAGAGGTTGAAGACTGGATCATTTACCAATGGTCAATAATTTAATCAATCATGCTGTGTAACATACAGATCTGGGGAGAAAGGCATGCCTAGAGAGGGCAGGAAAGCTGTGACCCTTTCCATATAACCTTGCTTTACACATCTCTTCCAGCTAGCTTTTCTTGAATTATATCTTTTTATAATAAATCAGTAATCTAGTGAAGACATTGTTTTTCTGAGTTCTGTGAGCTATTCCTACAAATTAATTAAACCCAAAATGGGGTTTGTGGGAACCTCTAATTTATAGCTAATTGGTTGGAAGCACAAGTAACCACCTGGGCTTGCAACTGGTGTCTGAAGTGGGAGGAGCACAGTCTTGCAATGCTGAACTCAACCTGTGGATTATGACACTATCTCCAGGTAGATGTGTCAGAGTTGAGTTGAACTGTAGGATGCCCATCTGGTAACCAGATAATTGCTTCTTGGAGGTATGGACACCCCCCACCCACATCACACAAATAGAAATTCATTCCAGAGGACCTGCTACTATTTTCATGCTATTTAGTTACAATCTTCATATTTGAACATGTAATCTTAGATGTCATGACTATTACTTACTTTCCCCATTCACATTCTATCTTCAATATAAAAATACACATATATATATTATATTATATATGTACACACATATACATACATACATGCATACATTTACATATACATTTATATACTGTATATTTATATAGATTATGGTATGAGCAAAGATGATTTTTTAAAGTAACTAATTAGGGATAGGAAGATCTGAGATATTGCCAAGATGAAAGAGGAAAAAGTAAGTAGTCAAACCATGATTAATTTTAGAAAGCTTCAAGATAGGGAGATCACAAGTGAGTCAGCAGAATTTAATGTATTGGGAAGAAGCAAACATAATATGCTCCAAGGCCAGACACATGCAATAATTTTGAATATCTCATTGCTTAGCTTCAATTTGTTTAGGGTGCAGAAGGGCAGAAAGAGGACCTAGATGGGCAATGGAGACCACTCAGCATAGCCCAAAGCTTCTTGTCCTTTGTCCAGTGAAAATGTGCTTCCCAAGGAGGAAACACATGAAGTCCTATCAGCACTTACATTATCATGTGGTGAAAACAATTCAGTTATACTCACAACTGAAACGTAAAACACTATGCTTAATATACAATTGAACTTTGAACAATGCAGGGGTTTTGGGTGCTGACCCTGGTATAATAAAAAATCTGCATTTAATTTTTGACTACCCCAAAACTTAACTGCAAGTAGCCTACTATTGCCCAGAACAGTAACAGCCTTACCAGTAACATAAATATTTGATTGACATATATTTTGTATATTATATGTATTATGTACTGCATTGTTACAATAAAGTAAACTAGACAAAAGAAAATGTTATTAAGAAAATTATAAGGAAGAGAAAATACATTTACAGTGCTGTACTATAAAAAAATCCATGTACAAGTGTGAAGTTCAAACTCTTGTTGTTAGAGGGTCAGATGCAAGTGATTGGGGCCTAGGGAAGAGAGATAATAAATTAATATTAAATGTAATTGCTACTGTGTCTACTTCTGTGATCAGAATGGTTTCTTTTGATCAAAAATGACAATGTTCCCCTGACCTGTATTATGAAAGAGCGGATACTTAACCAAAATGATGGCATAATAGTAAAGATGTATTGCAATCCCTGACACAAGAATGCAAACTGTTTCTATGTTTGTTGATAGGAATTATAGTTTCTAGGCCAATAGCAGCATAGAAGGGATTCTTTGATTTGCTCCAGATAATAAACAAAATCTGGAATGGCAAGTGGTATTAGTATCACTTCCTGATTAAGGTATACATTAATTCATAGTCATTCCAAAGTTTCATCTTGTGGTTAAATGTACAAATAATCAAGTTAAATAAGAATGCATGTCTTGTCACTGGGTGAGCATACAACTCTTCCAGGGGCTTTCATTGTCCCTTCCCACCATAGTGGTCTTCTCTCCCTTTGTTGTATATAAATATTATATATATATGTATGTATATATATATAAAACGTTAACTACTTATATAAATATTATATATATATATCTTAAATAGAATCTATCCCTTTATCATTTCCTCAGTTCCAGAAATTAGTCACACACACACACACACACACACACACACACACACACATTTGAATCACTAGTATTTATTTGTCAGTAGTCTGAGTGTCAAGATTCTTCACTTCTAACACAATCCTAGGGGTTATCAATGTCGCTGATCTGCAAATAGCAAAATTGTAGAACAAATAATCTTAAGGGGGGGTGGTGTGTGTGTCTGTAACTTCTGGAACTGGGGAAATAATAAAGAAATGGGCTTCTCCTGACCTATTATATAGACTGAGGTACATGCTGGCCAAAACTCTAAGACCTAAAATCTAACACTAGGTCTCTAGGAGCTAACCACAGCAGAGCCATTATCTATATTCTCAGAAAGTCTGAGTAGTTCCCTAGCCCTAGTTTATTTTTTTATTTTTTTTAATTTTTTTTAATTTTTTTTTTAAATTTATTTCTAGGAGAGAAAGAGACAGCGTGAGCAGGGGAGGGTCAGAGAGAGAGGGAGTCACAGACTGAAACAGTCTCCAGGCTCTGAGCTGGCTGTCAGCACAGAGCCCGACGCGGGGCTCGAACCCACGAACCGTGAGATCATGACCTAATCGAAAGTCGGACGCTTAACCGACTAAGCCACCCAGGCGCCCCTCCCTAGCCCTAGTTTAAAGTCACTTCCACCAATGGCCACTGTTCCTTTTAGAGAGAATTTGGTGAAAGAGTGACATAATTTCACATAATATACGTCTATCCATGTTTCAGAACTGTCATCAGAGGGATATGGTCCTCTAATAAATCAAGTGATTCCAGGTCCTACTTTATATCTAGAAACGGAATAAGAAGCTTATTCCAGCCAGATGTCCACCCCCACACCTATTTTCCTAGTAATATATCCCATCAGTACCTTTCTAGCCTGCTCATTTAGTTCACTTCTAGAGACTCTGATCAACTAGCCATCGCCAGACTTCCATTGAGTCAAAAGATTCTGTCTTTTTGACTTGTTTTTCCAGTCAAATGCAAAAGACGATCTGGCCTCTAATTTTCTGTGTCCTCTCTGCAGTTAGGGAGTTAAAATTAAGTGCAGCATCTTCAACTTTGTATCCAGCCTACAGAAGCCTACAAAGGCCATCTTTAAGAGCTTTCCAATGATGCCATTGTTCCATTCACAAAGCTTTTTTTTTTTTTTTCAATATCATGGTGAGAGACCTGTTTCTTGAAAACTTCCTGGAAGGTGTGATTTGGAAAGGAGAAGCTGAGCTGATTGTACATGATAGTTCCAATTCAACATTCCTACTTTCTGAACTTTTGGGCTCTTTCCTTTATACTTTTGCAATTTGCAGTTTAGGAACATTGATAATCCCTGGGATCTTGTTTGAAATGAAGAATTCTGGCATTCAGACTCCTGAAGGATTCCAGTGATTCAAATGCACGTTAACATTTTAACACTGGAGAAGATCTGATAATTTGTCCTCTTTGACTTTAGGCCCTGGTTGAGTTAGAGCTTTAGTTGACAATCCTAGACTAATAATCCTTAGTCATATCTATCCCACAGCTACAAGAGACAACAGCAGACTATCAAAGGAGCCATAAAGTCATCATGACTTTCACTTGCTTTTACTCTAAGTACTCTTTCTAGGACCAGCATAATTGCAGTAATTCATGCAATCTTTAAAACACAATACCTAAGTGTCTTAGCCACTACTCTCTCATCGTGTTGCTATTCACCTGCACTTCATCTCATTCCACAATGTGGAGGAATTATAGCTTTCCATTTGCCCCAAGTAAGGAGGTAAGGTATGCAACTCTTGATACATGTGAAGTTTCAATCTCAATACTCTATTTTCAAGTTCTGTTTCCTGGGCTTCTGATGATACCAAGTATTACATTGGTCAGAATCCAAGAAGCAAATAAATGCACCTACAAAAAAAAGTGATTAAAGAGAGTATACTAAAGGGATCATTTTCTGGGGTGTGGGCAGGGTTAAGGGAAACCAATAAGGTATGCAAAGTAGTTGAGAGGTAGTAACATCCAACTGCACCACTCTATACCTGAAGAGACAAGGCAAGGGAGCAGTTACCAGAGCAAGCGGCCACTGAAAAACTGTTGTGGGCAGTTTTTGAATGAGCCATGGGAATAAATGAATGATCTCTTCATTCTCCAACATCCAGATTTGTAATTTATTGACTGATTCTGACAAAAAGTAAGAGGACAGGGTTTTTTTCTTGATGTATAGTTCGTGAATAAGAACAAAGTAGATAAATGGAAAGTGGATATAGAAGAGGCAAAAAAAAAAAAAAAAAAGAATAGCCAAGATAAACTATACCTAATTCTGCATGTATCCCTTTATTGAGTTTTTAAAACAATTTTATTTTAACAATAGTATTTTTCAGATCAAATGTTTCCACTTAGTTCTTTTTAAAAGATTATTGTTCTTGGGGCACCTGGTTGGCTCAGTCAGTGGAGAATCTGTCTTTGGCTCTGGTCATTATCTCATGGTTCCAGTTACTGAGTTTGAGGCCTGTATCAGGCTCTGTGCTGTCAGCTTACAGACTGGAGCCTGCTTTAGAGTCTGTGTCTCCCTCTTTCTCTACCCCTCACCCCCCATGGTCTCTCTCTCTCTCTCAAAAATAAATAAACATTTAAAAATAAATAAAAATGAAAGATTATTGTTTTTGTTACATGCTAATATCTTGTCTTATATCCTTACATATATCAGATACACTTATTTTTTGAGGGTGTGGGTGGGCAGAGGGAGAGGGCAAGAGAGAATCTTTCTTTCTTTCTTTCTTTTTTTTTTTACCTTTGTTTATTCTGATAGAGAAAGAAAACACCTATGAACAAAGGAGAGGCAAAAAGAGAGAAAGAGAGAGACTCCCAAGAAGGTTTTGTTCACCCTGTCAGTGCAGAGTCCTATGTGAGACTCAATCCCGCAAATTGTGAGATCATGACCTGGGCAAAAATCAAGAGTAAGTCACTTATCTGACTGAGCCACTCAGGCGCCCGTCAGATACACTTATTTTAAATTATTGGTCTATCTCTTTAGTTAATTCCATCAATTATTTTATGTTATTGGCATGTGTGTCTTTCAAACAATGGTTGCACTCAGGAAATGCCTAGGATTTTTCTGTATGAGCTCAGATTTCCTTAGGGCATCCAGTTACTTTGTAAATGATTCATGTCATACAAGGGTTAAAGGATAGACTAGTCTAGGGGCTCCTGGGTGGCTTAGTCGGTTGAGCGTCCGACTTTCGCTTAGGTCATGATCTCGCGAGTTCGTGGGATCGAGCCCCGCGTCGGGCTCTGTGCTGACAGCCAGCTCAGAGCCTGGAGCCTGTTTCAGTCTGTGACTTCCTCTCTCTCTGACCCTCCCCTGCTCACTCTGTCTCTCTCTCTCCTAGAAATAAATAAAACATTAAAAAAAAAAAAAAAAAAGACTAGTCTAGCTTTTGGCCCTTCATGTGATTTAGGAGGTATTGAAGCATTGTCTCTCAGGCAGTGTGTCCCAGCCATCAGAGACGCATTGTTAATTACTCTACCAGTAGAAATCTTAGGAGAGATCTTTGCCTTTGGACAACGAAGAAGTAAGAAGGAGAATAGGGCACTTAACTTTTAATACACGAACCCTGGGCTTTAGGGGGACACAATATGGAAATGAATGCTTAAGGGCAGTACTTTTTTTCAAAAACTCCCCACCCTGACAGAGATTTGTGCTGTCCCATCATCCCTTAGCAGGAGCATTAGTGGCTGCATATATTTATAAAGGGAGAGGTAATGAGCACCATGAGGTAACATGGAGAGAAAGAAAGCAGAATTTTAAGACTTTCTACTGACCTGTCTACTCAGCTACTGGCAAGAAACAACCCCCGTCCATACTTACAACATGTGAAGCTTTATTCTCCCCAGGAATTCATTCCAACACAGGACATACTACTTAAGAGATAATCGTAATGAAGTTTGATTAATGCAATGAGAGCAATAAATACAGGATCTTATGGGTCCATATATGAGTGACACATGACTAGGAAGATCAGGGAATATTTTTGTGAGAAGGAAATCTATAAACTGAGACCTAAGCAATATGTGATCAGCTCCCCTGCTATGTTCAAATGGTCCTTTCTCAACCCAGTACATGATTTTGGATTGAATTTGTCCACACTACAAAAAACTTTAAATTGCTAACCTCTGCTTCTATTAAATCTGCCAAGAAAAGTTTAGAGCTTTAAAACCAAAATGGCTCTCTGTTGGCAGAAACCTCTTCACCTCATTCCTAGTATCCACATATGAATAAACACACAAATGTATCTTGAACAGATAACAATACAATTTTCTGTACATGGCATGTTGTCTTTTTTCTGGTTTGGATTTTCTTTATGAGCATATTTTTAAGGAAAACAAAGTCCCAAACTAAAATAATTAGGTTGTCTTTTCCCATAGGATATATTTTTCTGTTTCTTAATTGTCAGTTTTTCTTCAACTCTGCTTCTAACCCAGTCTATTTCTTACATGAAATCTTGTTACTGCTATTTTATATCTGCTTGAACATAAATTCAGATACCCAGCTACTTCTAGCAATGTAACTATATGCAATGGTTTTTGTACTACTGACAATGTTATCAAATGGTTCTACCCATAACCTGTTTCCAGTGGCTCGTAGAAGAAGGTAGAGTCTAAAATCTTGGCAAAAAGAAATAAACAAAAATGAAAACTCTGCTAAGCCTTATCTTTTGGCTGGGAACTCTAATAATAAGTACAGCTATGATTTAATATTTATCAGCTTTGTACTCTTCAAGGATTAAAAACATTTTCACATTATTTTTAATCATTGAGAAATATTTCTTTCTAATGATATCCACCCCACTCCCACTCCCTCCATTATAAGGAATTATTTGTAGCAACGTGGATGGAACTCGAGGGTGGTATGCTGAGTGAAATAAGTCAGGCAGAAAAAGACAGATACCATGTGTTTTCACTTATAAGTGGAACAGGAGAAACTTAACAGAGGACCATGGGGGAGGGGAAGGGGAGAAAATAGTTGGGGAGGGAGAGGGAGGCAAACCGTGAGAGACTCTTAAATATTGAAAACAAACAGAGGGCTGATGGAGGTGGGGGAGAGGGAAGGGGGGTGATGGGCATGGAGGAGGGCACTTGTTGAGATGAGCACTGTTATATGGAACTAACTTGATAATAAACTATATATATATATAAAGGAACTGTTGTTGAGAGTGGCCAGAAAAGACTCTCTGATTTCACACAATAATCAATAAACAAAGAGTACATAACTTTTTTTTTTTTACAAATAGTTTATTGTCAATGGTTTCCATATAACACCCAGTGCTCATCCCCACAAGTGCCCTCCTCCATGCCCATCTCTCCCCTCCCCCTCCACACCCATCAGTCCTCAGTTTGTTCTCAGCATTCAAGAGCCTCTCATGGTTTGCCTCTCTTCCTCTCCCCCACTATTTCTCCCCTTCTTCTTCCCCATGGTCCCCCATTAATTTCCTCCTAATCCTCCTATACGTGCAAACATATGATATTTGTCCTTCTCTGCCTGACTTATTTCGATGGAATACTACATGGCAATGAGAAAGAATGAAACCTGGCCATGTGTAGTAACATGGATGGACCTTGAGGGTGTTATGCTGAGCGAAATAAGCCAGGCAGAAGAGTACATAACTTTTTAAAAAGTAGGCTTCACACCCATCATGGAGCCCAATGCATGGCTTGAACCCATGACTCATACATCTAGACCTGAGGTAAGATTAAGACCTGAGCTGAGACCAAGAGTCGGATGCTTAAGCAACCAAGCCACTCAGGTGCACCAAGAGTAGCTAACTTTTAATGTATTTCCCTTGCCCAAACACATACATATTTCATTAATGAATAAAAAACTACCATCTGTCAAACATCTAGCTTGACAATAGGTGTACTTGTGGATCTAAGTAACTGCATCATAAGGCAGTATTGTGCTAGACCTGGCTTATCCTAGATCCCAAAAATCAATTGTTAGATTTCCAAAGATTTTATGAGCTGGTAGATATCACACTGATAATTTTAAAATCAGTCATGTTGCATTCTTATACAATGGAAATCAGTGCTACTACATATCAGGGCTTTTTTCCCCCTTGGAGAGTTGGTTTTTAAACATTCACCAGAGCATCATTAAATACTGTATGAATGTTCATGAACACACACACACACACACACACACACACAGAATATATATGTATGTATATATATATATATATACACACACACATCATACATATATCATTTGTATACACACATATATATCATGTATCTCAAATAAAAGTTCAGAAACCAACATTATATTCTCTATTATTCCATGAAGAAAATTCACATTATTATGATTGTATAACTAACAACTATAGAGAAACTAGAGTATTTATGCTGCAAACACTTTTAAAATCAAGACAACTCTAAATCAGGCCACTTTATGAAAGCTCATAATGTTAATAACACAAGGTTAAAGAGACTACTGAGGAAAAGCCATTTTCTACATTTCAATGGTGTGACACAATTCAAGAGTGCCACAATATTTTAAAATACAGCCAATTTGTTGTTGCTTTCTGTTGTTTTGTTCTTTGAGGGCAGAGAATGGGATAGTTTTCTTCCATTCCTAGTTGACCACATGCAAAAAAATAAAATAAAACAACCCAGCATTCAGTAGATATATGTTAAAACAATTCATGGATTAAACTTTAAATGTAGATTTTCAACCCATTTGGATAGTTGATAAATTGCTTTTTGGAATATACTCCTTGAAGAAAATCTATAGAAACTGGAATGTCTGAAGATGTTTTCTTAAGTGATAAATAGTGTTAGAGAAGTCTGTAATCATTGCTATTTTCAACCTGTTTAGCAGTTACCAAAAAAAAAAAAAAATTAGAGAAATGTGAAACTGATAAGACATTAAGAAATGCTGCAGCCTCTCTGACTACAACTGGGAAATCAAAAATGATTATTCTGAACACAAACATTAATGAATTCAGAGAGACTAACCTTGAAATAATGTGAGTAGACTGTAGGCAAATGAAATGATACAAATAATTCAAGACACCTTCATAAATAAGTTAAAAGACAGATTTAAAACAACACAAAGTGGCAAATCTAAAGAAAAATTGCAAACCGATAAAGTCCTCCTTATTCCCTTTTGTCTGGAAGATCTACAAGAAAATAGTGAAGAAACTAGTTTTGAGACTTTAAAGAAGATTAGCAATTTTTTTCTAGTCAATTTCTATGGTAATATTTTGCCTTTCCCTTGCAGAAAGAAAGCTATTCCTTTGGCAAGAGAAATAAACCTCCTTTTCCATTTCTCAGTGTGTTTCTGGTTATTGTATTCAAGGGAAATCCTACCATTGTAAAGGAATCCATCACAGTGAAGGAAAAGATCAACCATATTCCTCTGATTCTTAGAGGGAGTTTTTGGATAGATATAAGTACTCTAGTATGTTTGGGGAGTCGAATTTAATGTTGTTTACAATTTGTAACTTCCATCAAAAGCAAACACATGCTAGGCTGCTTCATAAAACATCTGAAGAAATAGATCAAATTCACTAATGGAATGGTCTTCTATTAATATTCATAATATTCATAACAGGTTATTCACCTCAAAAAGGAAAGGCTATTATCCTACTTTGCTCAGGCTACCATAACAAAGAACCACACACTGGGGAGCTTAAACAACAGAAATTTATTTCTGTTCTGAAGGTCCCAGATTGAAATGTTGATACAGTTGTTTCATTCTGAGGCCTCTCTCCTTGGTTTACAGACACTGTCTTCTCCCTTGGTCTTCAAATGGTCTTTCCCCCATGCCTGTGTCCTCATTTCCTCTCCTTAAAATGACACCAGTCATATTGGATTAGGGACCATCCATTTGATCTCATTTTACCTTTCTATCTTTTCAAAACATTATCTTTGAATATAGTCACACTCTGAGGTACTAAGGTTAGGACAACATATAAATTCAGTTTATAACAGCTGTCTATGCTCAAATTATTTAATAAATTTCACATTCATTGTATTTAAGTTGTTTCTTTCCCAGGCTAATCTATGAAATCCATATTATTTAATAAATAAAACCTATAAGTGATGTTTCTATATGAATTACCATTCGAGTTATTATTGGCTGATGGCAAGAGGAAAGAGAATGTTCATCCTTGATTATTCATATTGGCTTGTTTAGTTTCTCAGTATGCAAGATAGCCTTCCTTTTTCAAAAAATTTTTATTTTCTTTTGAAAAGAGAGAGAGAGAGTATGAGCAGGGGAGGGGCAGAGAGAGGGAGACACAGAGTTTGAAGCAGAATCCAGGCTCTGAGCTGTCAGCACAGAGCCCAATGCAGGGCTCAAACTCAAACCGTGAGATTATGACCTAAGCTAAAGTTGGATGCTTAACCAACTGACCCACCCAGGTGCCCCTGCAAGATCACTTTCAAACCTCACATTTGCATTGCATTTTACAGCTTTGTGGCATCATTGCTTTTGAAGGGGAAATTCATCAACTGAAAAATAATTAGCCTCATTTCTGATAATAATATTTTCTAAGGTATTTCATGAAGAATGTTCAGCAAATTACAATTAGAATATTTTAAAGCCCTTCAAGCAAACACACAAATGTACCTATATAAATATATAGAAGCATAGTTGTTTCTCTTTTCCCTAACAAGAGTTTCAAGGGCTTGCATGGGTGAATATTTACTTAGTGCCTACTCTATGTTAGTTACAATGCTACAAAGCAGAGATACAGCATGAAATAGTCAGGGAGATACAATCCCCGCCCTAGCACATCACTATGTTGATGTGTTTACAGAGTGTGAAAGATACTGAAGTAGAAATAACATGGAGTAAGAATGATTTTACCTGGTCAGAGATTCCAAACCTAGATAAGCTCTACTAAAATTTGTGTTCTATGTTAATAATCCCTCCTTTGTTTTATTTATAGTCTTTATTTATAGTCTAAATGTGTCATTGAATAAGTTATAGTCAAACTTTGCTTTTCCTATTTCCTTCTTAAAAATCAGATTTATATTTCTTAATGTATTTAATCAGATTTTGTTTCACTCAAAGACTTCTGATTCTAGTTTAGTTGGAGTAAAAATGCATATGTGAATGAGGTTAAAGAGACTGTCATATTCTTTTTTTCTGGTCTCTGTATTAATAAGATAGTAAGTAGCAAACAATATTTGTATGATACATTTTATTGTGGCTATATACTTCAGTGCTTCAAATAATTCTGTCATAACCCTATTCTCCCATATTGTAAACACACTGAGGACTAGAGGCTTTGTCTTTTTAACCATCATCCCCATAGCATTTGGTATAATACTGATGATAATGTGCTAGATACAATAATAAATGAATAAATAACTGAATCACTGAGTGTCATAGAAAAATTTCTTCTTCATGTTGCTGTAATTTTTCAAGAAAAAAAAACAGGGACTATTCAAACCTTCTATTAGAAAAGAGCTTTTTCCAAAAAAGTAATGTAATTTCCTAACTTTGAGAATCTTTCTAAAAGTGTCTCCGACAGATAATCACAAATGCCTGTTTATTGAAAGGACATTGTTTTTGATATTATTATCTTCTTTAAAAAGGAATAATTCAAAATATAAAGGTATATAAGACAAATAAATGAACAACTACCTTCTTTAGTCTTGAGATGATAGTTTCCAATATGCAAACTATAACTGAGTGAATTAAATGTATAGAAGTTAGCTAGGTTTTTCTTTATGATTTCTTTATACTATCATGTTTCATTTGTTCCTAAGACTATATTTCCAGATAGTTTACTCACCAATTTCTGCCCTCTTTGTCCTGACATATTTTAGGCAGTGATTCCTTATAATATTACTTTTATGACTGACTACCTTCCCCATTATTTCAAAGCACTTCTTAATTGTAATTCTCAATATATAATAGATTAATCACAATAACAGCTTTTTGGTAAATATGTTAGGACAAATAACCTTTCTGAATAAATAGAAAATGTTTGTGATCATTGTAAAATGCATTTAAGAACATATCCAAATATAATAAAAGTCATGTATCTGTTAAATCTGGGTGATTTTAATGAAATAAAGTTTAATGCTGATAAAGCAAAAAATGAAATAAAAATAGTCCTAAAAGAAACTAGATTTATTTATTACTGGTAGCTATGTTGAAATAACACTACGAGTTTTATGGAGGGCAAAACATATTTCTATTCAAAGCAGTAAACTTATAATTCACTATGCAGAACAATTTTCAGTACAAAATCTAAGCTTCAGCTTGTAACTGCATCTTTGAATAAACTGCTAGCATAATAGTAATATTGCAGATAAATAAATACTGGTTTTTCATTTAGTGCTTTTATTAGAATTATAAATGAAATAGTTATTTTGATCAAATAATGAATTCTTTCTGTAACTTCAACCATTATTAGATCACTCCTACAGTAGCAACTTTCATCTATTGTTTGCAATATTGTCCTTCAAATAGACACAAAAAATCTTCAAACCCAGTAAGCATGAAGTTATTACAATCGGTAAGTGATTCTCCACATCATATGTGATTATTGAATTTTAGTCTGATAAAATAATATAATTCGAGTCCATATTTAAACATTAAGATTGCTTCATAAGTCCTTTTTCATTTGCAACAGAAAGACTATAGTATGTGTGAAAGAATAAATATCATCAACTTCATTATAAAATAGCAAGAATGATTTTTCAGTTTTGACCTAAGGAACACTGACATTTATATAACAGGAGTCAGGGACTATTAGAACTCAAGTGATTTGGGGTTTGAGATGAGATAAAAAGTATCTGGAATTTTAAGCCACATTTCAATGTACCATTAGAAAACTAAATTCTAAGAGACTTACTTATTTTAATTTTATGCAAGCAAAACATACCATAAATAAAGTATAAAATAAAATCCTATTTAACTTAACCCTTCATTTCTCAGGTTCATTTAAGAAACGATTATCTTAAAAAAGTAGAAATTATAATTTCTGTTGCATTTGAAATCAACTTTCTTAAAACTGACCTCAATAGTATACTACAAAATGAGATAGAGACCTAATGCTACAAATCACCAAGAAAGTCACTGTCGTAGGTCAGGTGGTACACTCTAATTTTATACAGCACAACAGGAATATATAGTATCGTGCACTTTGCCATTAATCCACATTCACTGAATGTCATTACAGATAAAAACAGACATACCTAATAGACATCACCTCCAGAGTGCAGTTGAAAAGCTTTACTCAATTTATTCTGTTACCATTATGAATATTTTCTCAAGCCAATGGAGCAGTAGTTGCACACACACCCCCATACCTGACTATCATGAGTCTGCATCTTACCATATATTGCCAAATTTTAAACTTCTTCTTTTTTTTTTTTTTTTTAGATTTTATACTTCGGTATGATCTGGGAACCTCTGTTGGAAGCTAGAAGCTAATGGTTAAAAGTTTGTGGGAAAAAATCCTTAAGGCCTCACTAGGAATAGAACTTCTATTGAGAAATTGTGTCAGCCAATGTATACATTGTTTACACTCATCATTTTATTGAATCCTTACATTATCTGTCTGAATTAGCTACTATTACATCCTATGTCAATTTTCTCTGCAAATGGATAAAAGGAGTTTCAATGTATTTAACCTACTTGTCCAAAAATATACATTTTGGAGGTCATGACTGGAACTTGAACTCCACATCTGGCTTAATGTGAAACTTATTCAAAATGCTCACTCTATTTCCTCAAAATGATTAAAATCTATATGAAATGTATGTGGACCCTGAAGCAGACACAGGATAGTAATAAATATTTGAATTACTAAACTGCAGTTTAGTTAATAAAATACCAATGTTAATTTCTTAGTTTTGACAAGGTACCAGTTATGGAAGATGTCAACTAACATTAGAAGAAACTGAATAAAAGGCATATGATAATTTTCTCTATCATCTGTGCAACTTTTAGTAAACCTAAAATTATTCCAAATATTTAGTCAAAAATTAACAAAAAAAACCTGACCCAAGTACACCTAATACAATGGAGTGATAATTTGATAATTAATTAAATAATTAGTTATTTAATTGAGAAAACAATAGTGGTAAATTGAATAGTTTAGTCCTTTACCTTCTCCATAAGAATATTTACCCTAAGCAGCAATTATTCCAAAGTGACAATTATATTTCATATAAATAGATCTTTCAATCACAATGTAATATAACGGTTGTATTACTAAAAGCAGCATTCTATCAATATTGTGTTAAAAAATGTTTCAGTAAGAAAACCAAAAAAGACCCAGAGGTAGAGGCTTTCATACTCATGTTAATAAGTTATTTCACTTTTAATAACTCCTCTAATGAAAGTGTTTTCTTAATATGGGTATGATTTTATACCTATAAACATAAATACCTTTAAACAAACCTCTGTTGATTAACAGTAGATTTTTCACAAAAGTAACTTTTTCCCCTTTTTTACTGTTTCAATGTTACTAGAACCATTAACAAAGTCACACCTATTTTTATCAAGTTGGCACCCATTGTTATGAAATTAAAACATAACCACTTATAGTTATCCCTACAAAGTTCATTTTATTTCTTCTAATACTAGCTCTGAATTGCTCTCACCTTATCACTAATTTTTGTGTCTTTCTTCCACATCACCAGGTCCCCAGCAACTCAAAAAGTGCCTGAAAGATAAATACTCAAGTTTCAGTCTGAGTTATAAAAACCCATGCTATAGAAAACCAATGCACTAAAATCCCTAAGCATTTTCAACTTAGCAATTTTGCATTTTTTTTAATGAAAACCCTGCCTTCTTCTGAAAGAATTAAAGTCACACACACACACACACACACACACACACACACACACACAACTGAAAGCATGAGAAAGGCAAAGACCAAACCAAACAAGCATAGGACACAGAAAAACTAAGATTCAATTTTAAAAACAGAAATAATTCTGTAAAGCTCTCCTAACATGTTTGCTATCACTGTAACAACACGAAGTCTCTATGTTTTCTAACAAAATTTTAAAACAGAAGAATTGCCAGCATTCACAGGATATCTAGAATTAACTTGATTACTCAAACCCAGTGACTTCTGGCCTCAAGATGAGACAGACATTTCTCCTTGGGCTTTTCATGAAGCTAAATGTTGTCTAAATGACTGAATTGTGTGCTCACAAACTTTCTTCCAATAAATATAGCAATAAGTCATATAAGACTATTTTTGGAAATGCCTATTCTTTACTGCAGAAGGCATCAGATTATAGGTAAAGTCAGTAAAATTAATTCTTCTGTTTTCCGAATACGGGAACCCAGGTATGTAGTTCTATTTTTTTCTGATTTTATTTAAGGCTGAATTTTATAGTATTTGGGCATTATAATGACATATACAGGACACTGAAATTGAGTTTGAACTCAAAATCTTTCTCAGCACTGTTCTAGGCAGCCAATATTAAATGGTTCCACATTCCATATGAGATAAAGTATATGTGCTAAGTCTTACGTAGAAGGTAAATAGACGAGATATTATTTGGTAAATCTTTCATATATGTTATTACTATCAACCAGTGGCAATGCATCTGAAACCATACTCCCTGCAAAATATTAAGAATACAACTATTCTACTTTGTATATGTATGTGTATATCACTGTGAACACTTTCCTTGGATTTTGTTAAAATTTTAATCCTTAAAACAACTTCACAAGTTTGTTTTTAAAGTTTTTATTTATTTATTTTGAAAGAGAGAGCATGGGCCCACAAGCAGACAAGGGGCGGGGGTTGGGGGGGGGAGAGTATTCCAAGTAAGGTTTACATTGTCTCCGCAGAGCCCTACATGGGCTTGATCTCACAATCTGTGAAATCATGACCTGAGCAGAAATCAAGAGTCGGACGCTTAAATGACTGAGCCACCCTGGCACCCCACTTTACAAGATTTTTATTCTTATCATCACCTAAACATGAGGAGAGGAAGCTGAAACCAAAGTTAACTAGAAATCTTTTAAAATGATAGGTGGAAAACCTGGCAATGTATTTGTTTAAATTTAAGGCAAATCTGCTCTTATTTGGAAGAAGGTCATGGAAAGACCATTTGATAGAGCCATGACTCTTTGCAAAACCCTATTCATCTCCCAATCAAAAATAAACCAAATAGATTTTTGGGATTTAAACACATTATATATGTAAAGGTGATTAAGACCTCAAGGTTCAAAGCCTTGATATATAAAAATCATAATTTTAACACTGAAAAAATGTTGAAGCAGAGATCAATAGACATCTCTTCTGTTAAAGAAACATTAGATAGTCCCTACAATTTTAATTTCAGTGAAATATACTTCTATTCTGTGCTATATGATTTTATATACTCGCTAAATTAAGTCATCACAAAATTATAACAAAGTTATGACATAAATCTTGTTATACACAATAATTTCAGTAGGTATATGATTAATTAAATTATGATTTTAAAAGATGGTACAAATTTTAATGTTACTGAGTGCTTGAGCATAACATTAGGGGTTAAGTAAAATTTCAGTGTAGTCTGAAAGGAAATTCTTATTGTTATGTGTCTACTCATTCTTCAGAAAACTGTCTACATGACAATTTACATTTATAAGCATTAAAATATTGTGAGAAAACTCTCAGAAAATAAGAAAATAATTTTAAAATAGTGAGATGTAAATATAGATATAGATATATTCACCCACAAATCAAGTGTTATTTCTTCCACTTGTGTCCAATTAAAAATTTGGACATATTAGATATGAATTTAAAATAACTAATTCTACTTTTCTGCACGTGAACAAGGCTGTCTGAAGACAGATAATCATATTAGGATTAAATTAGGTAGTTTTCCCTATGTAAACAATTATGGTCTCCAACTAGCAAGCCAATACAACAAACAATCTTTATACCACCATTAGTGTCATTAAAGTATCCAATAAATTATTAAGATTTGGTAAGGCAAAATAGAAACACCTGCCACTCTGTCAACTGAACAGATGGTCAATAGCAAATTTTCAAATAGTCATTTCCTAAACTGACAAGAAGAGTCAATTTGACATTTGGCACACAAAATAGTATGTCCCTTGTGTAAAGAAATCTCAACGGTCATGGGAATGAAAAACCCATATCCATTTCTTTGTTAAGAGAGTCAAAATAATCAAACTAGTTTTTAAATGTTAATGTATATTTTAAATTATTGTCAGATGCAGAACATTTCAATTAATATGAATTCTAACTACTAATAATGCATTATAACTTAAACTGGCCAGTGAACCCATTGATATTTATATTATCCATATATCATTTTACATGTATAAAAATTTGAGAAATAAAACATATAAATATTTCTAATGATTACCAATCCTTAATATTTTCCAAATAAAAAAATTTTAGTTATTTTTACACAGTTACAGTGACTCAACATTGAATTGAAGACGATGTTTTTCACATACTGTATGAAAAATAAAATAACTGAAACAAACACAATTCAATTTCTCTTTGAAAAAGTAAGAGGTTCCAGGGTAAGGTTAAGAGCAGGAAAAATGAAGAGAAAAAGGTTTGCTCTCTTATCAATGAAAATGCCTAATACTAGCTATAGCTTACCAATTATTATTACTTTGTTAAAACCCTAGAATCAGCTATCTTTTCCATTTTTATTTTTTAGGACTTTTTTGGGGAGTGGTTTTAGGTTCATAGCAAAATTGAGAGAAAGGTACAGTGTTCCCACATACCCCTGCTCCTTCACATGCAAAGCCTCCCCCGTTAACAACATCTCCCTCTAGAGCAGTACATTTGTTACAACTAATGAACCAACACTGACACATCACACAGTCCACTGATAATCACTCAAGGTCCATAGTTTACATCACTGTTCACTCTGTGTGTTATACATTCTATAAGTTTGAACAAATATATAATGACATATATCCATCATTATATTATCGTACAGAGTATTTTCCTTGCCCTAAGAATTCCCTGTGCTCTACCTAATATTTCCCAAGCCCCTGTTCCCTGGAAATCACTGATATTTTTACTACTGCCATAGTTTTGTCCTTTCCAGAATATCATATAGTTAGAATCATACAGTGTGTAGCCTTTTAATATTGACCTATTTAGAAATAATAGTATCCACTTAAGTATCCTCCATAGGTCTTCATAGCCTGAGAGTTCATCTCTTTTTAATACTGTATAGTATTCCATTGTCTGACTGTATAGTTTATTTATCTGTTCACTTTCTGAAGGACATCATAATTGCTTTCAAGTTTTGGCAAATATTAATAAATTGCTGTAAACATTCCTGTGCGGGTTTTTGGGTGGACATAAGTTTTCGATTCCTTTGGGTAAATACCAAACAATACACTTGCTGGCTCATATAGTAAGAGCATATTTAGTTTCGTAAGAAAACGACTAACCTGTCTTCCAAAATGATTGTACCATTTTGTATTCCCACCAGTAATTAAAGAGAGTTCCTGCTGCTCCTCTACATCCATGGCAGCATTCGGTATTAATCAGAGTTCTAGATTTTGGCTATTCTAATCAGTGTGTAGTGGTATTTCATTACTTTTTAATATGCATTTCCCTGATGACATGTGATATGTGGTGCTATTTTTTATTGGGAAGAGTTAAAGTCATTTACTTTACTGACATGACTGGAAGATGAAGATAAGGATTGTGTTCATGCCCATTATTAAATATGATTACACTTCATCACTTATTAGATGGGTAGACTTTAACACATGTTCAAAATCCAAGTCTCAAATTTTGCCACCTGCAAATAGTGATAATAATATTACTTCTCTCACAAGGCTGTTATGAGATGAAAATAAAACTATGTGTACAAAAAATTGACAGAATACATGCTAAACTAAAAAATGTGCTGTATTTGTTCCTATTATTCTTTGAAGATATAATTGGTGAGAAATAGTAAAAGCATAATCGGAATCCATATCCTCACATGCTCAAAAGTCAATGAAGGGTCTGTATGTATTTGATCGAGTTTAGTAAAGACATATACAAACAGGAATAATGAATAATCAGGTTGAAAAATCCATCCCTCGTAACACTGTATAACCTATATATTTGCCAAATTTTGGCTCATTTTTTAATTAGAATAATTTGGCCTTTACCTCCTCTTATATTTTATTGATTTCCCTAAATTCTATATTTCCTACTATTTGAATAGACATGTTATCAATATTTTTTACTACTTAGTAAGAAAAAAATCACTACTTTCCACTAAAATGTATTAGTGCATTCAATGTTGGCATTTGAAGGCAATAATACTTGGACTGAGGTTAACTAAATAAACACTATTTAGTGGGTGAGGTGGATGTGGGGAAGGGAAAAATTCCAACGTTTTTAAACATGATTTTTATATCAGTTGTCATTAAAGAATCATTTCTGGAAAGCATGGAAGGTAGTTAATTTCTTAGTCTTTAGTCTTCTTAAAAAATCTTATCGTGAGTAGTAAGATGTTTCATTCTGACATCAAAAGGGAAATCAAAGGAAAGACCAAAGAGATAATTTTTGATGGAGTTGAGAAAATGTCCTCACCTTCTGTAAGAAAATTGGTGCTTCATTTGAAATACAAAAGGTGTTTAATTATTGTCCCACCTTCAACCACTCTCTATCTGGGGATAATATAGCATCTTTTCTAAGTAACCCCATGTCTATTAGTTGAATATCAGTCATTGTTCATAAAGACAAGTTTTGGCTCTTCAGTTACACACATGAACCATATATTATTCATGGAAAAATAAATCTAAGATATTTCCAATTTCAGCTCCAATGTATAGAGGGTTTAAAAGTTCTCCTCCTTTCCTTACCAAAAACAAAACAAACAAACAAACAAACAAAAAAACAAACAAGAAAAAACAGACAGAAAAAGAAAACTCAAAAAACTTGACAGACTGAAAATCAGTGATAGTTTGCACCCATCGAGAGACAGAATTCACAGGGCAAATGCCACCTGAATTCTGGAGAGACAAGTACATTCAGAGAGATACAGCATCAGAGATTTGCATGTCCGGAAGAGTAGCTGTTGGAGTCAAGGACTGGTAAGAACAGCCGAACGGAAAATTTGAAGAACTGTTTGAGGCTGAATGTGATGTATTATGAGATTAACAAACTCCTTAGAACTATACTCTTAAGTGGGTTCTCTCACTTTCATAGGATTTTCCTCTAGTAATTCAGCCAAATTCCCACTGTGAGAATTTGAGACAGATGCCCACATAGCCACATAGACTAGCTATGGCAGGGGGAGGGAGAAATGTAGCCTTTGTGAAATAAGACTTGAGCTTTCTTAATTAAAAAAATGAAAGTCTTTATTCAGGGGAAAGGGCTTTGACACGTGCACATCTTGATGGACAAATGGAATTATCTTCCACTCCAGTCCCCTATAGTCTTCTTGTGATACTGAAGGGGAAAAATAAAACAACACAAAACAAAACCCATAGTCAACAGAAGTCAGTGCTGAAGAGAAAAGTATTGGAGATGCTTCAGTCAAGTAAGATAATAGTGTGTCTGTTGGGGGGGGGTGCGCAGAGATGAAGAGGGAGAGCCATAACCAAGGGAAAACATTTGTGAAGGCCACAGCCCTGAGAAAGTCCTCTAAAATGCTAAGATTAAATTGGAGGATTACAGAATAGCTCTTTATCTCTCACATCTTACTAGAACACCAACAGGTTTCCAATATAACAGCAGTAGATTATAACTGAAAAAAACCACAAGGCACAAATTTAAGAAGGGAGGCAAAAAACAAAGACAAGAGATGAATTTAAACAAGTGCCTCGGTGTCTCAGTCAGTTGAGTGACCCACTCTTGATTTTAACTCAGCTCATGACCTAAGGGTCTTGGGATGGAGCCCTGCATAGGGCTTCATTCTGAGCATGGAGTCTATTTAAGCTTTTCCCCCCACCCCCCACTTGCACATGCTCTCTCTAAAAAAAAAAAAAGAAAGAAAAAGAAATAAAGAAATAAAAACAAATACTCAGTTAATCCAGCTATAACAATTATCACTTTAAATGTGAGTGATAAAAACATAACAATAACAACAGAGATTGTCAGAGTGCATTACCAGAAGGAAGGAAGGAAGGAAGGAAGGAAGGAAGGAAGGAAGGAAGGAAGGAAGGAAGGAAGGAAGGAAGGAGAGAAAGAAGGAAGAAAGGAAGGAAGAAAAGAAGGAAGGGAGAAAGGAGGGAAGGAAGGAATGCAGAAAGGAAGGTAGAATGAAAGGAAGGGAGGGACAGAAGAGAGGACAAATGAACTAATTTTATGTAGTGTATAAGAAAACCCCTTTAAATATAAGGGTTTGTGTAGGTTAAAAGTAAAGAGATAGAGAAGGCCATAACTTGCTGATACTATTCAAAAGAAAGCTGGAGTAGCTATATTAACTCAGAAATGCAGACATTAGAACAAGGAAGATATTAGGGGAATATAAGGGAAATACTGGTCTTCAAGAGAAGATAATAATCTTAAATGCCTATACATAAAACAATGGAATGTGAAAATGCATAGGCCAGCATCACCCTAAAACCTAAATAAGATAATGATATCACAAGAAAGGAAGATACAGATCATAATCTTTCATGAACCTAGATACTAAAATTCATACCAAAGAGTACATTACAGCCAATTGAGTTTCATTATGAGAAACAATACTGGTTCAACACTCATAAATCAATGTGTCTCTTCATCTTAGCAGAATAAATAAGAAACCATATGATCAAATCAGTATATACAGATAAAGCAGTTGACAAAATTTTTACCCCTAATGTGATAAAACCTTGAAAAATTTTAGAATTAGAACCCTTAATCTAACAGAAAATCGGAGAATATTTATGAAAACCTATGCCAACATTATACTTAATGGTGAAAGACTGAACTCACATTCTCTAAGATCAGGAACACTAAGAAGACATCCCCTCTCAGCACTCTTATTCAACATCACACTAGAAATCCTACCTTGTGTAAAAAACAGGTAAAATAAATAGAAGTTCTAAAAATTTTAAATAAAAAATAAAACTGGATTTATTCGTGGTAACATGACTATTTTGAAATCGCTTAAAAAATCTAAAACAAAACAAAAAAACTCTTTAAGTTTGGGCTGTGCATAGTGAATCCCTTCCAAACAGTACAGTATGGAAATGGGAGGGATAACTTTACAGTGGAGAATCATGACAAGCCCTACCTCAGTCAGGTGATCAAGGTCAACATCATCTGTGTTAAGTTACATTGAGAATAGGAACCCTTGTTATGATGTGATGAAGTGGCACTTTTATCTCTATGATCTTCCTCTCAAAAACATATAACTTCAGTTTAATTGCAAGAAAAAAATGAGACAAACCACAAACCAGAGACATTCTATAAAATACCGAGCAAGTTCCCTTTAAAACTGTCAAAATTATCAAACAAGGAAAATCGGAGAAACTATCACAGTCTTTGGAGCCTAAGGAAACAAGATGACTAAATGTAATGTGCTATCCTGAATGAAATCTTGGAATAGATAAATAGCATTAAGGTAAAATCTAAGGGAATATGAATAATGCATGTAGTTTACTTAATAAAAATATATCAATATTGGGTTTATTTCTTGTGACAGACACATCATACTAATGTAAGATGCTAATAAGTGGCACAATTGAGATTGAGGTATAGGGGAACTCTTCACACTATCTTTCCAATTTTTCTGTAAATCTAAAACTTACCAAATTAAAACTTTATTAAGCAATTTAAAATGAAAAAACAATCAAGAGAAGACTATGGTTCCACTAAAGTCATAGGAAAATAAATGATATGTGTGAATACTTGGGATCTTCTGAGACTACTCATTTAGTCTCAAGTTAGTTATGAATAAATAGCATGATTTATAAAATGTACTAAATTTCTTGGCACGTAACATTGTAGCATTAACAATCATATAATCTCTTTCTTAAGGGAAGTAAAATCTAAGGGGGAGGGCACAAAAAAGTAGGAATACAGTAAGATCATCTATGCTATCTTTGAAGGATAAGAAAGTTTTCCCAGAGGAAAAAACATCTGTGGTGTATTTTACAGAATGTACAAATTAATAGGGTAAATGGTTAAAGTAGGTGTGATCCAAGGAAGCAATGGGAGTATTGCTCCAGACTAGAGATATGATACACTTGTCAACATTCTACCTACTTCCCTCTCCTATATCACTTCATTTCCTGTTTCTGGACCTACAATTCACTCATTTCCTCAGGGTCCTAGTAACACATCCACTACACACACACACACACACACACACACACACACACACACACCATCTCTTCCTCTTTCTCTTCTCTTTCTGAACTTCCTCTTCCTTTTCTTCATTACCTTCTCCTCTTTGTCTCTGTCTCCTTCCTCTTCTGCTTCTTCACCTTTTCTTTCTTCTCTCTCTCTCTCTTCTTCCTTCTTCTGTTCCTTAATATTCATTGCTCTTAGGACTCACATGAGGAAAATACAGAAGAACGCCACGATTTTTTTGTTTGTTTTTTGTTTGTTTGTTTTGCTTGTTTTTTTTAAATCACCACTTTCAATTGGGTTAGAGTTAAGCAGTTTGTCTTCCATTGGCCTCCTATTAAGTAAACAAGCATCAGTATCTCCTTCTTCTGAGTATGAGGACTAATACAAAGCACAAGAGACTACAAGAAAAACATGAGTGGAAGGGTAAAGTGACATTTAAAATGAGACTCATCTTTTTTTTTTTTTTAACGTTTCTTCATTTTTGAGAGACAGAGATAAAGAGTGAGTGGGAGAGGGGCAGAGAGAGAGAGAGAGGGAGACACAGAATCTGAAGCAGGCTCCAGGCCCTGAGCTACCAGCACAGACCCCAACGCAGGGCTCAAACTCACAGACCAGGAGATCATGACCTGAGCCAAAGTCAGACGCTCAACTGACTGAGCCACCCAGGCACCCCAAGACTCATCTTTGGTAATGCTGCTGTAAAAACTGGGGTACATGTGCCCCTTTGAATCTGTATTTTTGTATCTTTTGGGTAAATACCTAGCAGTATAATTGCTGTAGGGTTGTTCTATTCTTAGATTTTTGAGGAACATCCATATTGTTCTCCAGAGTGTCTGTACCAGTTTGCATTCCCATCAGCAGTGAAGAGGATTCCCCTTTGTCCTCATCTTCACCAATACCTATTGTTTCTTGTGTTGCCAATTTTAGCCATTCTGACAGGTGTAATAAGGTGGTATCTCCTTGTGATCTTGAATTGTATTTCCCTATTGATGAGTGATGTTGAGCATCTCTTCATGTGTCTGTTAGCCATCTGGATATCTTCTTTAGAAAAATATTCATGTGTTTTGTCCATTTCTTAACAGGGTTGTTTGTTTTTCAGGTGCTGAGTTTGATAAGCTCTTTATAGATTTTTGGATACTCACTCTTTACAGGATATGTCATCTGAAAATATCTTCTCCCATTCCGTAGCCTTTAATCTTGTTGTTTCCTTCACTGTGCAGAAACTTCTGAAACCAATATTGCACTGTATATTAACTAACTAAAATACAAATTTAAAAATGATGTTTGAGCAATTCAAAACATAAAATAAAATCAGTCTTATCCTAAAGCAAGCACACATGGTTATAAAAAGATTTTTTTAATTGAGCTATCTATTCTCCTGCTGCCACTCGATTAAGCAGTTGCCTAATGAAGTTTCAGTACCGCCTTTTTATAATTGCAGTTATCCCTCCGGAGCCTAAACTACTCCCTTGCTGTAAATTAGACACTTTTGGAAGACATTCTCACTCATTCTGTTCTCCAGATTCCTTTTTAGCACACGAGTAGTCATCACACTTTCTTCAAAAACAATTCTTAACCACAGTAAATACAATCTATCACTTCCTTGTATTAAATAAGCCGATATCCTGATGATCATTAAGATTTAACATACTTTCAAAATTTCTTAATTTACAGCAGGGTCTAGTTAAAGCTTTGTGAGAATCTGGGGCTTTAGCTAGCATTTTCATGCCACATGTCTAATGAAAGATGAATCTCCATATGTGCTATATACACTACTACATGATCTGTCCTCTAACCACAGAAATGTGCAAAAATCACCATTATTAATTCTGAGAACTGTTTCCATCTCTGAGAGAACATGCTTTTCATGTTTATTACAGTTTCACTTTCTGGATAATTTAATATTCAAGCTGTGTAAGTCTAAATAGTTCAGCACAGCTGGTGTGGTGTCTTATTATTTCTCACTTTTCCTCTTATCTGTCCAATTTTAATAATTGGGCATCTAAAAATGGTATGGTAAGTGGATAAAATTATTCAAGGTATTCACATATTTGGCACATAGTCAGTGAGAAGCTTAAATCAATTTTCTTGAACTGTCAGCCATGATGTATATCTAAACGGAGTGCTTGAGTTTAGTCAGATTCATTGCTTATTGTTTGCCTCTGCAATTATGAAATATGAAAGTTGGTAGAGGTTTTATTAGGGTCTTCTTTCCAATTTGAATGGCTCTGGAAAGTTATGAATATTTTGGTATTTAATCATAAGAATTACACCCCTTTTTTGCTTAAAGGAGTATACATTAAAAAAAAAAAAAAAAAGCTTTACTCTTTTGGGTGGAGAAAAGCGCAAAAAGTTAAGTCAAATTGCACCTTTCTATTTTTCTCTGAGCCTGGGGAATATACTTTTTCATATTTGATTCAATTAAATTCAATATCTATACAGCTTCTAATACCAAACATGAATGTCAAAACATAGACTTTTCTTGTATTTATGCTGTACAGTGACTTGTTTGGATTGATATTCTATTTTTAATCCATCTGTTTTTTGTGTGACAAAAAATGAAAACTTTCATTTTTATATGTACAAATTTGTCTACAAAAAAGTTGAACACATTATGGAAAATGGAAAGATTTTTTTCATGAATCTTTTTCAAAGTTAACACTGGGTATTTCAATTCACTGATCATTCTAAAATAAAAATGTCTATTGGGAAATAGTTTCCAAAGACTAAATGTATGTATACATTAATTTGCACAAATCTGACATTTTTTTCTGCTTAAATGTATATGAACATCAGGACATAGTTATTTTTTATTGTCTACGGCAGTTGTATATTGCTTAGATAATGGTAATTTGAGGTTACTTTAATTTAAATTTTAGATAAACAAATTAGTATAATTCTGAATATGTGACACAGCTCCTTATCATATTCTTATCCTTGTGCTGAAAATGACTCCATCTGGGTCAGTCCATTTGTGTATTAATTCAAGCAATTGAAATTTAGAAACTTAGAATGACATTATTTCATGGGCATCCATCCAAATGGAATCTTAGACAAAAGTGATTCTGATTTACTTTCAATTCTAGATCATACATGCAAAGCCCACATCCTCATGGGACAATGCTCCAATTTACTCTAACAAGTCTTTAAGAGATTTTTTTTCTAACGTCTACATTCTTTATTCATATGAGTAAGTTTTTGAAGTTTTTAAACTGACTTGCAGCTATTCTTTTTATGGGGGGGGTGTTTTTTAAAAGTGCAGAACTGACTTTTGTGAGCAAAGCTTCTATGAAATTCTACCTACAAAGTCAGATCATCTTTCATGACCCACATTACTGCTATTTACATCTTACCAGATTTATTTTATCATTCTCTGGAAACATTTTCAAAGGTATGTGATATCCACAACCCCTCTACCTCTTCCCTTGACTTACTGAAATAATTTTCTGTTTGCCTTCGTAGGATCGAGTAAAATGTGACTTATTTCTCTCCCCTCCAGAACTTACTGCGGTCACTTGAGACTGTCCACTTCCCCATTTCACATACATCTTTTGGGTGAGTGTTGTTCACCATTCTCCCGTTTCTGTTATGTATTCTAGATTAGTAGGCTTCCACCTTAAATACACACACACACACACACACACACACACACACACACAAACACTATCCCTTTGATATTCAATACCATTCAAATATGTTACCCTCTCACTTCTTGCCACCCCAAAAAGATGTTGGCTTCTGTTTCCTTGTTCCAGACTTTAGTTCTGCCACCATTTTGAGTGACTTCAGACATCAATTTGGGTAATCTATCCAGCATCACACCTCTATAGGTATAGGTACATCTCTATTTTGATTATCTATTTTTTACACTTCACTAGGCATTTAAGTCCATGAAAATATGATGGATCTTGTCATCATCTGAAAAATTGTTCCTGTAGGGGCGCCTGGGTGGCTCAGTCGGTTGAGTGTCCGGCTTCGGCTCAGGTCATGATCTCACAGTTTGTGGGTTCGAGCCCCGCGTCGGGCTCTGTTCTGACAGCTAGCTCTGAGTCTGGAGCGTGCTTCACATTCTGTGTCTCCCTCTCTCTTTGACCCTCCCCTGCTCATGCTCTGTCTCTCTCTGTCTCAAAAATAAAGTATAAAAATTTAAAAAAAAAATTGCTCCTGTAAACCGGTAAACTAAAATGTCCAACCTCCTGGCAAAACAAGAACAAAAACAAAGAAAAACATAACTGAGATACCTAGTCCTTTGGTTTCTCCTATTTTGCTGTTCTATGATGCCCTCTTACTGGTTCCATTTTGTCCCTATCAGGTTCAACCCAAACTGAACTATATTATAAATTTTCAGTAAGATTTTCTATTTTCTGTCCTTCAGTAACATACAGGCAACAGTCCCATACTCACGCAAGACCATTATGTTTGCCTTCTCTGTTTCTTACATAGAAAACAACACACTTGGGCAAACTGATGTGACTTCAGAGTCATGATCTGTAACCTCCCTTGGGTTCTAAGTCACTTTATCTTCTTCCAGCTTGCAACACTGTTCCAAATTTTTACCAAAATATATAAAATTCAAGAGGTAAAACAATTAAAAGACAATGAAAAGATCAGAAACATATTTTCTTATAAAGTAAACATCGAAAATGCTCAATTTTTTTCTCTCATGTGACATTCCTAACAAGTTTCAGTTTTCCAAAGAGAAAATGGTAGAATTTTCTTTCACTCTTAATTCAACCATAAGTATGTTTTGTCTTAATATTCAATAAACTTTCCTGTGGATATAAAACTAAGTTTCCACTCTCACTTCCCATTTTCTTTACCCCTTTCAGTTTATCTCTCTCTCTCTCTCTCTGTCTCTCTCTCTGAATGAACATACTCTAAAAACTGGTAGAGTATTTGTTCTGTGTATTAACATACATTGGAGAATCTTAATCGGCTCCCCACTGGAGACTAGGGATATGCTTCATATCATATTATTAAGAAATAAGAAGAGAAGTTTAAATTAATTCCAATTAACTCCATCCATTTAAAATAGATAGATAGATAGATAGATAGATAGATATTCAAAGTTTCTCAGATTGTGTTTTCTCTTTTTCTCTCTTTATCTTTCTCATTTATTGAACTCCCTTTTGGTTCAATAATTAATCAAAAGCAATCATTTTGCTTGTTAGGATGTTTCTTTTTTTGTTTTCTTTGTAACGTTTTGAATCCTGCTATTGGCACACATTTATGTAAGTTAGACAAGTTTAACAGCAGCGAAGCTGTGAAATTTATTTTAATGGTTTTTCAACATCTAAGAACCTCTTTCTTTTCCAAAACTTCATTCATAAAGGCCTATATATCTACTTTTCAGATATTGAGTGTGACTCTCTTCAAATTTCTATACTACCATAGGGCCTTTCAACCTCAGCCTAAGACTCTTAGTGAAGTTAATAATGTATCTACAAAATATGAACCCTCCAGAAAGATCATATTGAACTACAAAAAGTGGACAATTTGGAGTTTTATCTTTAAGGTATTACAGTAAGGAAGTTTCTAACTTCCTTATAACCTGTGGTAAAAATATGCTACCTTATTTTAAGAGCCAGTTAATTATACCTAATGAGGACACTTAAATTGTACATATATCTACTGTTCCAGATTGAATAATTTCCACTTTTTAATTTTGCCTACAGGTTTTATTTCACAATAAATTTTATAAACATTTTTTTTCTGAATTATCGCCACATTTTGACATTTTGAGTGGGTCCCACCTCTGTTGGAGACCACTGTCCTGGTCCCCGAAGCCCCACCCACCATGTTGGTGATGGGAAGAAAAATGGCACATTATATTTTTATATATTAACATGCTAAATATTAAAATATTTACATATGTGTATTTATATTTACACAAGTTTCCATAAAGAAGTTAAATCCACACCCTGTCCCATAACATAATTTGAGCTCACACCTACATCATCCTCAATGTTCTAGTCAATCCCATATCAAAGCAATGGCATAATGAAAACTGATTCACTCACTTTACAATTCTCTGCCTACTGTAACTATAGTTAAAAGCTATAAACACTGGCACTTTAGCTTTATTCTCAAGAGGGAGTTTTATCAGGCAGAACTTGCTTTAGAGATTTGTATTTTATTGGATGGACAGGTGATTTTGATAGTGACAGATTTTACTGAGAGATTTTCTACCAATGCTTAGTAACTGCCCCTCCACTACCAATAAATAGTGTTTAACATTTTTATCTCTGTAGCAACATGCTTTACATAACATGTTTAAAATATAAATATAACAAATTTAGCATGTGTGTTAATAGTGTTTTCACAATGGCATTCCACAAATTAGCTGTCTAGATAATATTAAGTACTTAAAACAGGAAAAAGGAATAAAGCCATGCCATAATTTGAAAGGAAAGCAAAAACGATAATTTGGGAATAGAAAGATAATCTTAGGTACAAACTACAAGACAGAAAAGAACAAATGGAAAGTCCAATGACTGACATGAGACAGTGCCTAGAGAAAACACACAGCCAATGTGATATCACCTTGTTTCCAGTACTGTTAACAGAGGCTGCCGATCATTTCAGTCTTAAAGTGACAATACATTTGGTTAAGAAGAAAAATAAATCTCTGTAAAACAGAATAGAGGAAAACTCTCTCAATAGCTTTGCCTTGCTTTGTGTAGTAATTTTTTCAACAGCAAAAAGAGTCAATTGTCTATAGACCTAGCAGTATGTGGAGGACATATAAAAATTCTGGTATCATATTTACTCTTCTATATGGACTAAAAGTTAAGTGGATGATATTTGGATAAATGCAAAGATATTTTGATACTAAGATATTTCTTCGCATTTATCAATAGCATTCTCGCTTTCAAGACAGTGAAACTTGGGACTTGTGACACTTCAAGTTTTATTCAGCAAATTATCAACTATTAACTAAATACTTAGTATATGGAGATACAGGAAAAAAAATCTGCTTGTGGAGTTTATATTCTAATGGAGAATTTGGTGTCTGGTGGTAGGGCATTTCCATTTCCTAAAATGCATGACACTTTCCCATGTTGCTGGTTTTGAACCAGAATTTTTCCTGTTTTCATACAAATAAAACTACTCCTGCCCACTCCTACTCGTTTTCCAGTATCTCAAATATTACTTCTCCTGGAAATTTTTTCTAACCATACAAAACTGAGTTTGTGTGCAGAGTCATATATCATAAGATAATCTGATGTTGACTGTATCAGTACTAATACATTTTATTGAAGATGAATTGACTATCTTAGATTTTAATTAAGTTAGAATTACCTCAGTGCCTAAGAAAGTGATTGGCACATAAAAATTGCTGAATAAAATTTATTTAATTGTGGGGCTGAGCAAGTATTGTACTACTATTATTAGGTAAACATTCTCTTGTTTACTCTAGAGTAAGGGTTAAATGTTTCTGAATGAGATAAAAGAAACAGACTATTGAAAAATCTGATTAAACCTCTTTCTAACATTAAATAATTGGCTGTGTCTTTCCTTTCTTGTTTTCATTTTGATATTATTGAGTCATATCAAACAAACAGGTTATATTGGATGACTTGTCAAACACGCATGGAGAATATGAAGCCTTACACTGATGAAAATATTGTACTACTTAATTTGAATATAATTAGTAAAACTGTTTCTGTTATGCTACATGACAGATTCACTTTACAATCAATATAATAATCAAACATATAAAGTGTATATATTAATCACATTGTAAAATAAGGAAATGGATGAACTGAAGAGGTAAAAATATGATAAAATTTCTACTTTTGTAATTCATAATGCATGATCATGGCAAATGTCTTCATTTCTCTGAGCTTCTACTCTATTTTTAAAATTCAATTTTCTTGTTATGTTGTCAAGTAATACTATTTAAAAATTTTTCCAACTTAATTGAGGTATAATTGACAAATAAAAATAGTATATATTTAAGTTGTACAATGTAATGATTTGATATATGTATACACTCTGAAATGATTATGCCAATCAATTAACACATCCATCACTTCACTTAGCTGCCATTGTATGTGTGCGTGTATGTGTGTGTGTGTGTGTGTGTGTGTGTGAGTCTGTGGTGAGAACACTTAAGATCTACTCTCTGAGCAGATTTCACATATATAATACAGTATTATTATTTATGCTATATAATGGATCCTCACAATTTATTCATCTATAACTGGAAATGCATAGCCCTTCACTAACAATTCCCTATTATCACCATCTCCCAGAGTCTGGCCACCATCATTCTATTCTGTTTCTTTGAGTTCAATTTTTTTTAGATTGCACATATAAGTTAGCTCACATACCGTAAGTCTTCTCTCTAACTAATGCCCTCCAAGTTCATCCATGTTGTCACACGTGGTAGTGGTTCCTTCCACTGGGTATATACATATCACATTTTTTTATCCATTCATCCATTGAGATAATTTTCTGAATCTTAGCTGTTGTGAATACACTGCAATGAATGTGTAAGTGTAGTTATCTCTTTAGATACTCATTTTGTTTCCCTTGGATATATACCCAGAAGTGGTACTGCTGTGTCATAAGTTAGTTCCATTTTTTTAAATGTTTTATTTATTTCTGAGAGAGAGACAGACAGACAAGGTGAGCGGGGGTGGGGGGGTCAGAGAGAGAGGGAGATACAAAATACGAAGCATCTCCAGGCTCTGAGTTAGCTGTCAGCACAGAGCCAGACACAGGGCTCGAGCCCACAAACCATGAGATCATGACCTGAGCTGTAGTCAGATGTTTAACCGGCTGAGCCACCCAGGTACCCCTAAAAGAAAAATGTTTATTCATTTTGAGAGAGAAAAAAAACACAAGCAGGGGAAGGGTAGAGAGAGACAATCCCAAGCAGGCTCTGCACTGATGAAGGGCTCAATCTCACAAACCATGAGATCATGATCTGAGCTGAAATGAAGAGTTGGATGCTTAAGCAACTAAGCCACCCAGGTGCCCCAAGTTAGTTCCATTTTTAATTTTTGAGGAAACTCCATACTGTTTTCCATAGTTGCTGCACCAATTTATCTTTCCACCTACAGTGCACTGGGGTTCCCTTTTCTCCACATATTCACAAACACTTGTCAACTCTGTCTTTGATAAAAGCCATCCTAACAGGTATGAGGTGATATCTTACTGTGGATTTGATTTGCATTTCCCTGATGATTAGTAATGTTGATAACTTTTCATGTACTATTTTTATGTTTTCCTTGAAAAAAATGTTTATTCTGGTTCTTTGGCCATTTTTAAATTGGGTTACTTGTTATTTTGCTATGATTTCCTTATATATTTCGAATATGAACTCCTTATAGGATACATGGCTCATAGTATTTCACATGTATAAGGACTAAAAGCATTTGCAAGAAAATAAAGTTCTAATGCTTTCAACTTTGTATTTTGTGACAATTCTTGATTCTTCTATAATTCTTTCTTTATTGCAGTAATTTTCAAACATCTTAACAAATTATTTATAAGATGGAAAAGAAGCAAATGTGATACTTTGATTTTTCCACTTTTATATACACTAGATTTGAATGAAATATTACATTATGAATTGACCCTAAATGGTAATATTAAAATAATCTGACTGTTGTTCTTGTCATCACATTTATAAATGTATCATTGCATATGATATTTAAGTAATTTTTCTCTGGTTAAAAAAATCATGCTATGAAAAAAGTCATTAATGATCTATATGTAAAGTTTCTTTTCTTGTCACTGAATATTCAATGGATAGATAGTTTGTGTTGAAAAATGGTTACTCATAAGATAATACTGAAATGAACTCTATAAAGATCATTAGCCTTATTTATTAAAATAAATTAGAGGTGCCTGAGTGGCTGAGTTATTTAAGCATCTGACTTCAGCTCAGGTCATGATCTCATAGTTTGTGAGTTCAGACCCCTTGTTGGGCTCTGTGCTGATGTCTCAGAGTCTGGAGCCTGCTTTGGATTCTGTGTCTCTTTCTTTCTTTGCTCCTTCCCTTCTCATGCTCTTTCTGTATCTCTCTCTCTCAAAAATAAATAAACATTAAAAATTTTAAATTAAAATACAGTATTCACTTTCCTTGCTTAACTCAAAACACTTCTATTTCTGCAATAGTTTAGAGGTAGATTACACATAATATGAAAATACTCATTTACAAATTATAATGTGTTCAATATATTAGTATAATAATTTGTGACAGAAGCATTTATTCCTATTCCTCAGTCTTTAGAATAATTTCAGTCATTGTATATTATTGTAAAAGTCATCCCTCACTAAACTAATAACCACACTGCAACAAAATGACAGATTTGCTTGAAATCACCTTTTGACCAAAGTCATGATTATGTACTAACTGAATGGAAGACAGGATAAAAGGCTCTGATTGTTCAGACTACACACAATAACTGGTAATACAGCACACTAAGAAACACATTATAGTCAGCATCTTCTCTTTCTCTAATGATTTTTATATAGCTGAGATTATATCGCTGAGATTAATATTAAATTATGTTGGTTTTAAAATATATAACCAGCTTTGGGTCCAAAAAAGGATTTAAAATAACTACAGCATTAATGATGAACATGGTTATTTTCCACTGAACCTCTAAGTGAAGTTCACCCAACCAGATTTCTTTCTTTCTTTCTCTTCCTTTCCCAGGAATATCCCTAATTTTTCACTGTCTCTGGATTAAAAAAGTATTTTGATGCTCTTTCATTTCCTAACAAACCTGGTACCTGATAAATGTTCACCAAGAGCCGTATGCTCTGGAGAACTTAGACCTGTATATATTAATCACAATGTGGAAAGTTTATTCCTCTTTTTTTGTTCTGCTTCACATTGTCAAAACCTGAGCTGATATATGGATATAAGAAAGAATGCAGCAACCTCAGTTCCATGCAATTTATATAACATGAGCTTGAATTTTTGTTCTCATGTTGCCCTCCTTGTCTTTGTATTTTGAAGAGGTTTAAATCTTTTTCTTTTACTTTTTTGTCATTGTCACCGTCTTTTGCAGTTTCTTTGGCAGCTTCCTCACCATTCTGTTCAGGTTATAAAAATCTTCCTATTATAAATGGCTTTTAACACATCCCCTCTGTTTTCTGCTTTACATAGTATTCTATCCTTGCTTTGATCCCTTTTCTTCTCATTTCTCACCTCCCTCCCCTGCTTTTTTTTTTTTTTTTTTTTTTTTTTTTCTTTTTTTTTTTTCTTTTTTTTTTTTTTTTTTTTTTCCTTCCCTTTTTTTTTTTTTTTTTTTTTTTTTTGGTTTTCATTCCAAATGTCTCCTTACAGTGACATCAGATTACTAGTAGGCAGCTCATATTGATCTGGCTACTGTTTGGAAAGCAGATTTCATTTTAAGTAGAGAAATAGGTATGTCTGAAGAAGGACACATTTTGTAGAAAAAAAGACTGGGCAGCTGCTTCCAGGCTCTTTCTTTTTGGAATACTGAGGAGAGATCTACCTCTTCAAATCCTAACAGTTCTTTCACCCATGGATTTTTTTTAAAGACCCATAAAACCTTATCAGTAAACCTCAAACCTTTCTGTATTTATTTTCAAGTAATTTTCTTTTAGAAATCTATTTCTTACTATGTTAGAATTTCTGTAAGACAGAAAATATAAAGGGGGGAAGGGCCAAGTCAGGGATTGTTATCAGATCAAATGGGGTGAAAAATGTATTCCTTTGGAAGCATGTCCTCATTCTCTTTAATTGAGCCCCTACTTGTTTCTCAATTGTTCTCTGTTGTAGCCTGATAGCTTTCATCCTGACTGTTTTGTTTCTCCCCTATTCTCATTTATAGTGTCAACTTACATTTAGGGCAGTGAGAGTTAACTTGCTCACTGTGACACTGCAATCAATTAATCACCTTTAGCTTTCTTTTCTGTCTTCCTATTGGCTGTTTTGTAATTGAGCCATGGGGCATAAGCCATTTCCAGCCACAGTCTGTCAGCTTGTTCAGCAATTCATTTATTAGTTTGATAAGATAACCTTTTCACAGCAACATCTAATCAAAAGCACCAAATTTAACACACAAGGGAATTATTCAGAAATTCATGTCTAGATCCTACTTGGGTCAGATCATAATGGTCAGAGAATTGTTCTCTCAGAATTAATTGGGAGTAGAAATGTAATATGTAGTTCCCTGACCATTATGCTCTGGTTCAAGATGTTGATAAAGACTACAGACTATGAGACAGTTGATAGCTAAGTAGCTAGAATACAGAAATCTTTTTTCTCTAACTTTGAATTTTACTATATAGACCTAAACTTGCTAAAGCATACATATTCAAATTTTTAATTAAACAACTATATTTTATGATGAATTTTACCTTCTTCTGTATTTCTTACTGCTTAATAGGTAAATATTATCCTGATTTCCATCTATGTATGTAACCATAATGTCACATATGAGAAATTCTCCATTTTCTTTAGATTAAAAAGAGATAGTTTAAATCTTCACTACAATATTTGAATTATGGAGGAGGGGGTATAGCACCAGTATCACCTCACCATACAGATAGTTTCTACCAGGTAAATTCCGTTCCAGAGTACAACAGAATGAACAATAACATCATGTATTCTCTGAAATCTAGGTTCCCACCTCCTCTACAGAAATAATCATAGTACCTTTGCTTTACATTATACAAATTTCGCTTGTTTTGACACATGTATGACTTAATTAAAGCTACTTTACTGCTATTTTTCACTTTACATTGCTTTCTCCCCTCCCCATGGAAAATATCATGAATTTGACTTAATTTTTATGTGTAACCAGAGATCCATCCTTATTTGCACTCTTTTCCTACCTATTGAGACATTAGTACTAAGGAAAGGAAGCTGTAATGATGCCTCTTCCAGATCCCCCTTCTAAAAAGTACTTGTTGCTCAAATACCCCCTATAAGATAGTGTGTTCTCTCAGCTGCAAGAGATGTCATTGGCAAACGAACCTCAGCTGGCAGCACCCTCAGGGATGGCTTCAGCCTCAGAGATTTTCCTCACTCAAGGTCACTCAAGGTCATGCCTTGAGGGGGTGACCAACATCAAATGACTGATGGAGAAGGGTATATAAGTGCTAGGCCATTTCACCCCAGTGAAGGACCACTCTAACAGGTTGTTTCAGCTGGAGCTTCTGCAAGTACTTGGTTGAGGTTATCACCAGGCCAGGACCAGAACTCAAGTACTCCTGCTGTCAAAACTTGCTACCTGCCTCTCCTTCCACAAGTGTTGATAAATCTGAGTCCATCTCAGTCTCCTTCCAAAAGAACACAATTTGTGATATATGGTAAGTTTCTTTACATGCCTGTCACATTCTCAATCCTTGTTCTCTTTTATTATTTAAGATCATATATGACTAAAATGCTATTATTACTATAATCATAATCATATAAATTGAGCATTTATTTAGCCCATTAAATGCTCACAAGAGAAGATGCTTAGAATGAAAATAAAAGGTTAAGCTACATTACTGAGTACTTACAATATGCTAGGCTTATTCTAAGTATTCTTGGGTATCAATTATTTTATGTAATCCTTCAATTGTTAAGGAAAGTGTCATTCAGCATTTAAAGCAACTTGAACAAAGTCAAATCGTTATCAGAAAGTATCATAACCTAGATTTTAAATCTGCAAATCTGGTCTCAATCTTCTTATTTCTACATAAACTTTCAGATATTTAATACAGTGATTATCACAATGAGCATAAACATACATCAAAATCACATGGAAAGATTGTAGGAAAATACAGATTGCTGGGCCCTACTCCCAGAGATTTTCAATCAGCAAATCTGAGGTATGGCCAGAGAATTAAAATTTCTATCAAATTTTCAGGTGATGTTGATACTGTTGTTCCCAAAGCACACTTTCAGAAACATTGGTTTAAATAACACTACAGACATCCTCTCAATTTATCTGGAAGTGATATTCGTTGAATCAATTATCTTTGAATCTAGACTAACTGTTTATATGGTCAGTAGCAAAATGAATTAAATGGATATACTACTCTGGTTATGTAGCTTCTTATGGTACTCCAACTGATACTGTTTGCATGTAAACAATGGAGTTAAACTTAGATGAAAAATACACTTTGATTTCTATAACTTAATCTAGCTTTGAGGTAACAATTCAAAGACCTGAAAGTCTAAGGGCTTGTGGTGGTGGGGTTCTTTATCCTTTCTTTTTTAACTTTCCAAAGTTCTTTATTATAAAATATTTAAAAAAATTTTTAAGGTTTGTTTATTTTTGAGAGACAGAGACAGAGACAGAGCACGAGTGGGGGACGGGCAGAGAGAGAAAGAGAGACACTGAATCTGGAGCAGGCTCCAGGCTCTGAGACGTCAGCACAGAGACCAATGTGGGGCTAAAACCCACAAACAGTAAAATTATGACCCGAACTGAAGTAGGATGCTAAACCAACTGAGCCACCCAGGTGCTCCTATAAAAAAAAAAAAAAGATTTTTAAACAAGCATCATTAATTTTACAACTAAAGAAAAGATAAAGGAGGAGGAGAGAGAAGCAAACACAGAACAGCTAGGCCATTTTGCCCAATGATCAAATATAATCAGCTCTGATTTTCTAAATTTTTCCTTTTTAAAAGGCATTTTTAAAAATTGCCTCACAATACAAAATTGCAAAATAAAATCAGAATATTTATGGAAATATGGGGAAATAAATTTCAAAATTTCCTCACTGATAAAATCGAATAATAATGGTAGCACAGTTTAACATATGTTAAATGGTTAAAGGGGTGCCCAGGTAGCTCAGCTGGTTAAGCTTCTTGATTTCAGCTCAAGTCATGATCGAAGCCCAGCGTCATGGAATCAAGTCCTATGTTGGGCTCCGTGCTAAGCATAGAGCCTGCTTAAGATTTCCTCTCTCTCTAAAAGTAAAAAAACAAACAAACAAACAAACAAAAAAACAGGTGAAAAAGTACATGAATACTATAATAAATATGTCAATTTATCTTGGAAAAGACCTGATACTTACTTAGAGAAGAAGTGTCAGAATCAGGCAGCTTGTGAAGTATTGGAAAGAACTTTATCTAAAATCGAATGTGACGTTGTTATACTTGATGTGGATGGCTGTGGCTTATTGTCTTCCTCTCCACACTGGCACCAAACATCACAGTTATAAATCGGTCACAATCTCAATCCTAAATCATGCTTTTTCTTCCTTTGGAATGTAAATATTGTGTAGTAGATGCCTCTGTCATCAAAATTGAAAAGTTAATCTAATGTATAACTTTCTATTTCAAATAATTTTTGTACCATGACTGGAAATTATCCCCCTCAGACTTCTCATCTGCACTAATGGTTTGTCTCAATAGCTAAAGAATTCGGAATTATAGTAATGTTTGAAATCACTACATCAGCCACAAAAGCACGAAAACGCACTTCCACGAGGTTTGGCAATTTAAAGTCTCCACATACAGAGCTTTCTCTTTGTGCAACACATTTCCAATTTTTTGTGGTTTGTTCTTCAATCCATATGCTCAATAATTCTTCATATTATATTCTATTTCTTAAAGTCCATGTTCTTATAACTTTGCAACACATGAAGTTTTTCTTTTATTTTTGTATCATTGTTTGTGATGTTCTACCCTGTAGATTTCTTTACAGCTGAAGAGATAGCAAATGTTCTGTTGTTTCTTCCAAAATACTTTATTATTTCAATCTTCTCCTCAATATCTAAAGATTTCCTGCTTCATTCACTATAAGTGCTCTGAGGCAAGAAAAAATATTCATGTTTGGAATGTTGAATGGGATACATATATATATTTATGTATATATGTATATACATGTACACACACACACGTATGTATCAGAATAGCAAAATAAAACCTAGTTAAATAACACATACAGTGAACTAAGACCAAGGTAGCTGGTACTTGTTTGAAGTCTATGCCTATGTGGTGTTTTAGATATTCCTAAACAACACAATTCAACTTGATGCAGTTTTCTGTGTTCACTGCATGTTTCTCAGGAATGAAATTATACATAAGCAAACATGAAACTTCTATTATATTCAAAATGTTCACTAACGTATCAATTACATGAAATGGAATTTTTTTCCAAAGCAAGCATTATAGCAGAATTGACTATATATGATGATGACTGGATATGATTACAAAATATAAAATAATGGAAATAATGCCTGCTGGAAAATAAATATTGAAGGCATGCCTTGTATTGGTTGTACTGAGTAGTATCTTATATTTCAGTGACATTTATTTTAATGTGTGTTCCATGCTGGTGTCTTCTGATTGGATGACAGAGAATTTGTTTTCCACATACATACTCAAAAATTAAAGATTTGGATTTTAGCCTTCTTTTTGTAGAATTTCCTGATCATTTACACCTTTGGTTCTTAGCAAGTATAAGCATCAATTGAAGGAATTTTGCTGATATGATTTAATAAATATATCCATTAACGTTATTCTCATCTCTAATTTTATATTCAATGTTTTCTTCTAAAAATAATATGCTTTGTTCTACCTGCATCCATGATTTTAGAGCTTATTAGCATCCTGTAGTTAATTACCCCTGTTATACATGAGAGAACTGAGGTTCTGAAAGGTAAATTGCTCCCTTCATTCACATGATTGCTCAGAGATATAGCAGGGCTTGTAATATAGACCTTTCTATTTACATTGCTGTGGTTGTTTATATTAAATATAGTTTTGTTCCTTATTGCAAGTTTCAGTCTCTAATCACCATATACACTCTCCAGGATAAAATAACAAGCTTTCTGGAAGTCTGGAGCAAAGTAAATCCTTTCTCAAACTCACTGTCAATTTATCTGAGATGGCTTAACATAAAATCAATCCATTCTCAAGAACTTCTGCCTGACCTAGCCATGCTTAGCAGACAAGGAAAGGTATTTCTGCACACTGAAGTGTAATGCAAAAAAAAACAAAACAAAACAAAACAAAACAAAACAAAAAAACCCCAAAAAACAAAACAATAAAAACCCCCCAAACAAACAAAAAGCCATTTCTGGATTTAAAAAAAAAAAATCAACAGAAGTGAAACAGCTGGGCATAACTGAAAACATTTCCCCGTGGATTTTCACATTTTGCCTTCTTTTCTTCTATAGACCACATTTCTCAAAGAGATCTCCCTGACCTGTTAGGTGCACCCATTTCCAAAGGTCTTTCACTCATCACAGAAAGTATAAGCAAGCTACCCCCTTTGGAGTGAAAAAGGCTGAGACTTGAGTGGGAGTTATGCCAGTCTGTAATAATGTAGCTAGTTAACCTCTCTGATCCTTTCATTTGTAAACCAGAGATCCACTCTTGGATTATTGTAAAGATTAAGTAAAATAATATATTAAGAATGACTGGCACACAGTAGACTCTGAAATGTCATAGATATTATCATCACTTCTACTAAAAATGTGGCGTTGTACCTGCTGGATAAGTTTGTAAGCTCCTGGGGCTAACTACCTGAGTTTGTATCTAGATTGCCACTTACCAGTTTAATATCTTTTATCAAGTTTTTTAAACTTGTTGAACATCACCTTCTTTGTCTACAAAATGGGGGTGATAAGCCTAGTGCTTATTCTATCAGATGTTGTAAGAATTAAATGTAATAACATAAAGTACTTAAAACAGTGTTTGTTATTATTATACGCTTCATCCACTCACCATAAAAATTCCTTACATGACTTTATATGTTTTTCTCAATGGCACAAAGAACATAGACAATCACACTTAAGGTTGGCTATAATTATGAGATACAAATTGTAAAGAGAACAGAATACAAAGATTCAACATTTCTGACTAGTTTCAATGCTATTTCTTCTCTTTTGTAGCTTAATCTTGATCTTACCATGTGACAAAAAGTGTGATTTTTTAGAGTATAATAAATAAGGCTTAGAGTTCTTCCATGCAAAATCTTGACTATGTAATTTATAAATGCATTACATGCCTCACTGACCAAATATACCTCATACAAACAATTGCATTCAGGCACCTAGAGAATTCTGGAAAAAAAAGGGAAATTGAAGCATAAATGGATTTTGAAAGCTGCATAGTGAAACTATGGGTGCATAAAGCTACACTCTCAGATAGAGAGGCAGCTTTATGTTTGCAGTTAAAACTTAATCTACCATTATAACTCAAACCCAAGGTCTAATAGGAGAAAGGAGGTACTGTGTAGTGAGGGTGAGACTTCTATTCATACACAAATAGCAGACAGGAAATACAATGCAATTATGCAGAGAATTCCAGGCACAGTAAATAAATGCACTCTCTATATATTTGCCTCAGTGTGAAAGTAATATTTTAACAATCTGCTCTCAGCTTTTCAAATTGATTTCTTTTACTTGTCTTACATTTTTAAAGCAAACAAATGCATTTCAGAAATAAGTCATTTCAGTTGTTGAACAGTTAGTACTAATGTCCACCTTATTTGAAAAAGTCAAAACAAGGTTAATGCAGGTATGTTGATATCTTAATAGCTCCTCGTGAGGTAAGAGCTGCTTAATAAAAGTAAGAAATAAAGAATGGATAGTACAGAAAAATCTAATAAAGCAGGATAAAATCGTAGTAAACAGATTTTTGTTAGGTTTTGAATTCAGACATAATAGCATAAAATACTTCTAAATAAAAGTTTCAATAAAAGTCATCAAAATAGTTAATTAGGAGTTAAACATTATTTTAATTAAATATCTTCAATAATATTAATACTAGTGTGTATTAAAGGGAGCATAGATCAGGTTAATATGTTAAAAAGTTGTACATATTTTTTAATGACTTTATCACAATGACTTTAGTGATAGGTTTCATTTTTATCCCAGTTTAATACTTACAGACATGAAAACATTGCTAAAAGTCAAGAACAAAGGTCACAGTGAAGTTAGAGGAAAAGCAGAAACAAAATATTCTAGTGTTTCTGATTTACTCTTAAGCCCAACTATGGTCTGATTTTGTCCTCCCAAAATTCATATGTTGAAATTTTAACCCAAAGATGGTGGTATTATGGAGTAAGGCCTTTGGGAGGTGCTTAAACCATGAAGTGGAATCCTCAAGAATGGGATCAATGCCTTATAAAATAGGCTCCAAAAAGATTCCCAGCCCCTTCCACCATGTGAAGACATGGCAAGAAGTTGCCAGCAATGAATCAGGAAAAGGGCCCTCCCCAGATCATGCTAGCACCTTGGTCCTGGAATTCTGGCCTCAAGAGCTATGAAAAATCACTTTCTATTATTCACAGCTACTCAGTCTGAAGTGTTTTGCTCCAGAAGCCCAAACTGACTGAAACAAACTCTAATGCACCTGAAGTTTTCTTTTGTGGTGACTTTTAGTTGAATTGTGCCAGAGAATATTTCAAAACTTCTATCTATAGAGAAGCCAACTGATTAAACCTATTTTAACATTATTTTCCTTTTTTTAATACAATCTTTAAAACAGCCAGATATAAACTTCCATCCCTCCCACTTGTAATTATAGTCAGCCTCACCTGGTTGATGCACTTCTTAAGTGTCTGCAGGATATGAACTAGTTAAAGCAAGGTTTATGATTTTCGCTGATACCTCTTAAATAACCAATCCATCCTAGTCTTAAAACAATCAACACAAGTCTAGTCATTACTCAAAAATTTCAAACTATTCTAGGACTTGATTTGAGAAATTTCCTGTCTGATCAAAATCATTTATACTTTTACTTTTCTCACTTCTAACTCCTATCTAACATGCTGTTTGCATTTTATCTCCTTTTTTCCCCCTCAATTTATAAGCGATCTTCTGATTTCACTTGCTTTTCTATTCAGTCCAAAGCACATGAATGCAATTTCAGTGATACTCTGCCTGTGTTGCATCTGGATTTAGACAGAGAACTTTACAGACAGAATGTCTGGGTGTTGAGTCCGGCTCTAAAATATGCTATGCTTGCAATCCTGGGCAGTTAAATAATTTTCGAAACTTACTTCCTTTATCTTTGAAAATGGATTAATAACAGTATAAAAGGCCATTGAAAGTAATGTTTTGAGATAATCCAGGTAAAGTATGCTGGCTAGCAAACGATCTGTGTTAACATTAGTATATGCAATAGATTTATCAGGCTTAACCTTCACTAAATCTACTAGCTTGGGACGGCTCTACTCTTTGTGTTCTATTATTTAAAGGATGAATCTTGTATTCTTATTAACCATACTTTCTTTAATGTCTTTGCGAGCTAGTGTGAACTATCTCAAAGAAATTTATTGAATACTCAAGAGATAATATTCTCTGTCTTCTTTCTCAGAAAGCACTCTAGAATTTAACACTTGACATTTTATTCCTTAAAATTCTTTTTTTCCCTACAAGACAAGCTCATCTTTGGGTCTTCTTCCACTTCATCAGTACATTCAGGCCTTTATTGCTTTTCCTTCTATTCAATGAAATTCCAGTGATCTAAATATGTGATTGTTTTACCAAAAGGGTTTCATTGTCAAGGCAGATTCTTACAAATCACAGAGCACACACAACAGCTAACTATAACAATAATGTAAAAATCTAGGTGCAGATTTTCCCCCTCTAGAAGTCTTTATCTACTAGACACAGCTTCCAAACTGGCTTCAGAATAACAGAAGAGTTTTAAACAATGTGTATTAAGTTATCTTAACTCTTGCTAATTTCTTTTTTTCTTCTTGCCCCTCTCACTGGATGAATTCCACTGCCCTGTCTCCTAGACACTGCTCTTTTCTTCTGCATGATTCAGTTTGTTCTTGAACCCCTCTACTGAAATTTTGGTTCATTTTTTTAATGTTTATATATTTTTGAGAGAGACAGAGACAGAAACAGAAAGACAGAACACAAGTGGAGGAGAGACAGACAGAGACAGAGACAGAATCTGAAGCAACCTCCAGGCTCTGAGCTGTCAACACAGAGCCCAAAATGGGGCTCAAACTCATGAATAGTGAGATCATGTCCTGAGCCGAAGTCAGAAGTTTAAGTGACTGAGCCACCCAGGCACCCCTTGGTTCATTTTTAGTATTCCTTAGCTCTGTGATTTCTGTTTGGTACTTTTTAATATTTTCCATCTCTTTGTTGAAATTCTCACCTTGTTCATTCATTTCTGTCCTGACCCCAGTAAGCCTCGTTATTCCTGTTATTTTAAAGTACCAGGTAAATCACTTCTCTCCATTTCATTAATATCTGCTTCTGGCATTTTATCTTGTTCTTTTGATTGCAACATATTCCTTTTGTTTCTTCATTTTTTTTCTGACTCTGCTTTGGTTTCTGTATATTAGATAAAACAGCTACCTCTCCCAGTATTGAAAAGGTGGTCTTGTGTAGATGAACCTTGTCAATCAGCCCAGCCCAATCTTCTGGCTGAGCTTCTCCAATCTTTCTGACTGTCCACGATGCCTTCCCTGTCAGCTCCCCAGCAAGTGACAGTGTGCCAAGACCTATCAATGTCACAAAGAGGAGGGTCACATTCTGCACCTAGACAGAGGCTGATTAGAACTGGGACCCTCATGCATCAGCCGGGAGAGTTTGTAGTTAAGCCCCTTCCATGGAGAACTGGGAGAGGAGCGTTTTTGCTTGCTCTCTATGCTGAGCTTGGGCATATAGCTGCAAGGGTTGCTCTTGCACTCATTAAGAACTTCTTCATTTGCTACAGTCATGGGAGACTCATAAATGCAAGTCTTGTTGGCTATCAGAGTCAGGCAATACTGGAGCCTATCTCTTGGGTAGCAGGCACAAAAGCTGGAATAGAAGACATATATATAACCTTCCAGATCAATACTGAAGACTTGGAACAGGCTAGAGGTTGTTCCTGGCAGCTTCCTTGCTCTGTGGGGAGAACTGTAACCACCTACTACACATATATTGTAGATTAGAAGCCTAATCCTTAAGCAGTAACTTTTAAAGTATGTAGATTGACTCCTTTGGGGGAAAGACTGGGAGATGGATGGTTTTTGCTTGCTCCCTTTGCACTGAGCCCTAGGGTAATAGCTGGTTAAGAACTCCTTTTTTGCCACAGTCCTAAGGAAGCTGTATATCTAAGCCACATTGGCTGTCAGAACCATGTGCTTAGGGGACCCATCTCTCAGGTGGCAGCATAAAAGTCAAGGCAAAGATGTTTGTATACGATCCTTTCAGGGAGATAAAGATAATTGAGTGGACTAGGAGGATACCACATGGGAGGTGCGTGGCTGGTTTCCCCAGCCTCTAGAGAGAGTAACAGCCAGCTTCTAGATGTGTGCTAAATTAGAAGCATGACACTCAGGCCTAAGGATTCAAAGTATGCAAATGACTCAGTTTTGGAAAAGACTGGGAGAAGAGCAGTTTTGCCTGTCTCTGTGCTGAACCCTAGTAGGCAGCAACAACTAGTACTTGGGTCCATTAATTATTGCTTCTTTGTTTGGCATATACTCTTATGGATTTCATAGATGCAAACTTCAATGGCTTTCAGAGTGAGGTGTTTTGTGGGGTGCCTGGGTGGCTTAGTCGGTTAAGCGCCCGACTTTCGCTTAGGTCATGATCTTGCAGTTTGTGGGTTCGAGCCCCACGTCGGGCTCTGTGCTGACTGCCAGCTCAGAGTCTGGAGCCTGTTTCAGTCTGTGAGTCCCTCTCTCTCTGACCCTCCCCTGCCCATGCTGTCTCTCTCTCTCTCCTAGAAATAAATTTAAAAATTTTTTTTAAAAAATTAAAAAAAACAAAAAACAGAGTGAGGTGTTTTGTGGGCCTGTTCCTCAGGTAGGAGTCTTAAAAGATGAGGTGCTAAATATGGAATCCAAACCTTTCACTCTTCAGGGAGAAACTCAGACTTCCTCCCAACTGTATGGCAGTGTGTCTAGGGTGGGATTTACGGGAAGAGTGTGTGTCCCTGCCTTTCTTACCTGTTTCAATATGGATATTTTCTCTTTCGTTTAATGTGTAAGAGTCTTCTCAGATAGTTTCTGGATTTTATCCAGAGGTAAATTGCTCTGCCTACAGGTGTATATTCAGTGTGTCTGTGGGAGGATGGAGTTGAGGAATCTCCTATGTTGCCATCTTGGATGATGGCAACATAGGAGAAAACTACGTGGTTTCCTTTCTTTCTTTATTAATCCAGTATTACAAATTCTACCTTTCAATGGAAGAATTTAATCCATTTTCATTTAATGTAGTTGATATGACTGAGCTTAAGTTTAGCACTTACATTTGTTTTCTACCTAATCAATCCCTTCTTTGTTCCTATATGCCTTCATTGCTTACTTATTTTGGGAGATTGGACTATTTTTAATAATCATTTTAATTAAAGTTTAATTAGTTTTGTCTGTGTTTATTTAGATTTCTCTGCAGTTTATTATATTAATGTTTAAAATCAAGTTTACTTTCAAATGATTATATGGCTTCAAAATTTATGTAAAAGCTTTCTGAACTATAAGAGATTTCTGTTTTATATGCTATCTGCCTGCTTTTTCCATTGCTGGAGAGTTATCTTTGCTCTCCATTCCCACCCTTTCTTTTTTGCTCCTTGGGGGGTACATACTTATTTTGTTCCCTTGCCACCCATTTTCACAAGACAGTTACACAATGTTCAGTGAAAGCCCAGGATGTCTTGGGGAGAATTCCTCTTCTCTGACTCTGAAAAGCTCTCTGACTTTTCCTCCACTTGCTGACATCCACTTTCTTGTACTTCATGAGGACACACTGTGTCATGGAGATTCCAGTTCTTCTGCCATGTCTTTGGCCGTTGGCAATCCCACTATCTTATACTGTAGAGAGGCCTTGACTGCTTCAAAGAAGATCTTACCCAGGTTTCAAACCCTGTCTGCAGCCATACGTGTACCACCCTTGGGCATGGAATGAAAGTGAGAAAAATTGGGCAGGTGACTTTAGGCTGATTCTGATACTCAAATTCCAACCCATTACATAAATCAACACATGGCTATTAATATTCTCCTACTTTCTTATTAATGATATGTTTATCTTTGTAATCCTCTTGCATCCATGGGTAAAAGCAGCTATGGGTCTGTACTAAAAATGGCTCCGAATTCAGCTCTTATAGTTTTCTCTATGCTTCCAACTCTTTAGTTTTTAATGTTAAAATTCTGTGGCTTACATGACGTGTTCTCTTTGTTCAGGTGGAAGTTTTCTATTTCCCACATTATAACTGGTAATTGTGTTTTATATTTCACTTAACACTATACTTTCAGGTTCTTTTCATGAATGTACAATTAAATCTGTTGTTCATGTATGCTGCATAGCTTGTGTTATAATAATCCATTTACCTAATTTTGGCCCCATAAATTGACACCAAATCTTTGCAACCATCCACAATGTTAAGTTGATGCTCCTTACATGTCTGCTTGTGAACATTTTTTGTTAGGTTCATTGGATGAAAATGTTTTCTGTAATTACTTTTCAAGGAAATTGTTATAAATAAAACCAGAGTTGACTTTTCTTATTCATCTTCTACTATACCTTTTGAGAGCTGTATTGGGTATATCTTAAGTGTCTCTTTAGATTTTGTTGATTTTACCTGGTCCTGAACTCCAAACTCCTCACTTGGCCTCAGCCATTACCACAGCAGACCTCCTCTGAACTCCTGCCATCCACTTGAGATGGCACCAAAACATCTCTTATCTCTCTGGTTCATCTTCTACTTTGTAATTCCACTGAGAATCCATATTGCAGGGCCATATATCTGCCTTCCTAAGCATCTGCTAAACGTTCTGAGTTAAGCAAATATTGTCCAATGGGAGGCAGATAATGGGAAGAAGTCAAGAAGATAAGCTACATTTTCCCTTGAAGTGTCCCATGGCAGAGATTGTCGATGGCATTTGCTGAGAGACTTAGAAAATTGCACCTAGTGAACCATCTACTAAAACCTGTTTGTGACTCATTATAAGGAAGTAGCCAGTGCCCCAACTCAGCACCCTGCATTTGCTTCAACTCTCCTTGCTTCCCTTCTGCCTCACTTTCACTGTCCAGGATTTTATCTCCAAAATAAGGTTCTAGCATGTATTTTTTGCCTCTATTTCTAGGGAGCTAGAAGGACCTAGTGGTTAATAGTGGATTCAGATCAGTCTCACTATGCCTCTTCCTAACAGAATAGTTTTTGAAAATCATTTTAACTATGTAAACTTCCATTTATCATTCTATAAAGTAAAAGTAATATTAATAAAACTCTCTTGATTAGTATCAATGTAGTTGAGAAACCCTAGATAGGAGATATCTAATACAGGTTGACTGGTCAGTTTCCAAATACTACCTGCCTCCATTTCATATCCTTTATCCCAATTCTGTGAACTCACGATCATAATAGATGGTGACAGACCCTAGGAAAGACCAATGCCTGAGGGTTGGTTGGGGCGAGGGGAATTGAGAGTAGATTGCAAAACTAGTGCTCTCAGACAGCAAGCTATAAGGAGGGGAAGAGTCATACTGAAGAGATGGAAAGTGAAGCAGACATGCAGAAAAAAATGTAGCTACAAGAGATCATGTGATGAAAATGATATCTGACATGATTGTTGATGGCTTATACTTTATATTTTATGGTCCCAGAAAGAATGAGCTATTACTGCTCTGGTTTTCCATGTATTAACTCAGTTTTCCTATTTTCCAGAAACAAATTTGCAACAGCTTTCTATTATTTACAACCAGAGTTTTAATTGTATAATTTCTAATATTTCTCTAATCTTAACATCTTTTCCTTTCATTTGCCTAATTAGTTCATCTTGCATTTTATGTGCATAGGACAATATTTTTAGAAAAGATTTTCCTTTTTATTTTAAGCACAAAGTCACAAACCTACAGATAGATAGTAATGGATTATTATTAAGGTTCGTAAAGACAAGAACTATGTATATTTAGGTAGAATTGTCTTAGCATCTCTAAGCATAATGCCTGGCACATAATTGTGTTCAATAAAATATTGGTTTGATTGATTTTAATGGCATTTATAATATGAATATTGGGAAAACTCAAAGAGTTCATACACTATAGAATTTGCAAAAAAAAATACATTTGGTAAATGCATCAGTAACTGAGATACAGAGGAAAATATTTTTATGAGAACCTACTATGTATATGTTTTTGATGATTTTGCCTGAAACTTGGCTATCATCTTTAAAATATGAACAAATGTCAAAAAATGTTTTAATAATTTTTATATTAACACTAAATAAAAACATCTTTCTCTCTTTCTCCAAAAGATCAATAATCTGAAAGGTTAACATGTACTTCTTTGCATAATAACAAAGCCGAAAGCGCTGGCAAAACTTCAAAATCAATAAAGATATTGGAAACTGCTGAAACCCATAGCTACCAGAAATAAAACTGAAGAAATGACATAAAAACCAATTATTGCTCTCAGGTTAAACAAGATAACATGGAAGAAAACAAAATTTATTGTGACTTAGTGGCTTAAAAACAGATCATACATTTTTTAAAGAACACATATTTCAATTTTTTTCTTTTTAGCTTTGTCAATATATATCTACTGTAATAAAAAAATTCGTCAATACTGTGGTTATATCATATGTGTCAGTTGCTAACTAATTCCTAAATTATTCTAAAGCAAAATATTTTCATTTAAATTTCTATGCATTACATTTTACATTTTGTATTTTCAAAAGGTGTATAATATACTCATAATCACTTCATATTATTTTACATAATCTTCCTGGCCATCAATAAACTACTGTTTCTTTCATACGTTTAACACTAGTGAAAGCTAATCACTGCATATTCTTCATTACCTGCCTCTATTGCTATCTTTTTTTGATATGTATTCTATCATAACTGTGTCTATAGGAGATGTATGTTTGTGTATACTAAAGAGAATGTTTCAGTTGTACACTTTTATTATTGTATATAGAACTCTTAGCCAGTGAATTCAACCTTATGATCAATATTATGTGTTCTAAACTATTCTAGAGTCTAGTCCAAACATCATCAATTCTTTTATTTTTTTATTTTTATTTTTATTTTTTTGAAGAATTTTATTTTTTTATTTATTTTAATTTTAATTTTTTTTTACAAATAGTTTATTGTCAAGTTGGTTTCCATATAATACCCAGTGCTCATCCCCACAAATGCCCTCCTCCATGCCCAACTCCCCCCTGGCCCCCCACACCCATCAGTCCTCAGTTTGTTCTCAGTATTCAAGAGTCTTTCATGGTTTGCCTCTTTCCCTCTCCCCCACTATTTCCCCCCTTCTTTTCCCCCTTGGTCCTCGTTAAGTTCCTCCTAATCCTCCTATACGTGCAAACATATGATATGTGTCCTTCTCTGCCTGATTTATTTCACTCAGCATAACACCCTCAAAGTCCATCCAGGTTGCTACACATGGTCAGATTTCATTCTTTCTCATTGCCATGTAGTATGCCATCATATAGATAAACCACATCTTCTTGATCCATTCATCTGTTGATGGATACTTAGGCTCATTCCATGTTTTGGCTATTGTTGAGAGTGCTGCTATGAACATTGGGGTACATGTTCTCCTATGCATCATAATTTCTGTATCCCTTGGGTAAATTCCTAGCAGTGCTCTTGCTAGGTCATAGGGGAGTTCTATTGTTAATTTTTTGAGGAACTTCCACACCGTTTTCCAGAGGGGCTGCATCAGTTTACATTCCCACCGACAGTGTAGGAGGGTGTTGTTTCTCCACATCCTCGCCAGCATCTAGAGTTCTCTGATTTGCTCATTTTAGCCACTTTGACTGGCGTGAGGTGGTATCTCAGTGTGGTTTTGATTTACCTGGTGTATTTACCAGGTATTTCCCTGATGAGGAGGGATGCTGAGCATCGTTTCATGTGTCTGTTGGCCATCTGGATGTCCTCTTTGGAGAAGTGTCTGTTCATGTCTTCTGCCCATTTCTTCACTGGGTTGTTTGTTTTTTGGGTGTGGAGTTTGGTGAGTTCCTTATAGATTTTGGGTATTAACCCTTTATCTGATATGTCATTTGCAACTATCTTTTCCCATTCCGTTGGTTGCCTTTTAGTTTTATGGATTGTTTCCTTTGCTGTGCAGAAGCTTTTAATCCTGATGAGGTCCCAACAGTTTATTTTTGCTCTTGATTCCCTTGCTTTTGGGGATGTGTCAAGTAAGAAATTGCTGTGGTGGAGCAAACATCATCAATTCTTTTAAAATCACATACGCGAAGAAAAATAACTGGGCATTTATGAATGGAGACAAAAAATCACTATTGAAATGTAATTTCTTAAGTCATGAAATATTTGTAATTTTTAAATTACAACAGAGTTATAAACTTGTGAAAAATATGTTTCGTTAATGCACAAATATGCATTGTTATTTATATGTTTTTAAAAATTGACTAAATTAATGTATTACGGAACTAATCAATACATGGCCTGATTGGATGGACGTATGAAGGAATACATGGATGATCATCGGAAACACTTGACTAAAACCATCCCAGGAGTTGAGGTCAAACTGGAGTTCCATTTTTTTCCCATTTGAGAAATTTGATTTCAGAAAAGATAGACATATATAAAAAACTGATTATATTGATATGATCAAAAGCATATTTTTATCTATGTATTAAATAATTGCTATGGATTAAATTCATCACACCAAAAGACGAGGCAATTTTTGTCAACAGACTCGCTGGCCTGGTCAAAGAGGACTAAACAGAACTTAGAGGAACACATATAAAATCGGTTCCAAATAAAATACCCAAATAAATTAAAAATTGATATTACAGAAACCATTTCCTCTATCATAGAAATTAGATTAAAAAAGAAGTTTTCTATTAACCCAAAAAACATAAGACAGTAGGGACTATTCAGTGATTCAGCACCAAATATAAAAATGGAAAATAAAATTACTCTGACATTTTAACACAATAATAATCCTAAAAGGTGGCAGTATCAATTTCATGCCCACATTACTCATCTGGAAAAGTGATTTTGTTCAAAATCATGAACAAACTATTAGGTGGTCAATTTTCCTTTTATATTGAGAAGATATAATAAACATTTCTGTTATTCCATTATCTTATGACTGAAATCTCTGAATGAGATATACTAGTGAAGAAAGATGAGAGAGAAAGAAGCAATACAAGTGTATGAAAATAGTACAAATTGGCTGCAAAAAGGAGAACGTTTATAATGTGGTCTGGATGCAGATTAAAAACCTTAATATAGAAAAACAACTAAAACAAACTAAAATATTGGAACTGCAAATATACATGTTCTTCTGGAATTCTTATCCTACAAAAGCATATCTACTAAATTGCTCATATCAAAGGTAAATGACCCTATATCAATTTAGAGTGCTTGGAAATGACAAGAATTCTAGAAAATAATCCTTAGATATTTAGACAACTATAGTTAAAGAGAAAGTTTAGCAACATTAAATACACAATACACCTAGACAAATAAAAAATAATTGTGCACCAAAAGGCTATAGCATATTCATTACTTCTTCAGTCTATGGTTAATTCCCAGGAGATTTTGTAACTCATTAAAAGTTTCACATAGACCTAGGCCATTCTGGGAAGCATAATTTATCAGCTTGTTACAATGGTCAGACCATCGTGATACAGAAATTTATAATAAAATTTTATAGCAAAGTCTCTGGATCCATAGGAATCCAGCTATTTTATAGTAACTTCCTTCCAGAAATGCTTAAATAATATTGTCCAAATCTTAAGTTTTTACAGGAACTTTGCTCTAGAAATGCCACTTTTGACAATAAATATTTGTGTTTTTTAAAGTTTATTTATTTATTGGGGGTGGAGGGTGGAGGGTGGAGGGGGCAGAAAGACACGGAGAGAGAGAGAATCCCATGCAGGCTTCATGCTATTAGCACTGCACCTGACATGGGCTCAATCTCACAAACTGTGAGATCACAACCTGATCCAAAATCAAGAGTCAGTTGCTTAATCGACTGAATCATCCAGGTGCCCTGAGAATAAGTATTAAAGAAAGTATTTAGAAATATTGGCTCCAAACAGGAAACAAAGATGATTTGAGTTTTAGAATAAAGAGATTTGAATGCTTATACAGATGATGAAAGCTGAGAAGTAAAATAGGATGTTGAAACAAATCAGGGATAACCAAGAAGGTGTGACCAGTGCCAGTCTGGATGGAGAGAAAATGCTAACAGTGCCCTAAGTATAGGATGATCAGGCAGATGAACACTAATCATGGAAGAACACTCCTTTTACCTACTCACTCCCTTCTATCCTCCTCTGCCATTGAAATGATCAATAGTACCTTTCCTTGGCCAAACAGCCAGAGGCCAGCCAGAAGCATGAGAGATGCAGCTGCAGCCCCTCTGTATTTCAAGACAGAAAATATGAAGAGTTTATATGTGACTGAGCACACATAGACCCCACACCCCACACACTAGTACTGTGAACGTAGACCCATTGCAAAAGCACTCTGACCTCAGAGACTTTATCTCTTTTATGAGAACAAGAATCATAATTCTTATTGCACAGAATTGTTATCGAGATTAATTGATATATTGGAAATGTTTATCATACAAACTTGTCATATAAAAGGATTCAATTATCAGGGTGCCTGGGTGGCTCAGTCAGTTAAGCATCTGACTCTTGATTTTGGCTCAGGTCACAATCTCAGGGTTTGTGAGTCCAAGCCCAGCACCAGGCACCACGTGCTGTGTGGACAGGATGGATCCTGCTTGGAATTCTCTCTCTCCCTCTTTTCCTGTCCCTTCCCCAATCACACTTTCTTTTGTGTGCATGCTTGCTCGCTCGCTCTCTCTCTCTCTCAATATATAAATAAACTTAAAAAATTTTAAGAAGCAGCTTTAAAACAATTTTTAAAATAAAACTATTTGGTTATCAGTAACTACTCTAAATGCAGATTAATGCTTATGTCATATGTATATGTATATGGTATGCATACACAATAAAATGCAAAATATATTGAGGCAAAATTAAGGCAATAAAAATTGGAATTCACAACAGTCTTTTTAAAGTAAGTATTTTACCAATGTGATAAAAATATTATCTAGTGTTAACTGGATAAACAACAACTGGGCATGAAACTTTATTTATTGTATGATCAAACTATATGAGATAGATTCACATACCCAGAGAAATTACTATAAGGGAACATATGAAAACATCAACCACAATTTTTTTTTGCATGGTAATAGTAGGAGTTTATTTTAGGGACTTTATTTTACAAAATGTACTTTTATATGGCAAACAAAACAATAGACTATGAGTAAAGTACAAAGGATAGAGGCTGTGGAAAGAGAGAGCATTTAGAGTATGAATCTAAAGCTGGGTCTAACTTTTGGTAACTGTGAGAACTTTGTCAAATAAAGTAAAATTTTTCAACAAATTATAGTTTCTGTATCACATTCTTCTTATCCATAAAATAGATAATAATGTCTAAATTGCAGAATCAGTGAGGTTGTACACCAGTTCTAAATATGTGAGAGAGTCCGGCGACAATCATTTTGGGCATTTGCTAATTAAAGAAGGTTGAGTTCCTACATCTTAATGTATGTAAAGTACTCAATTCAATATTAGCTTGAGCCCTGTTTATAAATTTTCACTGCTACTACTACCACTACCAGTACCATTAATTATATTACTACTACTACTATTACAATTAGTCTTAGTATGTATACAATAACCTCCCAACTACTATCAATATCAGTACAACTGTTGATTATAAATATTATTAAATAAAATATGGATATTATGATATGAATAAAATAAATAGTAATATTTTTGTCCTGTTTGCCTAAGTTTCAGCTTAAAATGTTTAATATTTTGTCTTTAGATACTTATTTTGGAAATATTTTTTCTAAGAGAAAGGCAATACAGGTGGTAGAGCTAAAAATGGAGCCTCATGGGGCACCTGAGTGGCTCAGTTGTTTAAGCTTCCGACTTTGGCTTGGGTCATGATTTCACAGTCCATGAGTTTGCGCCCTGTGTCGGGCTTTGTGCTGATAGCTAAGAGCAGGGAGCCTGCTTCAGATTCTGTGTCGCGCTCTCTCTCTGCACTTCCCCCACTCATGCTCTGTCTCTCAAAAATGAAACATGTTAAAAAAAGAGTTTTTTTAAATGCAGGCTTAGGAATCTGATGCATTACCTATAGGATCCTGGGAGATGTATTAGAAGCTGTGTGTCAGCCTTCTCATATATAAAAGGAGATAATACCAATTTTTTCATAAGATTGTTATGACAATTAATTTTTTTATTTCTTAACACATGTAAAGTTCTTGAGAAGGTTACTAGTTCAGGTAATTTATCAGATTATTATCAATATAAGCTTTAGGAAGTTACATGAGGTCTCCACTAATGTATCTTCTATTTTATGGTGTCTTCAATAAATTTGATAAAATTTCTGAGTATCCAAAATTTGTAAAAAGATAATATATCATTATTTCAAAAGATCTATCAAGAAAGAAATATTTTTACTATCTTTCATCTATTTTAAACCACCTTAAAATCCAATATTGGCATATCCTGCAATATGATAAGAAAATCAATCATGATAGTAATAAAGATATGACTTTTCTTATTATGGGAAGTATCTTTTAAAAACAAGTCAATTGTTGGGGCGCCTGGGTGGCTCAGTGAGTTAAGCATCCAACTTCGGGTCAGGTCATGATCTTGTATTTCATGGGTTTGAGCCCTGCATCAGGATCTGTGTGGACAGCTCAGAGCCTGGAGTCTGCTTCAGATTCTGTGTCTCCCTCTCTGCCCCTGCCCTGCTCATGCTGTCTTTCTCTCTCAAAATGAATAAATATTTTAAAAAATTAAAACAAGTCAATGGTTGTTTATAGTAAAATTGAAACATTAGAAAATGTAAAGATATTCCTGTAAAATGTTAAAAAGGCATTTTCCTCTGAAATTAATAGATTCAGTTTTGTGAACACCTTTGGTTTCACTATCCCAGGATCCGAACTCTTAGAAAATTATCCCTTCTTATCCTTATAATTTTGGTGAAATTATCACCCCTAGAAAGTATAGATTCTTTCCACCAAAGACAAAGGGGTGGGCATATACTCTACACTGAAACTGTTCTAAGCTGATCCACTTTGGCATGGAAAGTGGTTGAAGCTTGTGTCATTTCCATCAGAAGATTTCTTTAATGCCAGTGCCCTTGAAAAAATGTGTTCAGGTTGTTGCTTCTTAGATCTCTGGACAATCCTTGGTTCCTTTCTTCGGGGGCCTTATTTTTCATTTCCCATGGTGACTGGTGAGCTATCCAGGACCACTCTCATAAATTCTGTTTCCTGCTTCAGTTAGTCAGTGTCAGTTATAAAAGATATCTAAAAGATTCACTTCCAGAAACTTTGCTGAACCTGTGATGATTTCTGCAGATGAATATAAAATTAATTGGGCCAAGGAAACAATTTTTAACAATCTAATGTATATAAAAGTAAAATAAGCTAAACAATTTTCTCTCCTAAAAGAAAATATTTTGCTTCAAAAAATAAAACTAAACTACTGGAACATAGTGCTGATAATTTCACATTATCAGAGGTAGCCCCGTTTCTCTTATTTTTTAAAAATTATTTTAGAAGGTAGGAAGACTATAAATCAACAAATGAGAAAGAATGATGGAGAAAGAATAGAGTGTAGGCAGGAATAGGAAATAAGAAATATTTCTCATATTTCCTCATAAAATGTACTGTCTTACCTATGTACTCCATTATGTTTAGTTATCATTCAGAAATATTGAGAAATGTAGATTTACCTCAGACACTACCAATTCTAAAGTACAGTATAATTTACAATGGATAACTAATGCCTTCCATTCTTATTTCCTGTTGACTAATTTGACCACATGATAATTTGACCTCTCATGAAGATCTACATGTAGATCTATCTATCTGTCTATCTATATCTATATCTAATCTATATCTATATCTATATCTAATCTATAGAGAGAGGGCTGTCTAGGTAACATGAATTTTGGTATTATAATTATTACTGCACATAAAGAATTATATTTTAAAGTAAAATTTTGTTAATTTCTTAATAGCTGTAAATTATGCTAAAAACAATGCCATCTAAAGTGCATTGGATTGGATTCACTGAGTATAGTAATGGATGTCAACTACTCTTCCCTCTCAACAAACTTAAATGATAAGATATTTGCCTTGGCAACAACAATATTACATAAGAGTCTTGATAATAAAATATATAGCACATTCAAATTCATAATTTCAGGGGCTACTTATAAAGCTGTAAGCAAAATTCAGGGCAAATGAAAGTATATGACCTCAGAGCGAGCAATAGCTAGGAACTGTTTTCACTCTAGATATCTCAAAGTAAGAGAAAAGAACAGTTACCAAAATCCAGCAAGGTTAACATATTGAGTCACTAACTTGGTAAGAGCCTTTGGTAAGGTATGCAGATACCCAATGTGAACGTACAGGGAGGAAACTTGAAAATAAATGCCATGAACTCATCCTCTTCATGCTCACTTGATCTACTGCTGGCGTTTTCCCATTGGCCAAACCAATCAGAAAAAAATGGGCAAGGGGTTCTTCGTAATCTTTAAAAGCCAACCTCTCAAGGTATAGAGCAGGATGAAGATGGGAAGCAGGTGACTATTGAGGAAAATATAAAATTTCTAAAATGAGCAGTTTACTGATAAAGTGAATGCAAAGAAAGATGAGAATGTATAGAGCATACACCCTGGAAGAAATCTTGATAAAGTAGTTTAATGCTTCCCAGGCGAATTTTTATGTTGAACTAGAAAACGTATTTCTTCTCCTTGATGCTGCCCCCATATTTTAGAAATGATGTACTTTATTTCAAGTGAATTTATTAACTAATATTCTATCCTCCTTTTTGAATAAAATCTTAATCTTGAAATTAATTTGCCTAAACCATTTTCAGCTTTTTTTTGGCTTAATTATTTTTTTATTTATAACCGACATTTTTGCTTTAAATAAAAATGTTTAACCTTAAGTCTTTAAGAGTTAATAACTTTTGAAATGAAAACCAGGATATTGACTTAATAAAGGAAATAAAATTAATTCTTTTTAAGTATGTTTACTTTTTTTAAAAATTTCATGTTTTGTTTTCGTTTTTAAGAGAGAGAGAAACAGAGCACAAGTAGGAGAGGGGCATAGAGTGAGGGAGACACAGAATCTGAAGCAGGATCCAGGCTCTGAGCTGTCAGCACAGAGAGCTCTATGAGGGGCTGGAACTCATGACCTGTGAGATCACGACCTGAGCTGAGGTTGGATGTTTAACTAACTGAGCCACCCAAGCACACTAAGTATGCTTACTTTTAAAACTACTTTCTATTTCTTTTAACTGCCCCTTTCATTTCATATTCTCACTTAGCAATGATGAGATACATTATTTCTTCAGACCAAAGACAAATAAATTGCTCCAAAGTGAACTGTACTAAATGTTGTGAGTAGAAACTATAATTTAAAATGTGATTGATTTTCCTTTTTTGTTCATTACTTACTTAAAATTTGATCACACATAGTTAAAAGGCAAGACATAATGCATATGTATATACCTTTATGTATATGTACATTATTACAGTGTAATGTGAAAGCATTTGATGTGACTTTGCCATAGCTTTCTTTTATTTTTTTAATGTTTATTATTTTTGAGAGACAGAGTGTGAATGAGGGAGGGGCAGAGAGAGAGGGAGGCACAGAATCTGAAACAAGCTCCAGGCTCCAAGCTGTCAGCACAGAGCCTAATGTGGGGCTTGAATTGAGCCAAACTCGGAGACCTAACTGATTGAGCCACCAGAGCACCCAAGAAAGAGCTCTATGGGAAAACAACAACCACCACTACAACAAGCCTTAACTGATAGGTGTAAATATTTGAAGCAGGCTCTCTATCAACTCTAAACCAAAAGGATATGGGGCACTTGGGTGGCTCAGTCGGTTAAGCATCCAACTTTGGCTCAGGTCATGATCTCACAGTTCATGGGTTCGAGCCTCGAGTTGGCCTCTGTGCTGACAGTCAGCTCAGAGCCTGGGGCCTCTTTCAGATTCTGTGTCTCCCTCTCTCCTTGATCCTTCCCTGCTCACGCTGTCTCTCTCTCTCACTCTCAGAGATAAATTAAAAAGAAAAAAACAAAAAAATTTAAAATAAACCAGAAGAATATAATGTAGCCTCCACATTAGTGTGAAATCAAACACTTGGTCCAGTAAAAACATGCAATCCTAATTAAGGAAACATTTACTATATAGGCTTGTGGTTCCTAATTCCAACTCAAAGAAGGAAATTCTGGCTAATGAAATGGAAAAGAAATTTAAATGTGTTGTAATTGAAGAACCAAGGTCAGGTGAAGGACAGCTAGAGCCTCAGCCGTGATGACACCCCAGAATCTATCCTTAAAATTGTTGCTGCTGTCCCTGCTGAGCTCCTGGCAAGTCATGGCTGCCAACACTGCATGCACAGAGTACTGGAAATGGTTTGTGCTGTTTCTGTTGTCTACAATTCAGATGTTCTTGTGCAACTGCTACCACCTTCTTGCAACGTGGATATTCCTATATTCTTTGCATCATCAGCAATGAATATGATGGTTGTGTTTGTAGACTCAGACCAGGCTGTGTGTCTATGCTCTGGGGGCAAGAGAGGATGGGAGGGTAAATATCTGGTAATTTCATTGTCTATATTTAGCAGGTGGACTTCTTCTTCAATAACTACAGGAAATATCTCTCAATATAGGAAGGAAGGGTGTTAGATACCACAAAACCAAAACAGTGAAAAGACAAGCCCATTAGGGCTGTGAGTACATAAGACTTGCTCAAATTTTATCTTTCTTCTATTCCAATATCATAACTAATAATTACTGGTTAAGATCTTATGTATTTAATATAAAATTGCATACAGCTATAAAAACATTAATATAAAAGCTATGTAGATATACTTAAAATAATTTATATCTTTAATTAAAATAATATTTTTATAATTGTATAATTTAAATTAACTATTTTATAGTAGTATAAAAATAGTATAGTTACATATAAGTAATTTAATTTTCCATTTTACTAAAAAGAAAAGGCAAGTGACCAACAGCTAGTTGTTGGGAGCCATTCTGAGCCCACTAGTCGAGAAAACTCCTGGTGACGTTAAAGCAAGTTTGCACGGTCTCTTGCCAATCAGATGATGACCGATATCCACCCCCACTCAATTATTTCTGCTTGAGCACTGACCCCTAAGGTACCTTGTTGATCAATATTGGGAGTGACTTGTCCCCTTATTCCAGCCCTGGTATGATGATTGCACCTTGTGAAGGAACTTATTGTGGGAACTTCTTCTTTTGATTATGGGAACAGACATCGTGTCTCCAGAAGGTCCTGTTTCCCTCCATACTTTCCCTTGAGCTATGAACAGGCTAATGACCCCTAGTCATAAAAGATTGACCTTTACATGTACAATTCTGTTTCTACCGTTGCATTAGTCCAAGATGTTCATACAGATCAACATGTAAATCAACTAACCAAAAATGTCTCTCATGCCCTAGCTATTCTAGAAATCATAAAAGTAGACACAAAGGTAAATGCACTCAAAGAGGCTATTCTATGTATTGGAAATAAGCTAAACTCTTTAAAGGTATGGTTGGCTCTCTGGTGCAATAAAGCATATAACTGGAAAACCAAGTCTTGCCCGGAGACAAAGAGCCTAACTTAGAGAGAAGGAATAGATAAGGGCAGAAGATAAGTTAGTACATACACCTTTGCTAACTGATGGTGTATAGCAGCCCCTTCCCTAAGGCCTACTTTCCACAAACACCTTCCCTTACCCTGGCAGCTGTGATGAGGATAGATAAGAGTATCTACAAACCTATGACTTAATCTTAGTGTTATTATAATGTGAACACCTTGTTATTTTCTTAGTTACTCAACTTCACTATAATTGGGGCTGTTCTGCAAGAAGACTTCTGTAAAACCTGTTTCTGTACATTTTCCAAAAACACCTTATCACAAAGAGCTATCCATTGTAAACATTCCATTTCCTGATGCCATGTTAACTTTTGACCTATAAATAAAGACACCAAAACCGACAGGACAGAGATGCCTGCCTGTTGATCAGAAAGGATCTCGCGGCTCTCTCGCTCTCTTTCGCCGACACCGTCCATCCTTCAGGGACCCCTGGACCTGTCGGAGCCGGCGCGGCCTCCGACAGCTAGTTGAACCACTAAACCACTGAAGTTATTTAGCATTTCTCCTCAAAGAATGGACTTGTGATAATACAACTTGCATGCATTTCATATAAATAAGCTAAAAAGAAAAAGCTTTCCAATCTGTAATTTATATTTATGTTTTCAGTATAGGAAGAGGAGTGAGAAGGTGGTAACAAGGTGGGAGATGTATCACTTGGCACATATCTTCTTGGTTCCAATTTTAGGATTGCAACTACATAATAGAAAATGTAATAAAGATTATGTAATGGGAGGGGAACAGGTTACAGTTATTTTAGCAAGGGAAATACAGTATTTAGATTGATGAATACAGCACTGAAGAGCAGTTCTATATACTGACATAGACAATGTCTGTTTAATAAACATGGATGGAGGCAGATTTTCTGCAGGCATTTGGGAACCTGTCAGATATTATTATCTATACTTAAAATATAACACCATTTTCCAGAGATAGGGAGAAGAATTATATGAGACACTTAATTCCAGGAAGGGAAAAGCTTTGCTGTGTTAAAGTAATCTGACAGCAGTAGGGTCAGTTCAACAAAAGTAACCCATGTGAAATGACAGCTCAAGAATTTAACTAAGTTGAAAATAAAAGTACTGACTTTACTGCTAAAACTATAAATCTGACCAAGTACAGAGGCACTGAAAAACAAAACAAAAAACAACAAAAAATCCAGAATTTCTAATGAATAAGTTTTAGTCTAAGACATTCTTTTGGTATTTTATCATTTCTTTACCCAAAACCGACTATCCTTTCATATTCAAACACCCTTATGTAGTGTTCTTATACCAATGTATCCAATATTGAAAGCCCTCTCTCTGGCTTAAAAAAATTTTTGTACGTTTATTTATTTTTGAGAGATAGAGTGAGACAGAACATGAGTGGGGGAAGGACAGAGAGAAAAGGAGACACGGAATCCGAAGCAGACTCCAGGCTCTGAGCAAGCGTTCACCACAGAGCCCGATGTGGGGCTCTAAGCCACAAACCTTGAGATCATGACCTGAACCGTAGTTGGACACTCAACAGACTGAGCCACCCAGGTGCTCACTTTTATTTTTAATTTTTTAATGTTTTTACTTATTTTTAAGAAAGAGAGAGAGAGAGAGAGAGAATCTAAAGTTGGCTCAAGGATAGCACAAGGCTCCAACTTGTGAACCAGGGGATCATGACCTGAGCCGAAATCAGACATTTAACCAACTGAGCCATCCAGGCACCCCTATTTTTGATCTAAGTTCATTCATTAATGCATCTATGTTCATTCATTTATTCAACAAATACTATTGACATAGCAGGAATTATGAATGTAAAGAATAAATGAGATACTGTGTCTGCATTAGGGAATCTATAATACTTTGGAGAATAGTTAGATAAGAGTAATTAACTTCAAATCAATTTTTAAAAAGCCCTTCCCATTAATATAATAACCAGGATGACAGATTACTTGTCTGTATTTTTTCTAATATATGTAGATATAAATGCATAACTCTTATTTGTTTTATTCACATAACATTTATAATTATCTGATGCCCCAGATTTTGGGTAACACTGGCTTTGAAGGTGAAGAAAGTCAGTCTGGTGAAAATGATACTCAGAGTTGATACTGTAAATGAAAAAATATAGATGATACATCAACAAATTTGGAGAAAGAGCTTTGAGGCAAACAAACAATAGAAAGCTTAGAGGAGAATAAATGTAAGAGGTTATTTTGATGGGAAACACCAAGGAGATAGATGTGTTAACAACACATGTGATTGGGAAGAGGCACTGGTAAGTCTAGGGGACAGGAAACGATCAGAACCTAAAAGATTCTTATATCTTTGTGCTTCCAAGACATCAGGAAATATTTTCTCTTGTGTCCTAGAAAAAGTATTCTAACAGCAGTATATTAGAGGTGATATATATTAGAAAAAGGGAAATGACTCAGATGCTTATTACATTTATATAGGTATAAACTGATGTGTGATGTGGGTGTGAAGTAAACAGCTTCAATAATTATTATAGTATTGGAAGCTGCTGGAAGTAGAAACTGACTAAATGTTGTGATAACATTTGTACATGGAAGGACAGGGTGGAGGGTAATAATAAGTTTTCCTTTAAACATTATGAGTTTGATATGCCTATAGAATATTGTAAGTGAAAAATTTTAGTAGACACATGTAGCTACCTAGAGATCAGAAAAGAGGTATGTGATGGTGGCCCCAAACTGTGGGTGAGGTATTAGTGTCATTTGAAACTAAGGAGATAAATTAAATGACTTCAACAGAGTGACAAAAGTAAAGAAAAAGATTAAATTCCTCATTCTGCCTCTAGGAAGATAGAAATAGGCTTTAAAATTATTACCTCCCTTAGCCAATTTTATGCTTATCAACTATAAAACTTATCTGTGAAATTCACCTGTCCATCACTTCCCGGTGTTCTTTCAACAAAAGGCTACTTTGTCTCTCAAGGGAAATCTGTTCCATGGAATTCAGCCAGGACCAACAGTAGTTATCTCTGTAGTCAGGGTCAACCAATGACACAGGCTTTAGGAATCATATTTTTGAATCCCTCTGATGATGACATTTGGATCAGAGATGACAAGATGAACCAGACCACATCAAGCTGAATTATATGAATGGAAAATCATGTCTAATTTTCTCTGGCAACCTTCTTCCCTCTTTATATTTTTAACTGTTGCTATCTTCAGCACAGGTGTACTTACACATCATTTTAGATGTTGCTAACTATATATTACAACAAAAAAGAGGGGACAAACTATATCTCAGCTAGTATTAGGGTAAGTATACACTTTATATGTTCTTTCATGCAGGGGTCAATGTGGGGTGGCTAATAACTGGACATGTAGATCTACTAATCTGAGCTAACATGGAGGGTAAAGAAGTTTCATATTATGAAGTTTTAATTTGTGTGTGTGGGGGGGGCATAGGATTATCAACGTATAATGTGATATGTTGAAAGATTTGTATTTTAAACTGAGATATTGCTAAAATGGCTTAAGAGGGTATATCTCAAATTTCATAAAGTGGTTAAAATCAAATGTTAAAAACATTAATTCATCAAAGGAGATTGAAAGGAAGAATATAATACAGCAGACACAACAACTAAAAAGAACAGATGATATAAATTGAAAACAAATAAGAAGACAGAGGACTTCCAGCCATAACATCCATTACAATATATGTTAATAAACAATATACTATATTATTTATGTATATAATATTTATATAATAAACAATAATAAATAAGTTTTTATAAAAAACACAAAATTTTCTGACTGAATAAAGAGCAAGATTCAACCATATGTTATCATAAGTCATAAAAATAAACCAAAACCACTAGAAATTGAGAAGCACAAGATCATATGCATATATTAAAGAAAATACAATAAATGAAAGACCTTATTAAAGAAACAGCAGAATTCCTGTTCAAGCTTGTTTTCTAAAGTATTATTTATAATCTGAAAAAACTGAAAACTAGCAAAATATCCCAGACCGTAGAAATTATAAAATTACATGATTATATCTTGTATATTGTGTATCATAGTCATTAACATCATATGTTCAAATAATATTAAGAAATAATTGTAACAATATTATATTCAAAAAAGCAAGATATATTATATATCATAATTTTGTTAAAATAGGGAGAACAACTATAATTATTTAAACTGAATGTCCAGGGGCGCCTGGTGGCTTAGTCGGTTAAGCGTCCGACTTTCGCTTAGGTCATGATCTCACGGTTCGTGGGTTCGAGCCCCGCGTCAGACTCTGTGCTGACTGCCAGCTCAGAGCCTGGAGCCTATTTCAGTCTGCGACTCCCTCTCTCTCTGAACCTCCCCTGCTCACCCTGTCTCTCTCTCTCTCTCTCTTAGAAATAAATTAAAAAAAAAATAAATAAACTGAATTTCCAAACATATGTGGGCTTTTCATTTTTTCCATTATGTTTTTCTATTTTCCCTATGATTTTACAAAAAAATATTAATTCTATGCATATGGTAGAAAAAATTGTAAGTTAAAAAAGGAAATAAAAGGCATCAGAATTGGCAAAAAAGTCAAACTTACACTTCACAGATGACATGATACTCTACATAGAAAACACGACAAACTCCACCAGAAGCCTACTAGAACTGATCCAAGAATTCAGCCAAGTTGCAGGGTACAAAATCAACGTACAGAAATCGGTTGCATTTTTATACACCAATAATGAAGCAACAGAAAGAGAAATCAAGAAACTGATCCCATTCACAATTGCACAAAAAACCATAAAATACCTCCGAATAAACCTAACCAAGGATACAAGAGATCTGTATGATGAAAACTATAGAAAACTTAGGAAGGAAATTGAAGAAGACACAAAGAAATGGAAAAACATTCCATGCTCGTGAATAGGGAGAATAAATATAGTTAAGATGTCATTACTACCCAAAGCAATCTACACATTCAATGCAATCCCAATCAAAATGGCACCAACATACTTCTCAAAACTAGAACAAACTATCCAAAAATTTGTATGGAACCACAAAAGACCCCGAATAGCCAAAGTAATAATGAAAAATAAAACCAAAACGGGAGGTATCACCATCCCAGACTTTAGCCTCTACTACAAAGCTGTCATCATCAAGACAGTATGGTATTGGCACAAAAACAGACACATAGACCAATGAAATAGAATAGAGAACTCAGAGCTGGACCCAACGGTATACAGCCAACTAATCTTTGACAAAGCAGGAAAGAATATCCAATGGAAAAAAGACAGCCTCTTTAACAGATGGTGTTGGGAGAACTGGACAGCAACATGCAGAAGAATGAAACTAGATCATTTTCTCACACCATGCACAAAAATAAACTCAAAATGGATAAAGGACCTGAACATGAAACAGGAAACAATCAAAACCCTAGAGAAGAAAGCAGGAAACAACCTCCTTGACCGCCACCGCAGCAACTTCTTACTTGACACATCCCCAAAAGCAAGGGAATCAAGAGCAAAAATAAACGATTGGGACCTCATCAAGATTAAAAGCTTCTGCATGGCAAAGGAAACAATCCATAAAACTAAAAGGCAACCAACGGAATGGGAAAAGATAGTTGCAAATGACATATCAGATAAAGGGTTAATATCCAAAATCTATAAGGAACTCACCAAACTCCACACCCGAAAAGCAAACAACCCAGTAAAGAAACGGGCAAAAGATATTCACAGACACTTCTCCAAAGAGGACATCCAGATGGCCAACAGACCCATGAAACGATGCTCAGCATCCCTCCTCATCAGGGAAATACAAATCAAAACCACACTGAGATACCACCTCATGCCAGTCAGAGTGGCTAAAATGAGCAAATTAGAAGACTCTAGATGCTGGTGAGGATGTGGAGAAATGGGCACCCTTCTACACTGCTGGTGGGAATATAAACTGGTGCAGCCCCTCTGGAAAACAGTGTGGAGGATCCTCAAAAAATTAACAATAGAACTCCCCTATGACCCAGCAAAAGCACTGCTAGGAATTTACCCAAGGGATACAGAAATGCTGATGCATAGGAGCACATGTACCCCAATGTTCATAGCAGCACTCTCAACAATAGCAAAAACATGGAAAGAGCCTAAGTATCCATCAAAAGAAGAATGGATCAAGAAGATGTGGTATATCTATACCATGGAATACTACATGGCAATGAGAAAGAATGAAATTTGGCCATGTGTAGCAACCGGGATGGACCTTGAGGGTGTTATGCTGAGCGAAATAAGTCAGGTAAAGAAGGACAAATACCATATGTTTGCACATATAGGAGGATTAAGAGGGACTTAACGGAGGACCTGGGGGAGAAGAAGGGGGGAAATAGTGGAGGATAGGGAAAGAGGCAAACCATGAAAGACTCTTGAATACTGAGAACAAACTGAGGACTGACGGGTGTCGGGGGGGTAGAGGGGAGATGGTCATGAAGGAGGGTACTTGTGGGGATGAGCACTGAGTGTTATATGGAAACGAAGTTGACAATAAACTATTTGTAAAAAAAAAAAAAAAAAGAAAAAACAAGAAAAAGTTGTAAGTTAAATACTTACAGCTGTTCTTCCCAAATATGATAAGAGAAAAGGTTTCAGGGTAGTGAAACTATAAATTCATAAACTAAACAGCTGTCAAAAAAGATCTTATGATTAATTTTTGTTAGTATGGCTTGTAGATATGTATGCAGGTGGGCCATTGGATTGGGGTAAGATTTATTTCTTTTGAAAATGAGAAAATAGTTTTCAGGTCAATTTATCTATTTGAAAAATGTTTAAGGTAGACAATCGAAAGACACTAAACTTGTTGATATTGTCCCAGAAGTATGTGAAACTCATCCCTATGAGCACAAGTGGGGGAGGGGCAGAGAGAGAAGGAGACACAGAATCCGAAGTAGGCTCCAGCACAGAGCCTGACGCGGGGCACAAACTCACAAACTGTGAGATCATGACCTGAGCCAAAGTCGGACACTTAACCGACTGAGCCACCCAGGCACCCCTCTTTTTTCCATTTTATATTATCCTCATCGTTATTGCCTACCACAGTATCCAAACAGGGAAGTACAATAAGCCAGTCATGTAAAAAGACTCAAAGTTTAAATGGCATAAACTCTATTCACATATTCAGTTACCATATTTGAGTTCCTAAATGAAATGTACTTCCCATCTTAAAGTCTGAAATATTAAAGTGCAAAAGGTGCCCGAACTTTTGATGTATTCAGTTTCAGACATTCAGAGACCTGGTGGAGTCTGGGTTCCTTTTTCACAGGCTACAACCTGGTCCAAGGGAGGGTCCAAGTCCTAAGGATGGTATTTTCCAGATATTTTTATGGTAATGCCCTAGGAATCTATACATGCTGAATTCTGTCCCATTAAAACCATTCCCTTTACACTATGATAATTCTGTGGATAATGACCACAAGAGATACATTCACTGTATATTTGTTAAAGTTTTATGTTCTTGAAACTTAGAAATGAAATCTCTGCTAAAGCTTGTTGTATTTCATGGCTCAATCCCCTACCTAATCTAAAACTCAAGTTTGTACCACCCTTTATCTAACTTAATGACACAACAGAAAGACAAGAATTTTTCTTTATTAAAAAGAAAAACTGGGGCACCTGGGTGATTCAGTCCATTAAGCATCAGACTCTTGATTTCAGCTCAGGTCATGATCTCGTGGTTCATGGAATAGAGCCTTGCATCAGGACTGCACTGTCAGTGCTTGGAATTCTCTCTCTCCCTCTGCTCCTCTCCCATGCTCGCTCTCTCTCCCTCCCTCTCTCAAAATCAATAAATAAACTTTAAAAAGAAAAGAAAAACTAAAGATTTAAATATTATTGTCAGTTTACAGTTTCCAATGATTCCAGAATAATAACTGATAAAATATTTGCACATTGATAATAATTTTTTCTTAATAAATGGAAGGTATAGAGAATTAGGGATAATAACAGCTCTGGAACTCAACTCTTGCTTTAGGCAAATTTTATAGTGAAAAGCCAAACAATGGAACAGAAGATATAATTTTCAGAAAGTGCTGTAGGCGAGTTAAAGGCACAGCTACAAACATCTACTTTCCTTCTGAGTAGACTGTCTTGCATTGTGGGAACAGATGGTTTTCCAGCAATGAAAATGCATATTTACTGACTTTCTTATTTAGGTTATATTTAGCTTATGCAATTAATGTTTCCTTATGCATAAATTTGCAATATACTATAATTGATGATATATAAATACATTTATTTTAAAAATATAAAGAACTTTGATAAAACAATGTTTTAACTACCCCTGATTATAAGTGAAACCAAAAACTATTTTAAGTAACATTTTATCGCAAGTGCTTATTCAAGGTAAATATTTTAATGACAGAATTACCATTGTGGTGTGGTTTTAAAAGTTCTGAGTAATTCTGCCTTAAAAAAAATTAGATATAAGGGATTCCCTGCATATTCAGAATTTCTCATATAGAGAAGAAAACCATTTGTAAATACAAAAGCCCAAAACATTTATATTTTCAACTTTCAGAAATAACACTATTTTAATAGCATTTTAATAATTTGAATTTATTTTTTTAAATAAATACCAGGCTTAATAGTAGAATCATTTTTTCCTACAATTTCACATTATTTATTTTCCTTCCACTTTTGCCATTTCAAGTTGTTCCATTTTAACAAATTTAAATAATCAAGCAAACATTAAAAACTAGGTTCTAGTGCAATCACAGGCAGATGAAGGGAGGCATGTGAGGTATTTTTTTTAAATTTTTTAATGTTTATTTATTTTTGAGAGAGAGAGAGATAGAGAGAGAACATGAGTAGAAGAGGGAAAGAGAGTGAAGGAGACACAGAATGTGTAGCAGACTCCAGGTTCTGAGCTGTCAGCACAGAGCTTGATGGTGGGGCTTGAACCCAGGAACTGTGAGATCATGACCTGAGCTGAAGTTGGATGCTTAACTGACTGAGCCACCCAGGTACCCCTGAGGTCTCTTTAAGCTGATGGGTAATGACCTGGTTTTGATTTCAAAGATCACTCTGGGGGCTATTTTGATAATAAACTACAGTAAAGCAAGACTAGAAGCAGGAGACCAGTTAGGGGGAAAAAAAAAAAAGATAGTTAAATTTTTGAGTTCCACAATCAAAATCATGATTTACTTTTATTTAGTCAAAATTTTTTGACCTAAATTTTACAGGGAAGGAAAAGACTGCATGGTTATCAAGAGCACAATATCAACAATAAAATGTCAGCCATCCACATTGTTTGTACACTAAAAAAACTTGTTTTTTTTTTAGACATTTTTGGGAGTTATACCTGCACACTGAATTATTTATTTGAAATATTACTTCAACAACATATTTTGTCTGTGATATTTTTCCTTCTTCTTATACCATGTCTTTCAAGTGTATTTTAAGCACCAAGTAGTTCTGGTTGGAAGGAATGAAATCTATTATTGGTTTTCTCCAGAATTAACTGTGATAACACTTGGCTCTCAAAATTCAGTGACGGAAAAGATCCTGGTTAATTCTTTCTTTATTCCTTTTTGCTGGCTCCATAAGCCATTCTCTAAGTTGAGTTTAATGAAAATGAATTGCTGCATTATGTTCCATTCACACAACAACACAATAGAAATCCCTTTGATTCAAGAGAAATAAATAAGAAAAGCTAATAAGAGTGAAAATATACTGTTACTTTGGGAAGAGATAAGCACATAGTTACTATAACTGTTTCCCACTGTGAGTAACATGGCAATTACTAGGAAATTGCATCTTTTGGCATAACCTTCCTCATATTTCCCCCTGAAAACTCAATAACTCATTTCTACACCTGTAGTTCACTGGAGACACAATTCTGATCAACCCAAGACCATAGAAGCTGGCATATTTAATCCTCTTTGTCCTTAATGGTTTCAGAAATGAGTAAGAAAATTAAACTTGATAGTAAAGATAAAATGCTAAGCAATGGACATCCCAACTATTACCCTAATAAAATACTATGTGGTAAAGCACATTTATGATGTTAGGAATTAATAATAATTTAGCATTAATTTACATTTTCAAATTTTACCACGAGAAGTCGTCTTTAATTTTCCAGCTACCTTTCTAATCCACAGATGGGTAACTGAAAGAAATACAACCAACATGTAAAGTCCATTGTGAATATACATGGATGTCAGAGAATTCAACTTGCAAACACCCACCAACAATCACAGGATGGCAGAGGCAAGTGGTTAAATTTCAGAAATATTATGTATTAAACTTATGGATATGACTAAAAATAGCTTATTCCATTTAACTCATGGAAGTAATAGAACTTTTTCCCCCAATCTGCACAAGAACCAATCATTATTAGTTTAAAGCCAATCAGAAGGAAAAAAATCTAAATGAAGAGTTCTCTAAATGTATTTAATCTGAATAAGCAATGAGTTCAACTTTCATTTAGAAGTGAGTCTGTCTCCATTTGACTTCTAAACCCAAATTCTAAAGTTGATATATAAAATCATTAATAAAAACCAACATATTAAAATGATTTCAAATAGAGTGTAGTCAAGTCATAGCTTCTCTCTGTAAACTTAATGTGGCTATTAACAGTTTGTGCTAAGAGAGTAAATTTTCTTAAAGTATCAAGAATGATTACACATACAGAATAAGTGGTGCTTTACTGATTTGTAAGTAGATGTCAGAGAATTAACTCTGTAGTATAGGTGGAAAAATTGGAGTTCATAAAAATCAAAAAGGAAGTAATGAAAAATAATTTATATTTATACATTATAAGTTACATTTATAATAACAAAAAAATAACTATACGTGAGAAGTGAGAGCCAACCAGCAAATTGTTAGAAAATGAATATGGTACTTTGAAGCAGCTTGGTCTATGAGAAATTCCTGTAGAATGTTCACAGAGATTTCAACAAGCCAAGTATTTAATGAGCAACTACAGCCATGCTAATGCAGCACAGATATGAAACTTCTCTTCCACAGCTCACAAATATTTAGTAAAATTTTACATGCTATCCATTTCTACTTAAGTCTTGTGGGATTGGTGAGGGCATGATGTATGGACAATTAAATAGCAGCTAAGAGAGACTAAGTCTAAGATTTTGAATGATACTAGATACAAATAATGGACAGAAGAAAAAAAACAGAAAATTTTGAAGCTTGAGTTGACTTTAAGACAAAAGGTCTCCAGGATTCCTCAGAATAAATAATTTTAAGGTAATAACATCAACTGATATACAAGTTATGATTTCAAATATTAAAGGGTGATGGGGCACCTGGGTGGCTCAGTTGGTTAAGTGTCAGGCTTTGGCTCAGGTCATGACCTCGCGGTTCATGGGTCTCCCTATCTCTCTGACCCTCCCCTGCTCATGCTTGCTCTCTCTCTCTCTCTCAGAAATAAATAAAACATTAAAATATTTTTAAAAATATTAAAAAGTGATAATCTTGTAATATTAGAAATATTATATAAGTTATATCAATTTGCCAAGCACCCAAGTAATCCATGTAATTACATGGATTATCTTATTTGATTTCACAAATAATATATTAAATCAGCAATACTGTGTCTTTTTTTTTATTTGGTGTGTTTTCTTGTTTGTTTGTTTTTACTTATCAAGAAATTAGGGCAGAGTATGTTAAGGATACAGATAAGTTAACAGTAAAATAATGGAATATATGTATTTCATTTAAAAAATTTTTTTAATGTTTTACTTATTTTTGAGATAGAGAGAGAGAGATAGTGTGAGCAGGGGAAGATCAGAGAGAGAGGGAGATACAGAATCTGAAACAGGCTCCAGGCTCTGAGCTGGTTGTCAGCACAGAGCCCGACACGGGGCTCAAACCCAGGAACCGTGAGATCATGACCTGAGCCGAAGTCAGACGTTTAACCGACTGAGGCACCCAGGTGCCCCGGAATATATGTATTTCAAAGAACAATAAAAAAATAGCCTGGAGTAATCATATTGATATCTGAAGTAGACTTCAGCACAATGAGTAGTATCAGGAATAAAGAGAGATATTATATAATAATGAAGGGTTATTAATTCTTAAGAAAGATGGATTGATTCTAAAGATCTGTGCAGCTAAAAACAGAGCTTCAAAATACATGAAGTAAAAATTAATAGAACTAAAAAGAGGACAAGGTAAATTCACATGTAATTTGAGTCTTCAACACTTTTCTCTCAATAATAAATAAAACAAGTAGTCAGAAAATCAGTAAGGATATAGATAATTTGAACTATCAACCTAACAGACATTATAGAATACTGCAACCAAGAAGAAATAAATATATATTTTTTTATCAAAATGAACCTGATATAGTCACCAAAATATATCATATTCTGAGCTATAAACCTCAAGTTAACAAATTTAAAAAGAATTCATGGACAGTATATTCTTGAATGAACCACTATAGAGTTAAAACCAGACATCTAATCAGAAAGGTATCTTGAAAATTTCAAATATTTTGAAAATAAAATGCATAACTTAAGTCACTCAGAAAGCCCAATGTAAGGTTAATTATTATTTGAAGTGTCTGAAAACAAAAATACATATGAAAAATGAAAGGTGCAGCTAAAGTAATACTTAGAGACAAATTTATACCATGAAAGAAATTTTAGAAAAATAGAAAGGTCTCAAAGGACTAATCAAAAATTCCATTTTAAAAACTAGAAAAATAAGAGTAAATCAATAAACTCAAAATTTTCAGAAAGAGAAAAATGATAATGGTAAGATCAGAAAACACTGATTAAAGAAACTGAAGGTGACCACAAACAAATGGACATATATACTAAGGTCATGGATTGAAAGAATCAGCATTGTTAAAATGTCCATACCACCTACCCAAGGGAATCTACAGATTCAATGTAATCCTTAGAAAACTGCCAATAGCATTTTTCATAGAACTAGAACAAATAATCCTAAAGTCTGTATGGAACCACAAAAGATCCTGAATAGCCAAATCAATCTTGAGAAAGAAGACCAAGTCTAGAAGTATCACAATTTCAGATTTCAAGATATATTATAAAGCTGTAGTAATCAAAACAGTATGGTACTGGCCCAAAGAAAAAAAAGACACATGGATGAAAGAAACAGAATAATGAGCCTAGAAACAAACCCACACATATATGATCAATTAATATCTAACAAAAGAGCCAAACATACAGTAAGGAAAAGATGATCTTCCTATAAGTGGTGCTGGGTAATCTGCACAGCTAAGTGCAAAATAATGAAATTGGATCACTTTCTTATATGATATTCAAAAATAAACTTGAAATGAATTAAGGACCTAAATGTGAAACCTTAAGGTGTAAAACTCAGAAGAAAACACAGGCAGTAATGTCTTCAACACTGGCCTCACCAACAACACTTTTCTAGATAGGTCTCTTCAGATAAGGGAAACAAAAGTAATAATAATCTATTGGGACTACACCAAAATAGAAAACTTCTGCACAGTGAAGGAAACCAACAAAACTTAAAGGCAACTTATGAATGGATAGAAAAATTTGCAAATGATACATCTAACAAGGAGTTAATATCAAAAATATATGTGGAACTTAGAAAATACAATACCAAAAACAAAAACCCAAATAATACAATTAAGAAATGGGCAGAGAACCTGAATAAACATTTTTCCAACAGACACATGAAAAAAAAAATGCATAATATCACTAATCAGAAAAAATAAAAAAGGAAATCAATACCACAATGAGATATCATGTCACACCAGTCAGAACGGCTAGTATCCAAAAGATAAGAAATAGCAAGTGGTAACCAGAAAGTGGAGAAAAAAGAACCCTCATGCAACCTAGGTGAAAACATAAAGTGGTGCAGCTATTGTGGAAAACAGTATGGAGATCTCTCAATAAATTAAAAATAGAAATACCATACAATCCAGCAATTCTACTCAGTATTTACCCAAAGAAAACGAAAACATTAATTCAAAAAGATATGTACCCTATGTTTACTGCAACATTGTTTATAAAAGCCAAGATATGAAAGCAACATTAAGTGTCCACTGTTAGATGAATAAAGAAGATGTAGTGTGTGTGTGAGAGAGACTATTACTTAACCATAAAATAATGAGATCTTACTATTTCCAACAACATGGATGGATCTAGAAAATAGTATGCTACGTGAAATAAGTCAGATGGAGAGAGACAAATACCGTATGATTTCACTCACATGTAGAATCTAAAATAGAACAAAATAAGCAAAAGCAGAAACAGGCCCATAAAGGCAGAGAACAAAGTGGGAGAAGGAAAAGATACAGAGAGATGGGCAAAATGGGTGAAGAGGAATGGTAGGCATAGGCTATCAGTTATGAAGGAATAAGTCAAGGGGATGAAAGCAGAAACGTAAAAGAAAAAAAATAAATTTCATCAAAATTAAAAACATTTTTAATGAAAAACAAACAAAAATACCATTGAAAGGACATATATATTTTCCAGTCATATTCTTGGAAAAGGTCTTATATCCAGAATATACGGGAACTCTCAAAATTCAACAGGAATGAAACGTACAACCCAATAAATAGATATAGGCAAATGGTTTAAACAGAAACCAGCAAAGAAGATATACAGATGGAAAATAAGCGAATGAAAAGATAGCACCATTAACTTTTAGGAAAATGCAAATTAAAACCACAATACAATACTACTGCACACCTGTTAAATGTCATTCCTTCCCTCACCTTTATCCTCCACCTCCACCCCTCAGAGAGGATACAGAGCAACACTCATACACTGCTGTTGGGAAAGCAGACTGGTGGAGCTGTTTTGGAAAACAGAAGTTCAGCAATTTCTCATAATTTAAACATACTTAATAAAACTACCACAATCCTAGATAGTTAGCTCAAAGAAATGAAGACTCACGTTCTCAAAACCTATACGTTAATGTTTATGGCATCTTTACTTACAATCACCCAAAACTGGAAACAACCTAGATGTCCTTCACCTGGTGAATGGATAAATGAATTGGTATATATGTTCTGTGGAAGACTTGGAATACTACTGAGTAATAACAAAGAACATGCTATTGATTTATGAAAAAAATTAAAAAAAAACATGCTGGATCTCAAATGCATTTTGCTAAATGGAAGAAGCCAGACTCAGTTTATTAATATTGTTTGATTCCATTGATATGACATCTGGAAAAGGAAAACAATAAAATGGAAACAAAGCAATGGTTAGCCAGGACTAGAAATAGAGCCAAGGAGTGACTACAAAGGGACAAAACAAGAGAATATTTGAATTGATGGGACTGTAGTGGTGCATACATGACTCTATGTATTTGCCAAAAACAGCAGTGACTGTGTCTAGTGAGTGAGGATATGTGTTCACAAACACTATTGAACTTTACCCTAGACAAGAACACAATTATTAAAAGAACAACTTGATATTCTCTATATTATATAGTCAGTAATTACTAGAATTGCCATTCAAACCCAGATCTTTCTATTCTGAACCCAGAGTTCTCTTTTACACACCAGGCTAAGGTGGTCAAACCATTAAAGAAACTGTATTGTACAGGATAATTCTGATTTATAAGTTCTCCTTAGTATTTTCCAATAATTTAAAGGACATTCATCATATTTGTCATCTTGACAAATGTTTGCTGTTTTACTACGTATTATTCAGAGTAAAAGATGCAGTTTGTGCACTATTGACTCCACAAATATCTTAAAGTATTTAACATCTAATTCAGCATGCACAACACATATTTTTAGGTAAGTATCATTAAATTATTTATCAAGATGCAGTGGTCAAAATGGCTTTTACCGTATTACTAAAAGCAGGCTTGTAACATGATGTTACATTTAATCATTTAGAAGGGTAAGCTGATGAAAGCAATTTTTCCTTCCATAAAAATTAATTATTTAATGCAATACTGCGTTAAAAATAAAGTATTTCTCTCATTTTTACTTTGCAATTATTATCATATCTCCTAAAGATTTTGTTCTATACTTTGTTATTATGAAGTTATTGCCTATTCTGTTATTTTATCTATTATTTTGTACATGTTTTTCTGGGTGTCACCAATTCACATTTTTTATGGTATCAACAAGTTATAGCAATTTTTGGGTAATTCAACTTAAAGAACTCACTAGAAGGAAAAGAGAATTTCTTTGAAATACATCCAGTTGAGATCCAGGTACTTCACAAGGCTTCATTCTTAGGGTCACTTTGATACTAATCTCAGTATTTCTGAAAGTATTTCATTTGTTTCCAGGATTATTACCATAATATGTTTGTGTATGTGTGTGCATATGTGTATTAGAGTTGAAAACAATGGCATGAACTACCTTTTAGTACCAAGCTCACATCCAGTTAGTTCTTTCCTGTTTAATCAAGGACAAAGGGTGCCTGGGTGGCTCAGTTGATTAGTTCATGATCTTGCAGTTCATGACCTTGATTTTAGCTCAGTTCATGATCTTGCAGTTGGTGGGATCATGCCCCACATCGGGCTTTGTGCTGCATGGAGCCTGCTTGGGATTCTCTGTCTCCCTCTCTCTCTGCCCCTCTCCTGCTTGTGCTCTCTCTCTCTCTCTCAAGATAAATAAATAAATATTTTATTTTTTAATCGAAGACAGATCAAACAATGAATAAATAAAAAGTGAAGACTGGGGTGATTTCTCTAGGTATTAAAGAAAAATATAAGCAAATAATTGAGACAAAAGTTGATGCTCTTGCTCAATAAAGTTACCATAATTCTTTCTTTTTTATTACTAAATGTGTAAATGAAATGACACGGTGCTCACAATTTTGACAGGAAATGGAAAAAGCTACCCTGGAGATTGCCAAGTAGACAATGATGAAATATTATGGGAATAATCCAAGTAAGCAAGAGATATTTCCTCAAGATAAATTCTTTCCCTAGTCTATTAAAGAGTTTCTAAATTCATTTTTTTCCTCCTTTAATGTAGACATTACAGATAAACTTTCATAACAGTATTTCAAGACATGGTGGTTGACATTTCTTTAAATTAATCTGGACAAAGGAAGGACAAAGAGTGTATTTTTCCTCTATTGGCATATATGGAGGATTCTGCTGTGCAACTCCTATGAATATTAACAATGCTGATTACTGATCCAGTAGACGATGACGGCTCATTCTCAGCAGTCACAGTCCATCACGTAGAGTCATATTTAGGGACTGTACCATTGCAAGTTATGGTTCTTGGGCACCCTTTAGCTTGCACATTCTTGACACAAAAGACAGTTACAGTTTATTTATAGCCTTTAAGGTCACTAATCATTGATATGATGGACGATTATCTCTCCGGAACGTGTCGGCTGTTGGAACTATTGGTCTATTAACAGAATCTCTCGTGCACTAACACACAAGCACTATAAGTCCATCTGCCACGCACCCTTATGAAAGAATTGTTAGAATCTGTTCTGCATACCCTCACTACAGTAATTTCAGTCGACACAGTAATTCTTCCATGTACCTATCATATTTATACCTGAAAAAGTCCTTGAGTCTCTTTGCCACCTTCCTTATTAATGATCTGCAATATTCTAATTAATTGCATTGTAACTGGCTATTATACCCACCAATAAATGTTTATAAATCTCTTCATTTTAACTTAGATTCCCAAAAGGGTCAGATAATTTCATTTTTAAAAGTTTCCATCTTTGTTAGAAAAGTTTGGGCAAAATAAAGGGCAGTCTTAGAAAAGTTTTGTAGTTTTTAAGGCTTTTTTAAGAAAGACCATCAGTGAAGCCCTATTGTTCTAAATCATTATTTTCCCTTAGTTATTGCTGCATTTAGCTATTTCTTTTTATGTTTGAGATACACTTGAATTTATAGAAAAGGTGCAAAAATAGTACACATGGTATCTATAGGCTTTTCATAGAATACAAGGAATTAACACTGCCTCAATGCTATTTACTAAAGCACAAACTGAATCAGATTTCAGTGACTTTCCTATTAATGTATTTTTTCTGTTCTGTGATTGAACCCAAGATTTCACATTGTTCTTAGTTGTCATATGTCCTAAGTATTCTTTAATCAGCAACAGTTTATAGTCTTTCCTTGTCTGTCTTGTCCTTTATACTCTTAAAGGGTACTGGTCAGTTATTTCTTCATAATGATCTTCCATTTTGGGTTTTCTAATGCTTTTCTCAAAATCAGATCATGGTAATGCATTTTTGGAAAGAACAGTAGAGTAGTTATATGCTCTGCTCAGTATACTATATCAGAGAATGCATGATGTCTATTTATGGTGCTGATGATGTTAACCTTGATCATTTGGCTATTAATGGTGTCTGTCAGAATTATCAAGTTGATCTTACTATTCTTAACAATATCATTACTACGTATTTTGAAGGAATTATTTTGAGACTATGCAAATATTCTACTTCAATTTAGACACTCACCTACTCATTTTAGTATCCATTAGAAAACACTTCCTGCAGCTATTTTGAGTGTGGTATGATAATAGTGATTTTCTATTTCCTTAATTAAATCTACATTTCTTACATGAAATTTTTCATGATGAAGAGCTGTTACTTCTTCCCTATTTAGTTCTTTATTCAGTTATCTGTCTCAGTATAGACTCACAGATGTTTACCTTAAATGGGGGTTTAAATCCAACAGTAAACCTATTTATGTTTTCACTTAACTTACTCCAGTTTTGGCCTCTGGAAACTCTAAGGTCAGCTCTAGCGCATTTCTGATATGTCCGTGTTTTCTCATATGACCAATTCCTTATTTTCCGGCAGCACAAATTGCTTGAATTCATTTTGTATTTTCCCTGCCCAGACCTAGAATGAATCAGTTCTCTATGGAAACTCAATTCCTTTTATTGGAGAATTGTATTTAGGAGCTATGTTCTTGGGTGTTAAGTGTGCCTTACACTCCTGAGATGTCACTGTTTTCACCTAGAGAGTATGGACGAGTACAATCCCTCATGCTCACACACATACCTATATGTACTTATGATGCTATTTTTCTGTATTTTTAAAATTTTTTAATCTTTATTTTTGAGAGAGAGAGACAGAGATAGTGCAACAGGGGAGGAACAGAGAGAGAGGGAGACACAGAATCCAAAGCAGGCTCCAGGCTCTGAGCTGTTAGCACAGAGCCTGAGACAGGGCTTGAACTCACAAAGCATAAAATTGTGACAAGTTAAGTCAGACGCTTAACTGACTGAGCCACCCAGGCACCTCTGTATTTATATTTTAAAACAATAAGTCCACACTGATACCAATGACTCCAATCCAGCACCACAGGTTTCATTCTAGCCCATCTTCTTTCCTTATATACAATCTATTTTTCCAAAAGCCATTTCCAAATTTTTAACTGATATTTTTCTAGTAAGCAAATTTACCAATTAAAATACAATATATGTACATCATTCTTTTTGTCTTTTGTCTTACAGTATTCAGTCAAGTTCTGAATCATCTTGATTAAATTCCATCATAAAATATAAGGGAGATAATTTGTGTAATTGGCTAACTACTGTTGTCTAATGAATTATTCCAGATTTAGTGGCTTAAGAAAACACACTTCGTTTTTAACCTTACGTATTCTATAGGCCAGTCATCTGTACATAGCTTAGTTGGGTGCTACTGATTATGGACTTCTAATGAGACTATAATCAATATATTATCTGAAGCTGGTTATCTCAAGGTTCTGTGGGGCATAAACCACTTACCAGCTCACCCTCATGGCAGTTGAAAGGTCTAAAAAATCCACTTCTATAATTTCTCACATGACTATTGGAAGCCTTCAGAAGATCCATTTCCAAACCCACTCATAGAGCTGCTTAAAGGACTTCAGGTCCAAACTGGATGTTGGCCAGAACTACTCACAACATGGTATCTTGTTTCCACTAGAATAACTGCTTTGTGTGTGTGTGTGCGTGTGTGTGTGTGTGTGTATGTGAGAGAGAGAGAGAGAGAGAGAGAGAGAGAATGAGAGGGAAAGAGTGAGATAAGAGTGTTTTGATAACTCAATCTCAGAAGTCACATCCTACTTCATTTGCTATATTCTATTTTTTTAAAAAAATGACTCACAGGGTGCCTGGGTGACTCAGTCAGTTAAGTATCTGACTTCTGATTTTGGATCAGGTCATGAGCTCACATTTTGTGAGGTAGGGCTTCATGCTACTTGCTTGGGATCCTCATTCTCTCTCTCTGCCCCTCCTCTGCTCTCTCTCTCAAATAAATTAATTTAAAAAATAAAACAAGTGATTTACTAAGGCAAACCTATACTCAAGGGGATGGTGTGACCTTAGGATATACATATCATAAGGTGGGACCTTTCAGAGCCATTTTATAACCTGCTTACCACAAATCACCTTCTGGCTCTCAATGATTCACGTTCATTCCAGATACAAAATACACTCATTTCCTCCACCAGTTCTCAAAAGTTTAATCCAATGACAGTATCAGCTCAAAGTCTAAACTCTTACCCATAAATCCTGGTATTTATGAGCCTACATTATGAGAAATCTTTAAAAAAAATTTTTAGGAAGTAATAAAATAACACGAAGAGAAAATTTGGACCTAGAGAAAGAAATGGTGAACATTGGAAATGGCAAATTTGAGAGAAAATGTGAAAGATATATTAAATAGAACTTGTAACCTCTTTAAAAAGAAATTATAATCAAGTATTATGGGGTTTTCAAAATTTTTAGAAGTATGTAAGACAACAACATGCATGACAACAATTAGCATGAGCCATGGGAGTGGAAAAAGGAAGTATACTTTTATGAAGTGTTACATTGTGATTGAAATGGCATAATTCGAAAATAGTGATGTTAAACACACACATACACATGAAACCAAAGAAACCATAAAAATAGAAAACAAAACAATGTATTCTAGTTAATAAGCCAAGTGCAAACAAAAATAAATATTAAAGAAGAAAAAGAGAGCATAAGAAAAAAATACCAAGTATGGATAAGACAAATAGAAAGCAAAAATGTTATTATAAACTTGTCCCTAGTGGGTAATGTAAATTTTCCAAATCATCTTATTAAAAGGCAGATGTTAAACAGAAAGAAAAACAAGACTCAACTACGTGTTGTCTATAAGAAATCCACTGAAATATAAAGACAATTGTGTGTTAAGTGCAAAGAATGGAAAAGATATACAATGCAAACATTAAATATACTGAAATTGAAGGGGCTATATTAATCTTAGACAAATTATATTTGAAAACAAGGGATACAACAGAATTTTTCATAATGATTAAGGGGTCAATTTTTACCATTTTTCTTTGAAAATAGTTAACTTTATTGTCAGAAAAAAAAGACAGGCACAAGGGGGATTCAAATTGCTTAAATTTATTGAGACTAACTTAATTGCAATAAAGTAAAGCTAAATGTATTTGCACCTAATAACAATAATAGAGCTTTAGTTATCTAAAGAAAAAAAAGAGAGAGAATTAAAAGCAGAAATAGACCTATCCTGTTGATAATCAGAAATTTCAACACTTCTCTCTCAATAATTGATTTTAATTATTAATTAAATTAATTAAATTAATAAGTAATTTTAATTACTGAGAAATTCAGTAAAGATAGATACACAACTCTTGGATAAAACCATCAAACAACCTGCTCTGATTGATAATTGTTGATAACTTCACCCCAAAACACTGGATACATATTTGTTTTAACTGTACAAGGAATATTGCAAAAGACAGTACACCTTTTGGATCTTAAAATGATTCTTAATAAATAGAAAATACTTGAAATCACACAGAGTACACTCCCTGAGAAAGTAAAATTAAACTATGCATCCATTACATAAGGATATCTGACAAAATCCTCCAATATTTGAAATTAAAAAGATATGAATATAAAATAGGTCAAAAATCACAAAAGACATTTGAGAATATTTTGACTCAATGAAAATAAAAAATAGGGGTGCCTGGGTGGCTCAGTCGGTTAAGTGTCCGACTTCCTCTCAGGTCATGATCTCACAGTTTGTGGGCTTGAGCCCCGCATCAGGCTCTGTGCTGACAGCTCAGAGCCTGGAGCCTGTTTCAGATTCTGTGTCTCCCTCTCGCTCTGCCCCTCCCCCACTCGTGTTTTGTCTCTCTCTGTCTCAAAAATGAATAAATTACCAAAAAATTTTTTAAAATAAAAGAAAAAATAAAGTTAAAACAAATTTGTGAAATCTGTGCTATAGTTAGATTACATTCTGGGTAAATGGATAGCGTCCTTTAGCACATCTGTATCTCCATCTTACCTAAAAAATACTAACTGATGGTTTCTGCAACCTGCCAGGAAATATTTTCAGTCAGGTCTACATGTACATTAAGTATATTTTCTATTTTTCACATTATCTCAGGTGAAAATGTTGAATTTTCTGCCACTACTTAGCATTGTTTCTCTTCCTTCAGCTTCCAATTCATTGATTTTTTTCACTTACCTCAAGCTTTCTTTCACCAAGAGATACCTTGAAACAAGCAGGATTCTTCTAAAATTCTCCTCCATGACTTTTCAGCTGCTACTCTACTCACTGTTAGTATCAAACCAGTATCACATATTTAGGTTTTTTTGTATGTCAATGGCCCAGTCCTGGTAACAAATTATGTTCAGTGTATCTTTTGCTGCATAATAAGCATCCCAATTTTGCAGTTTAAATCAACCTATTTAACTCATAGATTGTCTGAGTCAGGGATATGAACGGAGCTCAGCTAAATGCTTATAGTTTTCTTCACGTAGTTAATTAGTACTTAGGTGCTGGATGCATTGGTCTGAAGGGTTGAAGATGTCATCACTCACATGTTCAATGTTTGAAAAGGATGACTGGAAGGCTGGAATCCTCTGGGAACGACAACTGAAACTTCAATATGTGGCCCCTATGACTTACTGCTTTTAGGAAAACTGTAGTTTACTGGATTTCACTAGAGTAAGAATTTAAAGAGTACTAGATGACAAGTTCCTTTTATTCTCACAAATCTTTGAAGTGATCTAGTGTCATGAATACAGCATTCTATTGGTTACAAGTGAGTCAAACATATAAACCAGATTCATAGGTTGGGAATTATATGACACAAGTGCATGGGAGAATTGTTGATAATATGTAAGTAGAAATTACTTTTAAATTTTATTTTAATATATGTATGATCTCTAGCCATTGATTCAGAGTCCATGTTCCTGATTATTTTGTCCCCTCATCAACTATTTACCTTTAAAGAAATTTGTTTACTTCAGAGCTAACAATAGGTAGCTTCTAATTTCATATAAAAACATACCTTTAAAACCATGCTAGGTGTTGTGGTAATGCTGCTGATGATATCACAGACGAAGATAGGATATCTCTCCTAATTAAGAGGCAGCTTTTTGTTCTACATCTTGGGGAAAAAGAGGTAAAAATACTTCACTCATCAATTTAGAAAAAGAGGTTTTAATTAAGTGACATAAAACCCAAGAATCAATAAAAGATCAGAAATCAATGAAATCTAAAAAGTGAATAAAAGGTGGGGACAGTATTAAATGAAAGATTATCTTTGAATGTATGAATAAAAGAATATTTTATGACAAGATTAAAAAAAAGGGATAGGGAAAAAAACAAAATAGAGAGTGACAATGGGAAACACCAAGAACAAATATACAAAATATGTTAGACAATTATTTTGTAAATCATCATACACCAGTAAATTATAAAACTAGGATAAAATACATACATTTCTAGGAAAAATATTACATGTCAAAATAGTGTAATAAGTAAAATACTGATGACAACAATAATTAGTGATGTTTACATATTAAAATTTCTTTAAAAATCCCCATAGTAGGCAGATATAGTAATCAATCTGTTCAATTTATCAAAACCCATGAAATCTCTATCTTATAATAGGTTATAATAAAATAGGAAAAGAGGAAAGTACCTCCACTTCATTTTTAGCACCTACTAAAACCTTGGTTTTAAAATCACATATTGAGAATATATGAAATAAAATATGTTAAAGGCCCAACTCATATATGGAAATAAAATAAAAAGGTATGTACACTTAGCTAAAATATGTGTTTATTATACTAGCAATATATTATATAATTATAAATTATAGGAAAATCAAGAAGAATTTATTACAGAAATGTAAGGATAGATGTCTTATGGAAACTGTCAATATAATTTATATTAATGGGCTAAAAGCAAAAAAAAGTGCCATCTTAATAGTCAAAATAAATATTTGATAAAATATAATTCCTTTTATAGATAAAAACAATTTACATTATAAGGGAAATTATACTCAAATTTGTTTTAAAGTGTTCTAAAAACCCACTGTTAAACAGAACATCTCTTAGCTTTATTCTAGAAATGAAACTATTCAGTAAGTTGCATTTATGCCACATTGTCAAGATATCCAACCAAGTTTTCCTCTCCAGGTTTCTAATATAATGCTGCAAATAACACCTCTTTTTCTTATACTAATTATTTCCTCTCCTTGATTTATACAGGTCAGTTAATATCCATATGATTTTAAGTGCACCTAAACTAGTCCACATTATCTTGTTTCTTTAATCATATTACTTGTTCACTTTAATAATCTGCTGCATTTTTTTTTAATTTGCTATTTACTGGGCTTCCTTGTTTACATCTGTATTAATTATGTATTAATTGCCATTAAGTGTTCCATTACTGGAAGGACTCACATGGCTCAGTTTGTACTCACAAAAGAGCTAAATTAGAAACAAATGAAATAAACCAGCAACAGCAAAAAAAAAAAAAAAAAAAAAAGACATGGATTGAAAATGGTCTAGAGATGTCAACTATGGACTTCTTTCTCCTCTACCACTGAGTTACACAGGACATATTTTATTTCTAGGTCTTGAAACACTTTATCAGCAAACCCAAAGTCTCTTATTGTAAACTGGTCATACAGCTACTTTATTACCAGCTTTAACAATAGTTCTACCAAAACTAGTTACAAATCCTATTGTTATTAACAAACAATGCTGGCACTTTAATGCATGCTGCCTTCAAAATAAATCAGAATCATGACTACAGAACATCATTTACTTCCAGTTGGTATATTCTATAGCCTTGGCTGAGGGTCACTATCATGCTTCAGGCATATCTGAAGATCAGCCTGCTATCAATTCAGACCAGCTGAGATTAACCCATGCTATTCAACATCTTTTAATAACTGGTATGCCTCAGGTAAAATTCAATATGTATTGACTTATGTGTCCATGCCGCAAGTAAGTTTATAAAGTTTTACACAGTTTATAATAAAGTGGTCATCTATGGAAAAGTCAAATAACTATCTCTCCAGTTTTTCAGTGCAATACCTTAAAAAATCTGACTACTTTAGGAAGATACTGGTATTTGTATGATTTAATCATAAAATAATTTTATAAATATTTGATAATGTTTTTTTTCCTTTCATAATGCTTATTCAACAGACTTAAGAGAGAGAGAGCTGCATGCACAAGCGAGAGAGAGAGAGAGAGGCAGAGAGAGAATCCCAAGCAGGCTCTCTGCCATCATTGCAGAACCGGACACAGGACTAGATCCTGCCAACCACAAGACTATGACCTGAGTGTAAATCAAGAGTCTGCTGATTAACCAACTGAGCCATCAGGTGCCCCAGATTTATTCCACAGATTTAAGCAAATGTTCATAATGCTGCAGAGTCTCTATCTACATGAATATATTTTGGAGAGAATGATGGACTTTAAGACAAAAAGTAAGGAGAATAAAAAGCAAAGAACCAATCAACTGCAAAGAGCAAGGCTGGGGATATGTATAGCTAAATTTTGTTTGCAAAAGACCATAGGGTATTTTCTCAGGGAGGCTCAGAGACACTGTTAAATTCAGTATAATTACTATTTGCTGTTTTTATTTATACTAGGAACACATTAAGAAAATATTACTATACTGTCCATTCTTACTTCAAATTTAAATCTAAGACAAGAGAAGTAATTTCCAGTTTGCAGGACAGCACTGAACTTAGTTTTAGTTAACTGTTTAATGACCTCAGTGGACACCTGAGAATCCTAATCCCTTTTGTGTCTCCAGTTGTGGGGAGTAAGCATATCTTACTATTAGTTAACAAAATACCAGAACACAGTAATTCTTTTACCTTGACAATATGGGCATTCCTTTGCTTTGATTGTTTCCCTGGTTAATCTAGAAATTTTTATTTATCTTGTTAATGATACCCCTCATAAATTTTTTTCTTTTGAAATATAAGACTAATATATGTGTATCCTGGAATATAAGAAAAGTTTCTATTCTGAAACCTAAAGGTACAGAAATAAGGATACTTAATTCTTTGTTAGCAAAAACATAATTTTCTTTTTGAAGTTGAGATTTTTTTCCCTCTTAATGATAAAGTCACTCTTAATAGGAAATACAGTCTCCTCACCACTAATTTTTCAAAGTATGAGATCATGTTCTTCAAATAAAAAGTAATGTAAAAAATCATTTAGCTACATAGTGATAACCAGAGTTTTAAGATGTTCTTGTTTGCGAACAACAGAAGATGGTAGGATAAAATCTTTATTTTGGATGGAAGCAGAAGAGCTATGGTCAATAGCCTTTTATAGAACTAGAGTTCTCATCCCTCTGATCATCCCTGTGACTATCCCTATGTAAGATGGAATTTAAGGGCAGTGGTCAATACCCACTTTCAAAAGTAGAAGAAATATAGATGGGAATGGAAGCTGAAAGGTCACTAGCCTCTTCCACAAAGTAAGACAAGCCTCTAGAGATCATAATTCACTTTAATACTTCTCCATGTCTTGATTTAAGAAACCAATCAATGGCTCAATCAACAATATTAAAGATCTGCTATGTGTCTAGCATTATTTTTAGCAACTATGGGCACATCCATCTTATAGTATGTCTACATCAGCAGCCAAAGCATTTTCAGTTGCATAGCAATAAAATATTCATCAATAATAGCTAAATAAATAGCATTATTGAGTGAAATTCAGATTAAGCCTTTATACGTAGAATAAAGATCACAGTAAATATAAAGTGAGCTGAAGGACAAAAACACTTATTTATGATGTGCCATCTTATGGGACTATTTTTTCCCCAAATTATCAAAAAATGTAATAATTCTCTAATCCTACATTTGGGAAAAGTCTAAAATTGTCTTTTAAAAGACTCTGATACATTAACATATCATGAACATTCTTAACTTGGAAAAAATGTTATATATAAAATGAAGCATGAGATTTTTAATCAGTGTAAATTCTCTGTAGGCTTCAACTAACAGTAAATATAACATTTAAATATTCACACCATGACCACTTTTCCCTTAAGCTTCACTTAGCACTACACAACATATTCAATAAATGGCAAATAGTTTAAAAAGTATTTCCAGAGTTTCAGTGGGTAACCCGTACACCATCTCCAATGTTCTGTACGACCTCTGTAATTTTAAAAAGAGGTCCATTATGTATGTAACCAAGTTGGAAAATATTATATACTTACACCATATTCATTTGGCTATTTTTTGACCTCTAGATTTAAGACTTTTTTTTTTACTGTTCCTATAGTTCTGTGGTTTTACTGTTGGGCATCGAGTTAGCAACTTTTGGTGCGGAGTGCAATGTATCAGCTGCTTTACTATATCACATTACAATTTAGGTTCTATTTTGTCAGTTTTGCAGCAGTATTTTGAATTCTGCTGGGGGATGTGATATCTCAAGACAATTCTGTACTTTTCCAAGCTATCTTGCCACTTTAAAAGTGTTGTCAGAAGAAGTATTATTGGGAGAAGTCAGTCTGAATAATGCTGCTGCAAATCTGTACTGCACAGCTAACACAAATTGATTTACCAGGAAGCTCACTGCATTTCTAAGACATACAGCCAGTAGAGCAGCATAGAGAAATCATTATTCACAAACCATATATCCAGATACAGAATGAGAATCCCTGAAAACAAAGGTCCCAAAACATTTTAATACATTTAAGGTATATACATTTATTAGTAATTTAGAAGGAAAAGAAATGTTCCTTGTTAAAGTAAGGTGCCATTATTATAGCTCATGAACTGCTTAAAATAATTGCTATGACAATGAGAGAAAACTATTGTCTTAGGAGATACATGGCTCTTTGTAAAAAGTACAGATGTGGCCAAGAAAATGATAGTAGAGCTGACAGGCAAAAAAGTTTCTATGAGTACATTATTTCTTTTTCTAATCTCTATAGTCTCAACTCTAAAGATACCTGTGTAAAACACTGATGAAATCTCTTTAAAACACATTATCATTATATTTACAAATCACTGGGCAGTCACCTCCGGTGTCAAACATGGAAGGATTTGACTTCTACTAGAGCTTACTGTTCTCTGGTTGCCTGCCCTACTGCATCCACTAAAAGGAGGAGGCAGGTGTGGATGCATTAAATCCAAGGAGGTAATACAGCCATGCTGCTAGGGGGATGATCATTATTACAAAAGTATATAAAAATTATTGCCCTTTTATTTTCACTTCTTTGTTTGTGGGCTCACTTTTTCTTGCTAAAAGATTTGTAATATTTAAAGGAGTTGGGTAAAAATGCTGAAGAGTTATTTAATTGGATTTTAGTGTTACCTTTAAGCATTGTTATTCTAGTAAAGGTTTAAAGATTAGTTATCCAAAATACTAACAGTAATGCTATAACTTGTAATATTTGTCAATTTCTTGTGTTAATACACATACCATATGTACATTACCACTCAATATCATAACCATGATTCTATGCAACCACTGAACATTATAAAAATGCACCTTGAGTTGACCTTTTCGCTAAAGAGGAAGTGTGTTTTCTTATAATTCTAGGTGGCTCAGACTGGCTCAGTAGAACAATACTTCTTTGTAGAGAACAAAAGCTTTACCTACATTAAACTGGATTAATATGGATGATCGAGTAGATTCTTGGGTGAAGAGTAAACAATGTGAAGAGTATTTTTTCAGTTACATCAATATCCAATAGGATAATGATAATTTTTGTTGTGTAGGACTGTCCTGCCCATTGTTTTTTGTAAATGTTTTTTTTTTTTTATTTATTTCTGAGAGAGAGAGAGAGAGAGAGAGGCAGCATGAGCAGAGAAGGATCAGAGAGAGAGGGAGACAAAGAATCCAAAGCAGATTCCAGGCTCTGAGCTAGCTGTCAGCACAGAGCCCGACGTGGGGCTCAAACCCACCAACCGTGAGATCATGACCTGAGCTGAAGTCCAATGCTTAACCAACTGAGCCACCAGGTGCCCCATGTTCTGCCCCATTCTTTAATGTTTCCAATTTTAATGGAAATTAAATACGAGAATATTTTACTTTTTTTTCATAATTTTTAATGAGAGTTTTTAACACATAGGAAAATAGAGCATCACCAAAGGCAACATGATTACTGGCATTTTAGTTTCCAATAAAATTATAACTTTATGAGTCATTTATCTTGTCTTATATGCTGCTTTCCACAATACACTACATCAAATTTACATTTCATTCCTAGTGCTACCAAGAACGTGATCTCTTCCTTATTTAATCTCTCATTCTCCATGTTCCATGAGAAAAGCAAGGAGAAATAACCATTTTACTTACTCTATTTCCATTTCCAATTTATAGACTATTGCTTTTCTTAGCCTTTATTTTTTAAAGAAGTTTTAGGCCTACATAGACTTTATCAGAAACTTGGGGGCCTGGGTAGTTCAGTCAGGTAATAATCTATCTTGACTTTGGCTCAGGTCATGATCTCATGGTGGGGAATCAAGCCATGCATTGGGTGGGCAGCCTGCTTAAGATTCCTTTCTTCTCCCTCCCTTTACCCCTCCTCTGCTTGCTGGCACACACAGGTTCTCTCTCTCTCAAAAATTTTGTTTAAAAATGTTTAAAAAACAGAATTCCCTTATATGCCTCCAAGCCCTCAGTTCCCTTTATTATTAATATTTTATATTAGTATTGTACATTTGTTAAAATTGATGAAATATGACTATGTTATTATTAACTAAAGTACTTAGTTTATATTGGGGCTCAGTGTTTATGTTGTATAGTTCAATGAGTTTTGACAAATACATAATGTCACTGCCCTTAAAATCCTCCATGCTCCACCTATTCATCACGCCTTCCCTCCTTCAAACTCCTGGTAATCATCGATCTTTTTACTATCTTCATACTTTTGCCATTTCCAGAGTGTTATATAGTTGGAATCATACAATATGTAGATTTATGAACTGATTTCTTTCATTTAGACATATGCATTTAATCACTGAATAATATTGCCTTGGATGGATGTACCACAGTTATTTATCGATTCATCTATGGAAGGACATCTTGGGTGCTTCCAATTTTTCGCAAATGTAAATAAAACAGCTGCAAAACTTCATGTATATACTTTTGCCTAGAAATAACTTTTCAACTCATTTGGGAAAATACCAAGGAGTATGATTACAGTACACCTATATTTAATGTTGTAATAACTGATAAAACTGTCTCTTAAAATAGCTGTACCATTTTGCATTCCCAAAATCAATGAATAAGCGTTTCTGTTGTTCCACATATTCAACAACATTCAATGTCATCAGTGGTTTGGATTTTGTCCATTCTAATAGTTGTGTTTTAATATGTAATTCCCTACAACATATGATGTTGAGTATCTTTCCATATGCTTATTTACCATCTGTATATCTTCTTTGGTGAGGTGTCTGTTCAGACCTTTGGTTTATTGTTAAATTGGTTTGTTTGTTTTTTTACTGTTGATATTTAAAAAGATAGTATATTTTGAATACCAGTGTTTAATCAGATACGTGTTCTGCAATTATTTTCTCCAATTCTGTGGCTTGCCTTTACATTCTCTTAACACTGTTTTTCATATAATATTAGTTTTTGTGTTTTTCTTTAAATTTTAATGAAGTCCAACATAATTTATTGTTGTCTTTCATGGATCATGATTGTTAAGGCTACTGCTTTTATATTCCCACTTAACATATGTTCATCATGCTACATATAGTCACTTTTTATGCCATTTTACATTCTGAAATGATTTTAGATTTTCAGAAAAGTTGCAAATATAATACAAAAGATTTCCTCTGCATGTCCTTTACTCAGTTTCCCTTAATAAATAACATCTTCCATAATCATGATACATTTATTGAGATCAAGAGTTAGTTAATATCTGTATTATTACTATCAACTAACCTACAAACTTGATTTGAATTTCACCAGTTTTTCCACTAATGTCCTTTTCCCTTCAATAATCCAATCCAGGATACTATGTTGCATTTAGATATCACAGCTCCTTGGTTTCCTCAGATCTGTCACACTTCTTCGGCCCATCCTTGTTTTACATTCAGTTAATACTTTTGAAGAATAGTGGTCAGGTATATTGCAGAATGTCTCCTTAACTGTCTGATGCTTTGTTTTGTTTTTAAATTTCTTTTAATGTTTATTTTTGAGAGACAGAGTGCAATCGGGGGAGGGGCATCAAGAGAGGGAGATACAGAATGTGAAGCAGGCTCCAGGCTCTGAGCTGTCAGCACAGAGCCCAACATGGGGCTCAAACTTGTGAACAGCGAGATCATGACCTGAGCCGAAGTTGAACACTCAACTGACTAGCCACCCAGGCGCCCCTGTTTGTCTGATGTTTTATCAAAACTGGGATTATAAATTTTGCACAAAACTATAAGAGAGGTAAAGTGTCCTCCTCATAATACTATAAGAAGGGTATATATCAAAATAAGTTATTACTGATCATTTTAATTATGTTCATTTGATTATGCATATGTCAGGTTTTTCTATTTTTCCCTTTTCATACTTTATTTATAGAGGTAACTTTTACTTGTAGAGGCAACATAAGGGGAGAGAATTAACATCTACCTTCTAAAGAAAAGAGTATCAAAAAGTCTGCGGATATATGTCACAACCCCACAGTAAGTTATAATCACTTCAGAGAAAAGCCTTGGAGACTATGCGTGTATCCTCTCTTTCTTTAAAGTTCCGCCCAGTAGCTTGCTTTAGCATTCATCAGGGGACCTTGCCTGAGGCAATTGTTACTGTGGTGCTCTAAGAATTATTTTCTATTTCCCTCATCCTTTCTATATTTATTACCTAAAAGTCTTCTGTAGGGACAGGTTCTCCCATTTATTTATTCACTTAATCACTTATTTATATCAGGATGGATTAATGGCTATTTATTTTATTATTTGGGTAGTAATCCAATTCTAAAGCTATTTATTTTGTGGCTCAAATCACACATTTTTTAATTACTGAAAATACCATACGCCTCAATGTTTCAGCTTCTTGCACATTATCATTCATTCTCAATGCTCCTGCTTCCCATTCACATATTTTCATTCTTTAAAACTCAACTCAAGTATTACCTTCACCAGTTATCCAATCTAAACAATCTATTCTGGTTTCAAGTTCCCTTCTCTTGACCTTACTTAGGATGAACAGATATTTTTTTAAGTTATTGATCTATTTTTCTGTTTCTCTAGGGGAATCTGACTGTGTCTTTTACGTGTGTGCCCTTGACATCTAGAACAATGACTATTGCAGCATGCCCACTCAATTTTTAGAACTAACATAATTATTAATGAGAGGCAGTGGAATATAAACAATGAATTGGGACAGTTCTTTCATGAAGCTTAGCTGTGCAAAGCAAGAAAGAGTACATTCAAAAGGGAGGGATTCAAGTTGAGAATATAATTCTGTTTTGTAAACAGAAATGAAAGGAATGTACATAAAGTGAAGGAATAATCCAGGGAAAGAGAGGTTGGAATCCTGAAAAGCTTTGTCATAGCTTTGTCATGGCTGACAAAATAAGTCCCCAGGGGAATTAAAGGGAGCAAGATCACAGAGAAATCAAGAAATCAGGGTAGAGATGCTAACCTTGATCGGATGCACAGGTAATGTGATTATGGATTTCCCTGAGAAGGGAAGATGACAGACAACTGAGAAGGTTCAGAGCAGTGATGTTTCTGAGAAATAGAGGAGATGATATGAAATTACAGAAACAAGGTGAGCTTCTGCTTCTGGTGGTATAACTTACTACTTCAAGTTTGCCAAAGATGGAGCCATAGGGAAAGAAGGAGAGGTACTTACTTACCTTTGCCAAACACAGTTTCACAGTTTCCTGGTATTGGAACACATACTTGTACCTGTACTTAGAAATCTTGCTGGAAGAAATCTTACCATTTTAAGCTGCTTCCATTAAATTTCCCTCACTCCAGCCTACCCAGTCCACGCACGCACACACACACACACACACACACACACACACAGACACAAATTGATCCTTTCCAAAATCTCATGTTGCATTTGGAAAACTTCATTATAGCACATAATATGCTATAACACCATAGTACCCAGGCTATATCTAGCTTCCCGAGTAAATCTCTTAGTATTTTCCCCATCTGGACATGACCCGTATCTTATTCCTCTTTATATCAACAGTGCTAGGAGAGTATCCTGAACATAGCAGGTTTTAGAAATACTTTGCTGGATAAAAATATAGCATAGATAATTACAGAGTATACACACATATATACAACATTTTATATGAAACAGTATGGGCTTTGTTGTATCCTTAGTTCTTAGAACAGTGCATGATGAAAAGCAGATACTAAATACATATTTGTTAAATAAGTGAGAGAAAATAATCAGAATTTTATGAAGGTTTTGAATTCATTTCTCAGAGGTATAAAGAGCTATTAACTCCTCCTCCCAATACTTAAAGCTAAACAATAAAATACTTCACAAAAGAAGAGAAAACCAATTTCATTTTAATGGGTGAGATTGAGAGACTTGGTAAATTTGAAAAACAGAATTAAATCTATTGCAAAACAATCAAGTAAGTTATTCTTAATGATTGAGAAAAGATTTACACAAGAGGAAAACCAATCTTAAGAACTAATCAATAGCAAGTACACAAGCATCACCTAAGCAAGATAAACCACCAGGATTTTTAATGTTGCAAAAGTTATTTTGTAGTAGAGTGAAAAATAATATCAATACATGTATTAATGTCATATCAAATTCAAAAACAGTTTCCTTCATGGGGGGCGGGGAGCAAACAAACAAATCTACCATGAGTTAAGCAGGGTTTTATAGAAATCTTGAATAAGAAAGGGCTAAATAAAGCATTAAATCTTAGGGGAAAAATTAGAGAAAGTGCTGATTTCTCCTTGGCATAATCAATTCTATCTTTTAAGGTAGGACCAAAGGATTTAAGGAGAGACAGAATGTAGATTTAGTGGATGGTCATATGGTGGAATCCTACTATCACTTAGTCAAGATAACTCAACTCTTGCACAAGAGATTTTTCCTATAGAAAATGCTCTATTTTTTTTCCCAAAAGTATCCTATACATTTTAATACAATATTTTGAGTTCCAGCATTAATGTAAAGTATATATCCTATTAATTATATGTTTTCATATGTCATAATTAAGGTGTATCTTTTTACCAAGGCTGAAAAATTGTGTTTTCATGTTATTAAGTTTTTTTGTGTGTTAGATGTTTCTAGTACCTGCTATTTGGTGATATCATTGAACCTCTATTTTTATTCTAAAATTTAGAAACTGCTTTCAAGAGTCCATAGAAAAATTGAAATAATTATGTACCTGGGGCTCCTGGATGGCTCAGTCCATTAAGCCTCTGACTTTTGATTTTGGCTCAGGTTATGATCTCACAGTTCATGAGTTCGAGCCCCATGTCAGGCTGTGCCTAGATAGTGCGAACATGCTTGGGATTTTCTATCTCCTTCTTTCTCTTCCTCTCTCTCCTCTGCTTGTTTTCGCTCTCTCTCTCTCTCTCTCTCTCAAAATAAATAAACTAAAGACGATTAATTAAATGCCTTAGAACAGTACTCTGTTCTTACTTGGCCATCAGTAAATATTAATTTTCTTTTCCCTTTTTATAAAGAGTATCAAAATATTAATAAAGAATAATTTTGAGAAAATTTCTAATCAAATAGTGCAGTATCTTCCTTCTAGACTGCAAAATAAAAATGGAATTACACAATTCATAATCTAATTACTATAAAATAGCTCATGCTTTTAAAATCTTTATTATGAAAAATCTCAATGTATAATGATAGCATAAAAAGTCATGTTACAGTCTGTCAACTTCAACTGTGATCAAATCATAACAGTACATTTTTCATCTATATGTGCCCAATCCTTTCATACTCAAATGTTTTTGAAACAAATACTATGAAATCATACCAAAGGTATTTTATCATTTCTATATAAAAATAGTCTAAATCTGCACAATCTCATCATCTTGATAAAAATGTTCATTACTTTAATTATTTTATTTAAATATATTTTCAGATATTTCATGTGTTATAAATTATGTATCCCTTAAGTATCTTTTTTTTAAGTTTTAGAGATATTTATTCAACTCTGAATTATATGAAATAAAATGTTCCATTCAAGTTAAAGATTTTGATGAATTTTGATGGACATATTCACTCATGTAATCCCAACATAATCAACATATAGGTATAATTCCAAATATGTCGGCTTTCTTTTTTTAATTTTTTTTTAATATTTTATTTATTTCTGAGAGAAGAGAGAGAGAGACAGTGTGGCAGGGGAGGGTCAGAGAAAGAGGGAGATACAGAATCTGAAACAGTCTCCAGGCTCTGATCTAGCTGTCAGCACAGAGCCTGATGTGGGGCACAAACCGTGAGATCATGACCAAGCTGAAGTCGGACGCTTAACCGATTGAGCCACCCAGACGCCCCCAAATATGTCGACTTTCTAACAATGTGTACTCGAACAGGTTGAAAGATAGCATTATTTGTGATACTTTATCTGTACTGATTTTCTATTTATTTGATCTTTAAATTACTTGATCTATAAAATGATTTTCAGTATAGTTAATATATTGCATTTTGTTGACATATGCCTTAAGTCTGTTTTCTTCCATAGACGCTATTTTTTAAATATTGAAGAAATTGGGTCTTTTGTCCTATAGAATTTCCTAAAGTCTAGATTATTCTTATATTAATGAAATAATTTCACTTATCATGTTTCTTTATAGTTTATGTTTCTTGAAATTATCTAGATTTGGGTTTAACTAAAAGAATCTTAGGCAGTGAGAAGAAATGATGCTACATAAACATTTTAACAAACATGCAAAGAAGGATAATATGAAAAATATTGATGAGGTTCATATATGACATTGTATGGTATTACTTGGAAGTTGACCATGAGATCGTGAACTGAACCAAAGTCTGCACTTAACTGACTGAGCCACCCAAGAGCTCCTGAAATCCTCTGGTTTTTAATTAGGATATTAATATCTACCATCTACCATCTTAATATCTGTAAATTTTCTATCTGCTCCCACTTCCCTTTTTAATATTTTCCAATTTATTTTGTATTAACTAAGCATTCTAATAATTCCATTGTATTTATTTGTGAGTTGGGGAATGATATAACATGGTACTGTCATCTTTTTTAAACCCTATATATAACTTATATGTCATTCAACATTGCATATAGCATATATGTTGTAACAAATCAAACAGTAGACATACAAGATCCCACAATAAACACTCCAAATCATAAGTGAGAAGGAAATTAAACAATACCTAAATTAACTGGGTAACATATGTTACATATTAGAACACCAGTATTGTAAAGATGTGAATTACCATTAAAACAGTCTATAGATTAAATAATTCTATAATTATCTCTTCTTTTTGACGTTTTAAAATTGAAATCTGCTGCTATTAATAATTTTGCCAGGATAATAGGGTAAATTTTAAGTGTCTCAGGCAACCATGTTTACATGGTCACCCCCCTATCTAAATTTAATCAATTTCCATTCAACAACACAGCATGGTGTTTGGTAGCAATTGACATGATAATCCTAAAATTTATATGGAAATCTAACAGCTAAAATTAACCAGCACAATCTTGAAGAAAAACGAAACTGAAGGAACTGCATGATAGATAAAGGCTTATTATAAAATAAACTACTGCAATAACAATGATGTTGTCTGAACACAAATATTAAGGAAGAGGCCAATGGCAAAAGAGAGTCCAGAAACACAATCACCCATGTATGAACACCTGCTACACAACAATGTTGAAAATGCAGCAATGGGGGAAATGGTACAGTTTTCACAAACTGTCATAGGCAACTGTTTATCTATATAAAGCTTATAATTTTGATTTTTGTTTCACACAAATTGAATTGTAAATCTAATTTTGAAAGATAAAACAAAAAAATATATATAATGGATAACACAGATGTATATCTTCATGATCTTGCGACCAGAAATATTTCTTAGGTTGGAAACATAAAACACTCATTTAAAACATACATTAAATTAGTGCTATATTAAAATCAAAAGTTTGTGTTTACCAAAATAAAAATTTCAGAAAGTAACAAATCCAACCACAGAGCAGAAAAATATATCTGGTAAATATAACCAGATTCATAACCAGAATAGATAGAAAATTTTAAACTAACAGGTCAACACAAGGAAAATGGTAAGCTTCATACTTACTTCAGAGAAGATCTGATAGACAATGCACATATGAAAAGGCACTCATCATAGACTATCAGTCATGAGAGAAATGTAATTAGAACCATGAGATACCACTCCACAGCCACTGGAAGACTAAAATTAAATAATAACAACAGCATGAAAATTGCAAAAGATTTTAAGGAGCAGAAGCCAATAAAGCTTGCTTTTTACAGTGTAACTTGTTAAAAGCACTTCAGAATGCTGTTGTGCTTACGAACTAACCTGGACATGAACATACTTCTGACAGCAATTCCACTTCCATGGAACCTTCCTTTAACTATATATTATTATATATAACACATACATTTTCAAATAAATTGTTCACATCTATGACAAAATATGAGCTCATACATATGAGTATATATAGCCCACATATTTTATATATATGATATATTTAAATAATCACAGGCAGATTATTTTCAATATCTATAAAATGAAAATAATGAAGATTATTCAACCATAAATGGGATAAATAAATCGTTGTATATTCAAAAAGTAGAATATTATACAGCAAAATTCCCTTAACACACTTAACACGTTTTTCTTTATACATAACTTGAATAAATCTCATAAACATTTTCAAAAGAATATTGTCAGACACAAAAGAACATATACTCAGTAGTTTCATTTACATAAAGTGTAAACATAAGATAAATTACTACACAGCAATGGAAATTAGAATAATGGTTAAATTTAGGATAGTGACAATTGGGAAGAAATCAATGAAGGCTTCTAAATGCTGTCAGTACTTTGTATGTTTAGGGTGTGGCTTTATGCAAGTATGTGCTTCATGATAATTTGCTAAACATCTTTTCTATATTAGACCTCAGTAAGGTCAAATCTTTTATTTAAGTAAAATATAAATATAACATAGCTCATATCCCAAAGCAATTTATGCTGTAAAAGGGCTATATAGCAGATAAATTATGATAATGAACAAAGCTAATGTTTAGTAACTTGTGAAGACTTTTTAAAGCACTTTTTATATATCATCCCATTTCATCTTCACAAGTGTAATGTCTACATTGAAGGCGATTGAGGCCAGAGCAATTTAGTAACCTGTACGAAGTCTCATATAGTTAATAACTGGTACAGACTATGAACCTGAATCCTACTCATTGTAAGATTCTTTATAATTCACAATTCTCTCAAATATATCTCCTACTGTACCCAAAGTGAACATACATATCAGGATATGTTCTATTAAAGAGGCTAGATCATTCTATATATTCTTCAGAATAAAAATAGCAAATACATTAAAAGGAGCCCTCGGTACTTCTAAAGAACTTTCTTCCTCCTCCTAGACAATATTAATGAGTAGAAAGGGAATGGAAGAGGTAAACTAATTTTAGTGTTGTAGAATTATATGAAAAAATGTTTGTCCCTTTTCCTTTTCTTCTTGAGTGTTCCATAAATCATCTTCCATATTTGGAATTGACAAATAGATTCTGTTTTTGTATTTTAAAATGTTTTCTGTTGGAGCACCTGGGTGGCTCAGTGGGTTAAGCGTCTGACTCTTGGTTTCAGCTCAGGTCATGATTTCACGGTTTGTGGGATTGAGCCCCATATCGGGCTCTGCACTGATGGCGCTGAGCCTGCTTGGGATTCTCTCTCCCTCTCTCTCTGCCCCTTCCCCACTTGCACTGTCTCTCTTTCAAAATTAAATAAATCTTTTTCTGTTTTCATCAATGTCATAATTGTCCCATCCTATCCCTCCCTCCATGAATGCATTATTTGCTCTCATATTTCATTTCCCTTTAACTTAAAAAATTAAACTATATCACTGTACTAGAATATTATATTTTGCATATATAGATCCATAACTTTCCATCCTTCACTGGGAATAGTCTTCATACTCTACATTTTAAATATCATATAATACTACTAAGTCTGACTTGCTGATCATAAATCAACAGTTGGGTCACACATAATTCATTAAATGACTCTAGGTTATTATGTTGTATTCTTAGGATGACTCTTTTTACTTTTGAAAATCACCCCACTTGAAACAATAATAATTGTGGGTTTGATTTTTTGATACTTCAGATTCTCCCACTGTTACTGATTTGCATTATGTGCCAAAAGACCTCTTGACTTAAAGAATATGTTAAATAATGAAGGAGTTGCCACAGTGATTTTTCTTCCTCTTCAGTCTAAGTTGTCATATTCCACTTTTCTTTAATCTTTCTGTGTCTTTTGAAGTGCTGAATGCTTCATTCTACTTCAGAAGAAAACTCACTAAAATAATACCTCTGCAAAGATTAGCCACAAACCCCCCAAAGACACTGAAGGCTAACAGGATTAAATTCATTGTCAATTCTTTCCCTTTCTCCTCCCGCCCAGAATTTCTTACTTTTTTTTCTTTTAAGACCAAAGAATTTCACCTGTACCAAGATCTGTCTGCATACCACATAAAGATTTTATGATTTTTTGGTACTACTAATAAGTAAACAAATTTTCCGATTAGGAGTATGCAAGCGAATGAAAATGTATCTTCTGCTTCCTCTACCCCTAACTGTAATTTAAGACATTCTTGTTTAAAAATTTATTAAAAATGTTTCATTCAATGGGATAAAATATTGTATTTTACACATAATACCTGTCCTGTCAGTGAACTTCGGGGCCAATATAATGAAAACATTGACCTAATTTGATGAATATATCAAATTCAACTTTTTTGCCCATGGAATTCTCATTTTGATGGAAAGAAAAATAAATTATAGGAAAACCAAAAAAGAGTTTCTCAATTCTAAAATCACATATAAAAAATGAAGTATTAAATCTAAATTAATTAAGTAATTCGGTTTACAGATAAAAGAAGCCCACTGAAGAGACCCATCAGTTTGTACAGCTAAATGGATATGCAGTGATCCAGACTGGCCATTTGCATTGCCAGTTGTGAGCCACACTAAATGATTCTGTCCATCCACAGATGTTTTCATGATAAATGAGGACAGATTCCAACAAACTGCAAAAGCTGAATGAAAAATATGTCACAAAATATAAAATTAAAGATGGTAACATTTCTAAATTAAAACATCTAAATGTTTTCACCTAACCCCACAGTGATTAAGGTCTCCTACAGGTAAGACAAGTTTCCTTTAATTCTTGTCATTTAAAAATTGTCTTGGAAGAAAACTGCCAATGGGTCTCTTATGTTTTTGTCCCTTTTACCCCTCACATGCAGGTCATGTGGGGAAGACATTTGGTCCCTTTTATTTTAGACAATATTTTCAAAGTTATTTAGCAAGAGGACTTGAAATTGAGAAAGTGTGTCTTTCAAAGAAGAAGACAGATTTCCTTGAAGTTTTGTAGGGATTACTGTCTCTTTCCAAAGCAAAGGCAGGCATTAGCATCCAGAATTATATAGATAATGCATCCCTTGGAAGCAAAGGTAAATGTACTGTCCACTTAAAAAGATCTGAGTTCTCTAAGATCAGAGTTCCTTTTCTGTAATGCAACCTACCATGTGTGCAATATCAACTGGCTTTCTTCACATAACTGAAAATAGGGCCTTAGGAAATAGAACAAAAGTGCTGATATTCTGGCTCCTGCTATTGTTCTCTGACTCAAGAGTCTCGTGTCTTTTACCAGCATTCATGAAGCTAAATTAGCATGTTAGTTACCCTGGCTACATCATTCTGGCCCTGGAAACTTATTTGTGCCATGCTTTTGGCTTTAAAAACTTTGTGTAGTATAACCATTTATTGCGAAACTCACTCAATGATAAGCTGATAGTCAAGGTGTCTAATAGACTTCTCATGATATCTACCATCCACAGCCATCTACATTCTGGATTATTGGGATGGCTTCCTCAAAGATTGACTCAAAACAATTTCTGATTCTACCTCTTTCTTTTTCTTCCAGTCCTTAAACCTTAGTATTGTAGGTTACTCATTGACATTCAAAGTGTATGTTCTCAAAATGGTACTATCCTTATTGACTATTTCTGAATAATAATCAAAACAAAAGGGATGGGAGTTTACAAATACCTATTCTATAAATTTGAGATCCTGCTCTGGCAATCTTTTGGGCACGATACATTTTTCTTATCTCCAATAATACCTTAGTTAGACTGGTTGATAAACCCTCTGAGTGACAGCCTAGCCAGAGAGAAACCTAGAGGACTCTAACTGAATTATTGCTTAGCTACCTGGATTCCCACATTGGATTGGTATGGTCTTAGATCATAAGAATATCATCACATATTTGACTACATTGTTATATCCCTCTACCTTGACCTACACTGGTATTTATAAGTTTTGTAAAATTCCCTTGACTTTCTTCCACTAGACATTTCTGGACAAAATGTGTATGTGTATTTAGGAGATGATTGGAAAGAGTGACAAATTTATTGCTACAGGAATGGAATACACTGATCTTTGGTGTCAAGGGAGAATATAAATTTCAAAATTTGATAAAGGAATTCCTCAGATCCCAGTTATGAGGGAGAGAAGGACATTTATGATATTTATCATTCAGAATTGCTAACTTCTTTAGAGCATTACTCATGAAGGAAAATTACTTGGTGCATCTTTCCCAAAGTGTTTCAAATGCTTTAAATTTAATTGAGTTCTGTGTTAGTCATCCCATGCCATATTACTCTGGTTCAGATTTGATTGCTTATTACTTTAAACCTTTGTCATAGGTTTGAATCAGCAGCAGATGGTCCTAAAACCTACACCTCCCAAGAAAACACCTTAAAACACTTGTAGATTTCTTCTCAAACCCTACTGCTGTTCCTCATATTTCCATGATATGAACAAATGCCACTTTGGAAGATATAGAGAGTTCTCTATTAGAAGCAAAGGATGTGTTTGTTTACCATGTCAGATGTTACATACACTTCTCCTTTTCCTTCTATTTTAGGCAGAATTCTAAGATAATCTCCAATGACATTCTTTTTTATAGTCCCTTCCCCTTTGAATGTACGTGGAACCTATATCTATGGTATCACTCCAATGACTATGTTACGTTTTAGGGCAAAAAGGAGTTTATTCTGGGCAGGCCTGACTTAATCAGATTAGTCCTTCAGAAGCAGAGATCACAGGAAAGAGAGGCAGAGAAATAAATCAACTGACCTGAAAGAATCCCAACATTCATGTTGTGAACTGCCTATGTAGACTACATGGTAAAAAACTGTTGAGTGATGTCTAAGAGCTGAGAGTTAGCCTCTCAAATCACTAACAGAAATATGGGGAACTCAATCCTGCACCTGTAAGAAAATGAATTCTTTCAACAACCAGTAAGCTTGTAACAGGTCTCTGAACCCAGATGTTACTTTGGGTCCAACTACCCATTGCCACAGTGACACTTTGAGTTCAACCTGGTGAGACCCAGTACACAGAAGCCACCCTAACCTGTATGTACAGAAATTGAAGTGATAATTTATGTTTTCTTAAGCTGGTAAATGTGGTAATTTGTTACATAAGAATAGAAAATGAATACAGGGAAGCAAGTCATTGCCTACTATAAAAGATTTCGGTTCCCTAAAGTCAAGCAATATACCACCCACTTCTGGGTAAATGTCATTTCATATATCTTGCATTGCTTTATGAAGTTTGAGGCCCAGAGGGGAGGCACAAAAACTTAAATCTAGTGTGGATAAGCATTAAATCTTGCTTGATTTTCTGTAATTGCATACCTGAATTCATTTCATTATAATTAAAAAGTCATTCTGCTTTTGTAGTCATTTAAAACAAATGCCATGATGTCCCATTTATTTTTATAAATAGAAATGTCCAGGGGACAGAAAATAGTTAAGTTAGGGGACTTCAGTTAAAAGTAAATTCCAAGGTTGGTTTTTTTTTTTTTCTTTCCAAAAAAGCTTTTTGCTTTCTTATTCTCCATTCTATTCTTATGATCATTTATTATATATATTTTTTAATTCTCACATTGAAGTCCTCAAGGATATCAATGACAATAAGGCAAATTGTGAGACTTGGATTATTTGGTCTCTTTTGACTTTACTTAATATCAGATTTTTAAAAAAATCTTCAATTTTACTTTCTCTCAGATTTTAGAGGGTGTTTTGGAATCATTTGTAGTTTTCTACTAGATGACTATTTAAGGTGAACTTTGAAAAATAGGTTTTTATTCTAGAATCTTTTTTTATCTGGCAGTTGGCCTCCCAAGAGCTCTTTTTATCTGTGAAACAGTTAAAAACTTAATATTTCTTAGATAATAGGAAGGACTAAACACAAATTGCTTACCATATATGGCTGTTAAGGTGATGTGTTAAAGTAGTGTCTGAGATGCAAGAATACTAAAGCTGAAGCCAAGAAGTAAAAGTATTAATCCTTATGTGAAAATCAACTAAGTAGATGCAGTTTTTGAAGTGAAAATTTAAAAGTCAAAAAGAGCCTTTTTACTAATAATGTCATTTTTGAGTGTAAACAATTAGTTCACTAATGCATAAAAAAGGATACAAAGATTTTTAATAAACTATAGCATTAATTTTAAGGAATCTCAATTTTTATGTCTTAACCTTTTATAGCAAAGGCCAAGTTTAAAGTTTGCATCTATCATTCATTAGGAGACCACCTGAAACACATTTAAAAATTTTTTTTAACACTTTTATTCATTTTTGAGAGACACAGAAAGACAGAACACAAGAAGGCAGGGGCAGAGAGAGAGTGAAACACAGAATCCAAAGCAGGCTCCAGGCTCTGAGCTGTCAGCACAGAGCCCGATGTGGGCTTTGATCCCATGAGCCGAGAGATCATGACCTGAGCTAAAGTCAGATGCTTCACCAACTAAGCCACTCAGGTACCCAATGAAACACATATTTTAACTTTGATAACTCTGACTAAATTACTTGCATACTTACTGTGTTCTGAATACTTTGATTGCTTTAGTCATTGGCTATTGCTGCATACCAAAGTACCTTAATCTTTATTGTGCCTTTAAGCAACAATAATTTAAGTAGCCTATGATATTGTAAATTGGCAATTTAAGGTGGGTTCAGATGGATGGTTCTTCTGGTATCAGACATTCTGGGTGGGTTCAATCATATATCTACAATTACTTAGTGACTCATCTGGGAACTGGCAGGTTTAGGATGGCCTCATTAACATGTCTTGTTATTGGCTGGGTGTCAGCTGGGGTAATAAGAATAACTGGGGAACTTGTCTCATTATCTAGTTGTCTAGCCTGGAGTTATGCTCAAGATAGCTTGGGAGATTTCTAAAACAAAGAAGAACACAAGGCTTCCTTAAGTAAAAGCTCAAAACTAGCACCCAGTTACTTTTACCACCTTATATTGACCAAAGCAAGGAGAGGGGAAGAGATAACACTATCTAAAGAGAAAAGTCTCAGAATCACAAGATAGAGGGTAAACAGCCATTTTTGCAATCAATCTTTCACATATGCACTATTTTATTTAATTCTCCAATTAACTTCTGAAGTTAGTGTTATTATCTCCTTCTTACAACTGAGAAAACATAGTCTTGAAAGAGTTAGTAACTTGGGTAAAGTCATAGTGCCAGGGAGTCATAGCCAGTATTCCAGCATAGGCCCATCCTGAGGGTACTCAGCTATCAACTATTATTCTATGCCCTCCAAAGTAAGTCTACATGTTTTGAATGAATTTCATCTAACATTTGCAACTATGAGTGCTTACTCAGAAAGGTGACCTAGCAAAACTGAAAAGACTTCTGCTCTTTCCTATAAGATCCATTTCAGTATTATTTTTCAGGGTTTGGGGCAGGGTTAGGTTATTTAACCTTCCAAATGTTTACTTCTTTCACAGCTATATCAAAAATGTATACACATAGTTTCAGAAAGTGAAGAGGAAGAAGAAAATCTGTTGCAGCTGAGGAATAAATGTAGGCATTAAAGTAAATTTAAAGCTATTGTTAAAAAATATTCATATCTTTTCTCAAGGCCATTTCTCACAGATTTTAAACCAAAGGTCTATGCAATGTCATACATTTTCACAAAGTTTACCATCAGTCTCCTTTCCTGATTTTGACAGTCCCAAGAATAAAATGATGTAACTATTTTATTCTTGAGCTTTCTGTCTTTGTTATTCTGATTATTGTCTAAATAAGCACTCTTTTCCTGAGGTAGTTATTTCTTCCCTTGGCATTTTTGGCTGTTAACTTTAATCATGGTGATATATCAGAAATTATTCTTTTTTTTAAATATTTTTATTTATTTCTAGGATAGAGAGAGACAGCGTGAACAGGGGAGGGTCAGAGAGAGAGGGAGATACAGACTCTGAAACAGGCTCCAGGCTCTGAGCTGGCAGTCAGCACAGAGCCTGACGCGGGGCTCGAACCAACGAACCGTGAGATCATAACCTAAGCGAAAGTCGGACGCTTAACCGACTAAGCCACCCAGGCGCCCCCAGAAATTATTCTTAAATGAGCCAGAGGACAATGCATTTGCTTAATTTTCGATAATGATAAATCCTATAAATCTCACTACTGTTTACGAATATCATTAAAGTCACATAGAAATGCCAGTATAAGAAAATACACAACAGAATTAGAGATTCTGTTTCCTGGAAAAGACCACACCACAGTGTGAAAGGAAGTAGTGAGAATGTAGTTGTAAAGCATATAAAAAGAGGTAAATAGTCACTATCCACATCTCATGATGAGTATGCTAATTATCAGGTATTCATTACAACAAACCATTCTAGAAAAAAAAAATATAGGTGTTAAGATGTAATCAGTCTTGGTGAGCTTGTGTGGCTCAGTTGGCTAAGTGTCCAACTCTTGATTTCAGCTCAGGTCATGGCCTCATGGTTTGTGAGTTCTAGCCCTGCACTGGGCTCTGTGCTGACAACATAGAGACTGCTTGGGATTCTCTATCTCCTTTCTTTCTGCCCCTGCACCACACATTCTCTCATGCTCTTCTTCTCTCTCTCTCTTTCTCTCTCTCAGAAATAAATAAACTTAAAAAAAGATTTAATCAGTCTTACAAAAGAGCAGATAATGGATTTGGAAACCAAATCCATTTATCTGATGGACTAGATAAATACTGAAATTAAAGTATAACAGTGTAAATGTTACAGAACATAAGAGCTACACAACTGGGGGAGGGGGTTCTAAACTCCTTCTTGGTTTAATAAAGCAGATCATTTTAACCCCCCCCCCCTTCCTATGTAAACTTAGTTCATGTTGATTGAGGGCAAACTATCACACTATGCTTGAGAAAATGAGTTTAAAATCTTCTAGAGTTTATTCATATATGAATGAAAACACTGGAAATATCTGCCAATCATGATACCTTTTCTTCATTGAGGGTATTGCTTAGATGAAAAAATGAAGCCAGTGGTCATCAAATACAAACTGATTGGATCTTTAGGGAGCAAGAGCTGTGCTTATGTTTTCTCCTTCTTCTTTAACCAGCAACCAAAGAAATCCTTTATATTGAGAGAGAGAGCTGAGAGACAAAATACTAATTAGCTGATGGCTGGAAATGCTAGGTCAGGGCACATAGTTCACTGGTGTGTAAGAAGAGAGGCAGTTTGGAGAGACTACCAGTAGATAGAAATAGGGCTTTAGTTGAGCTGGTTTAAATAGTTTCCTTTGAAATCAGATCACCTTACCTAGAACACAGCCCACTGAGTAAAGTTACATCCATCTAGATGGAAACTTGACAAAATAACCTCCCAATTTCTGGTACACTTCACATTATTGAGGGGATAGTGAAAAAGTATTTTTGATCAACACCTTTTTGAGAAAATCAAGATATATTCTATGTGTATTTAAACAATCTAACTGTGGAATGACTCAGGGGAAAATAGGTCTCAGCACTCTGATGTAATGACCTAATACCAAGCATGAATATTGATTTTTTAAATAAGATTCCACCCTCTTTTAGTGTCCAATTTGATAAATTTTAATGAATTTAAAGAGTTATTCAAACATCATTATAATTTTTAGAAAAACAAATAATGATTTTGGAAAGAATAGAGATATCATCAGAGATAATACACCATGTGATTAATATAAAAATAAAATATCTAAAAAGTATATATACACACATAGCATAAAAGTACAAGCAGTATAAAAATATTTTTTAAAATATTAATAAATAAAATATATTTATTTATATAAACTTATTTTAATAAGTAAATTAGTAAATAAATAATTTAAATAAATTATAAATAAACATAAACATAAGTGAAACTATATATAAAAACATATATTTATACTGCTTATACTTTTATACTATGTGTATATATATGTACTTTTTAGATATACACATTTAAAGATATATATACTTTTAAACTGCTTATACCTTTGTACATATATAAAATATATACATAAATAAATATATACACACACACCCATATATAGAGTTCTTTTTTCCCAAAAAAACATAGTTTTCAGTTTGGAAATGAAAAAAAAATATAACATTAATCATGGCACATATAAAGGGAAATGAATATTGGTCTACAAACCAAAATGGAAGTCCAAATATAAATCAAAACAAGAAAAAAGGAAAAAATGGAATAAAAATGTAAGATCATTGGGCATATTAATGAACTGAACAAAGATGAGCTTCTGCAAGTGATGGTAAATAAATATTTGTAGTCAGCCTGATTGATGATACTCCTGAACTTTAAGGAATGCTGTTTCAAGTAAGGATGAAGGTCAAAAAAATGTTACCAAATACTACAGCAGTTACTTATCCTTTCCCAGTAATCTCTAACCTCTTCAATTCTCTTTAGCAAAACTTCCTTAATTGTTAGGCTACTTTACTCAGAATATTCTTTTCCATCAATGGTCATCGAATTCACCCATTCATTCATAAATACTTACCCAATTCTTATTATGTGGAAGGCATCGTTTTAAAAAATATATATTTTATTTATTTATGATTTAATTTTAGAATATGTAATACATTTATATATTCCAAAAGAAAAACAAACTTTAAAATTTATTCATCTCGGGGCGCCTGGGTGGCTTAGTCGGTTAAGCGTCCGACTTTCACTTAGGTCATGATCTCGCGGTTCGTGGGTTCGAGCCCCGCGTCGGGCTCTGTGCTGACTGCCAGCTCAGAGCCTGGAGCCTGTTTCAGAGTCTGTGTCTCCCTCTCTCTCTGACCCTCCCCTGCTCACGCTGTTTCTCTCTCTCTCTCCTAGAAATAAATAAAACATTAAAAAAAAATAAAAATAAAAAATAAAATTTATTCATCTCACCCCTGTCCTCCATTTGCTCAGGGCCCACTCTGTCCCTAGCCTCATTACAGGTAATCACTGCTGTTTGTTTCCTGGATTTTAGAAATATTTTTATATTCATACACAAGTAAATACATAGTTTAATTTCCCCTTTTTACGTGATGGTCTTTAACATACTTATATTAGTTGATTAGGACTGCCATAACAAACACCACACACAAAACAACTTAAACGACAAAAATTTATGTTCTCCCAGGTGTGGAGGCTGGAAGTCCACAATCATGGTGCTAGCAGGGTTAGATACTCCTGAGGCCTCTCTCCTTGGCTTGTAGATGATCCCCTTCCACTGTGTCCTCACATGGCTGTCCATACATCTGTATTGTCTGTATCCTAATCTCTTCTTATAAAGACATCAGTCAAATTGGATTAGGATCCACCCCCACTGACTTCATTATAACTTGACTATTTCTTTAAAGACCCCATCTGCAAAACAGATTCTGAGGTACTGGGGGTTAAGTCTTCCACATATGAATGGGGGAAGAACACAATTCACTCTGTAAAAACAGTTTCATCCTTTGCCTTGTTTATTTAACAATCTACCTTGATGATATTTCTATTTCAGTTTATAGAAAGGTTGCTCATTTCTTTTTTGAGTTACAGAGTAATTTATTGTATGGATGAACCAGCCAGTCAATCAATCCCTTATTGATGGACACTTGGGTAGTTTCCAATATTTTGCTACTCTAAATAATGCTGCAATGAATAAGCTTGCACCTATTTCATTTTACATCAGCAAGCATCTCTACAGACTAATTCCTTGAATTGGAATTGTTGAGTCAAATGTTTTGTGTATATTTGTCATTATACATCATCAAATAGTCCCTTCTCCACTCCAGCAATGTGTCTGCTTCCCCACAGCCACATCCAAATGTCCAGCATTTTGGATGCTGGACAATCAAATAAGGGGAAACTGCTATCTTAAATTTAACTTACATTCTTGTCTTCATGAGTGAGGTTGGATTTTTTTTCAAATGATTAAGAGTGTGAAAGGCATTATTTTAAGAATAGGGGCTACAATATTGTAGAATGTCTTTCTTTTTTTTAAATTTTTAAATGTCTTTTTATTTATTTCTGAGAGAGAGAGAGAGAGAGAGACAGCACGAACAGGGGAAGGTCAGAGAGAGAGGGAGACACAGAATCTGAAACAAGCTCCAGGCTCTGAGCTAGCTGTCAGCACAGAGTCCAACACGGGGCTTGAACCCACGAACTGTGGGACCATGACCTGAGCTGAAGTCAGACGCTTAACCAACTAAGCCACCCAGGTGCCCCTAGAATGTCTTTCTTAATAGAGGTCACATCTCAGTGGGGGAGAGAGGCAATAAACAATTGAAGAATTAAGTATCATATCAGATTGTGATAAGTTTATAGAAAAAAAAATAGAACAGTAAATAAGGCTGGAAAGAGACTGGGAAGAGGACCTATTTCAGATAGAGTGGTTAGTGAACATGTGTCTAAAGTGACGACCATGGAGTAGAGGTTTTAATGAAGTGAGAGAATGAGTACTATGAATATCTGAGAAAAGAACATTCATGCAAGGGAGTAAAAAAGTAAAAAGCCCCTGGGCTGTAATGTATTTGAAGGACTGCAATAAAGCCAGAAGAACTTTGGCAAAAAATCAGATATACTTAGTAGCTAGATCATATTGGGTTTTATGAGCCAGGAGAAGAATATAGATGCTGTTCTAAGTGTGATGGGAAGTCATTGATGAGTTTTGCTTAGAAGTCATGAAATCTGATTCTACGCATTGGGCCACATAAATAAGCACCTACGTGCATGTCTGCTTAAGCACTAAGTGTCATTGTATTGGGATACACTGAGTTGGAGAAATAAGTTATCAAAATGTGGCCTGAAGGATTAGGCTTACGTTAATTACCTACTTAGGTCACAGACCTCTAGCTAGAGAGAAATAGCTAATTAGAAGGAAAACAAGATATAAATGAGATGGAGGCAGTTTCCTGGCAGCAAGGCAGGTGGTACTTTTTGTTGTCAAAATGAGGTTAAACTGATGAATACTAAAGTTGACAGTGAATATATTATTGATGAAATGTACAAGTTTGAATTTAAACCAGTAAGAATAGCATCCACAGTATATTTTCATTAAAACACAACAATTTTAGGCCTTTATACTCTCCAAATGAATTGGTCATCTGAAACTGCATTTTACATGCCTACCCAGCAGCTTAACTCTAATGCAGTGTTTACAGTTTTCCATTACTTGCATTTAGTATTTTTGGGAAAAAAGCATACAATATCAAATTTTTATTCAGTTGTGATAATAGTAGTGTTTTTTACTATGTCTTTGCAAAGTCTGATCCCTCTGCTTCAGATTTCCTCTCATCTTTGGATAACTCCTACTAATTTCTGAAGACTTAGGTCAGTATTACATCTTCTGAGAAATGTAGTCTGATCTTTCATATGAATTACCCATTCAGCTAAATAACAAATATTTATTGATCATGACTTATGTGCTTATAAATTATGTATTTATTATGTGCCTTTCTGGGCAATGAAAATAGAATGAAAAACAAGGCAGGGTGGACTACCCACAAATTCCAGGGCTCTTAAGGAGCTTACATTCTAGCATGAAGAGAATGAACACTAATACAGCATTTCCTCCTATTCTAGTGTTACTTTCTGAGTCTGATAAGAAGTAAATTAAAATAACGTGTTTGAGACATGGTGGAGGGATGAGATGAATGTTGCAGTTTAGAAGGAAGAGCAAGTAGAAAAAGCCGATATGGAAATCGGCTTGGCATGTTCAAGGACAGAAAGAACAGTGTGAGAGTAGCTGAAATTGATGTTGGCATTTGGATGAAGTGAGATAAGAACAGAAAGGAGGCCAGTTAGAGGAAGATTGTAGTAGCCTCAGTGAGAGGTACGGCTTTCTTGGACTTGGATTTTAACACTGAAGATATTAAAAAGTGTTTAGATTCTAGACAAGTAACGATGCAGAAAACAAAATCATCAATGTGCTGAATATAGGTAATGAGGAAAAGAAGTCTCAATAATTAGTTCTAAATTTTTACTGCAGTGACTGAGTCAGTCATTGCTGGTAATGGTAATAATAATAATAATAATAATAATAATAAATAAGACTCAAAAAAGATTGATATATTATTGCTCCAAGATGAAGCATGGTTTTAATATTAGAACTAGACTTAAAAGTTCTGTTTCACTGAGTATATACCAGTGTTCTTTCTGCACAACCCAATAAGGAAAACTCATTTTCAGATTAATGTCATTAACCACTCAAAAGCTTTTAGAAAGTAGCTATTGATATATGAGGAATTATGATGTCTTTTAAAACATAAATTTATTGGGCAAAATAAGACTAAAGTTCAAAAAAAGTATGTCTTTAAAGACAACACAACAATCACAATTGGTAGACAGGCCATCAAAATATGAATAGTTCTTAAAATTAGTAACAACTACTTATTTAGACTCAAATATCTGGAAAAAAAGAATATTTCTAGACTTATTCTCTTCAGCTATAGCAATAACAGTAATTGAGTGTTTATTAGCATCTGTCAAACTGCTTATTTACAAGTGACTGTGAAATGATTTTAAGTGAATAAATACAGTAAATATATATTGTAAGTCCCAGTGTTTCTGCATATTCTTTATTTTGGTGCTGCTGTTTTAATATCATAGAAGTGGAATAATGCAATGCTGTTGTAAGTCTACTGCTGAGAATTCCCAACATATAGTACCAGTCCACTGAAGGTAGAAATAAGCTTCGATTACAAATATACTTCCTAGAACAATTATTGAGCAGAGTGGGCATTTGATAATTGGAAAAGATGTCAGTTTTCAGTGCAGCCTAGAAGTGTTTAAATAATTGAGTTAGCACTGGGAGAAACATGGCAGAGTGTATCTTTGGATATGATATCTGTATTTAATGAATTTCTTACCACTATCATTTAATGAATGCTTCAAGTAGTAGAATTATTTTGTGTTTCTCTGATCACATTCAATCACAATTATTTGTCAGACACGTAGAATTTGAAAATCAGACTATGGATCACTAAAATTGGCAAATGTAAGTGTTCTATTAAATTCTTTCTGTGAAATGTTATTTTCTACAATATATTCATTCATTAGGGACCTAGTATTTGAATAATTTTTAAAGTTCAACCTAAAATATTCATATTGTGTCTGCTGAAAGAGAACTGGAAGAAACATGTGAAAACTGTATTTAGATTACAGTGACAGAAGTGGGCATAGAGAATGTCTAGTTACAATTCTCATTTAATAGATAAACCATTGAAGCCTTGTGATGTTAAATGACTTTGTCAAGCTTGTACATCTAGTTTTGGTAGACTTGGGAAAAGAATATGGCTTGCCTTCATTATTTTCCATCTCTTCAGCTTCTTTCCAAGACATCACAGCATCTTATAATTATTATGACTGTACAAATTCTGCTGCCTTTTTTTTTTTAGAAAGTTTCAGGTTTGACATACCATATCTTAAGATACATGTTCTTTCACCACCAATCAGGAAATTATTCTCAAAATTCTGAGTTAAGGTACACCCAGGTACACTGAATGAAACTACTTGGCAGGCCTGCCAAAATGGCATATTATGTAGTAATTTCTTTTGAGTAAAATGTTCATCTCTAAAGAGTTTCTGAATCTTGTGATTTATTATACATAAGATTATGGATACATCCCAAGTTCAAGCCTGACCTCTAACTTGGCATCCCATTTTATCCTTGAACCTTCTGGATACTGGATTTTGTATACACTAAGAAGATACTATTGCAAAAGAATCCTTGACATTAAATATTTTGCCCTCTTGTTATGAGTGACTGTAATGTCCCATAAGACCCCAAGTATCTGTATTTAAGCAAAATCTTACATGTTATCTTTCTTCTAAGTTACAGAGAAAATTCTCACTTCAGGTTTACCAAGTATTCTGATTATAGTTTTTACCCTGCACTTTTGCAGATTAATTTTATCCAATACCGAAAAGTAAGTAACAACTTTCATTATATATAAGAATTTAGCAGATCTTTTGGTTTGATCTCCACCAAAAACAGACATTGATACTTTAGGCCAGAAAGTCTAATGACAGATTCTAATTATGTAACTTTTCTTATCGTAAAGAGATTTGCCTCCGAGGAAACAGACATGGTTGGAAAAGAACACTAGCAGAACAAAAAGAATAAATCAGTTAGTCAGCCAGATTCATAGCCTGGGAAAGAATTAGAAGAAAGCAAAATCCCTTTATAAAAATCTAAACAGGAAGCCACAATTAGAATGTAAACTTTATGAGCCCAGTGGTATTATTTTGTTCACTCTGTATCCCATGTACCTAGTAGAGTGTTTTGCTTATATAGATACTCAAAAAACAAGGATAAACAATTATCGAAAGGATGAATTAAAAAATGATATGAGAGTAAAAAATATTTATATAATCAAGGATGATAATTCATCACTGAGTGTATATTTCTAGTTGTTAATGTTTTCATTTCTCTATTTTATTAATGTATACTATATATTATTAACCTTTCTTTGCTCTTTTTAAAAAAAGACAATTAATTTTAATAGGAACTGATATTCCTGCAGTTAATATTTCACCTGAAATTGGGTTCAAATTGCATCTGAGTAAATAAATCTCTCCAGAATGCACTACATTCTACCTAAGGCTAAAGATTTTTTAAAGAACTTTAGTGAAAATTTGCACATAAGTTCACAATGTTATCAAAATCCCAAATAGGCACATATCTATTAATGGACAACACACTCAGATAACTTTTTTAAAAGTTAAAAATCTTACTGACAAAAAAACTAGTGGTGGAAAATGAATAAAGCTTTTTTTTAATACTGTGCTATTCAAATGCCAGCAAGGCTAAGGCAGGTTTTCAGATGAGAAGGTGACACCAGCACTCACATTCAATGGTTCTCATTGTAATGGCTCAATTAAAATATAAAACAAAAAGAAATGAGTACAAGTACTATAAACTGGGGAAGAATGTCATTCAAATGCCATATACTTCAAGAAACTTCTGCTACATACTATAAGAATGAGATCAGTTGAGTGAAATCTGGTCTTATTCAATAACTTACAGGTGATAATATGCTCAATGAGAAACAAAAACATGAAAAGCATTAGCATTATTACTTGTAAGGTACCAGGCACTCTTCTATAAACTGTAAATGCATTAATTTGTTTCATTTTCCCAGCTCTATCCAACACTACTCTTCTAAGAAGAACAGAAACTTTCAGCTATTTCACTAAGAATTCATGTTGTCACTAATTTTCAGAGCTAGGATTCATCCTTGAGCAATTAAAGCACAGAGACAACATTCTTAACTATTCTGTTATCTTGTCTTATAAATTAATGGTTAAAGAAATGATAATAAAGGGGCACCTGGGTGGCTCAGTTGGTTGAGCGTCCAACTTCAGTTCAGGTCATGATCTCATGGTTTGTAAGTTCGAGCCCCGTGTTGGGCTCTGTGCTGACAGCTTAGGACCCGGAGCCTCCTTCAGATTCTGTGCCTCCCCATCTATCTGCTCCTGCCATGCTCATACTCTGCCACTCAATAATAATAACATTATTTTTTTTAAAAAATGATAATACATCTATGTACCTTAATTCTACACAGTCATAAAAGTGTAATTTGGAAGAATGCTTAATTTCATGTGTAAATATTTCCAACTCATAGCTGAGTTGGAAGAAAGTTCTAAAATCAGTATGAATGGATGCACATACATGCAATATGTTTGGCTAAGCATGTTAAGAGATACTTTATTTTTTAGGAAACAAGTAAGTCATTTTTTTCTCCATACCACTGTATGTGAGAATATTCCACTGTTGCTTTCATTCATGAATACTTTGCTATATACACAGCAGACCCTAAAGAACACAGCAGTTTAGGGTGCCCATCTCCCTTGCACAGCTAAAAATTCACACATAATTTTTTTTTTTTTTAAAGCAAGCTCACATCCAACATGAAGCCCAATGCAGAACTTAAACTCAGGACCTTGAGCTGAACTGAGATCACTGATGGACTGAGCCACCCAAGTAACCTTGGCATATAACTTTTGACTCCCAAAAAGCCCAATGTTAACAGAAGCCTTACCAATAACATAAACAGCTGGTTGACACATATTTTATACATTATATATATAATATACTGTATTCTTAATAATAAAATAAGCTAGAGAAACAATTTTAATTTATTACACATTTTATTTATAGTATTACTGTACTATATCAAAAAAAGTTGACATAGGGGCATCTGGGTGGCTAAGTCAATTAGGTGACTTCAGCTCAGTTCATAATCTTTCATGGTTCTTGAGTTCAAGCCCCACATCAGACTCTGTACTGACAGCTCAGAACCTAAAGCCTGCTTCAGATTCTGTGCCTCCTTCTCTCTCTGCATCTCCCCAACCCACACTGTCTCTTTCTATCTCTCTCTGTCTCCCTCTCTATTTCTCTCTCTCTCAAAAACAAATAAACATTTAAAAAAAAAAGGTCAGCATATAAGTGGACCCATCTTGCTCAAACCTGTGTTCTTCAAAGATCAAATATATAATATTTAGTCATGTGATTTTATATTTGAAACAAGAAAGTAAGTATATGAAAAGACTTCTAGTGAACTTGAGATAAATAAAACATAGAGCAAAGAAGAATGTTGTAGATATGAGAACAAGCTTAAAGGAAGAACCTACAATTATTTTTATAATATCATTGTAATAACATTTTTTACAATTCTAGATTAAAACAGTACAGACAGTAGGAGAGAGAGAGAATTTAAGAGCAGACAAAATTATTCTCGCAGACATTATTTAACAATTTTTCCTTATATACCATTAATAAATAAATATAAATTAAATTATTATATAGATAAGTATTAGTAGAATTATAAATAAGATGTCTACCATTCAAATTACATAACATACAACCTTAATAACAAGTGTAAAAAGAGAAAAGTTGAAATAAATAGAAATGTACTGCTTTATTTTAAAATAAAGATAGCTAAAACTAAACAACTAAATAACAAATTTAATGATAACATGATAGGGTAGGATTCTATTAGTGATTAATCAGGTAATTAAGACCACTGTCCCATTAAAGGTCTTGGATTTCAGTGCAGAGTTGGGAGTCATTTTTTACCCTTAGGGACTCTAGAAATGGAAGGAAAGAAAACTTAAGAATGAACATTCTTAATTCTATAATAGGATTAAGACAGTAAGATTCATCTGTGAGTCTAACCAAGGGGTGAAGACAAGAGAAAACAGATTTAAGCACTGCAATCTAGGAGTGCACTTGGGCTGCAAGAAAGATATTAAAGCATCCTCAGCTCATTCTCTAGTCATTTTAATCCACAGTGCTAGTATAGCTGGGTTACTAAGAGAAGAAAAATTAATAATCTCTAAGGAAATATAACATCATTTTAGGGCTCACATAATTTTCCCAAACGATTTTTAAAATATAAATATACACTGTACCACATGCAAGAAAAAATAACTAAATCAACATTACCTATGGTGCAGTGAGCACATTGGCAAAGCCTTTCCTCAAAAAGTAAGTATGAAACTAAGTACAAATGAAAGCAATCACTTCGCTTCTTTGGTAACTGACCAAAGGCATAACACTCTGAAGATTTATGCTTGAAAAACTGCTGATCTTCAGGCAAGAACATTTGATTCTGTGGCATTCTGACTTAAAACTGCTCCCATCTCTCTCCCACCCCTACCATATTGCTGTACTGGTGTGGAAGATCTATCAGACACGAAAGGCCATAGAAGTGGTAGGTTTACTGCTATTTAGGGAAAAAAAAACCAAAGTTATTGAAGCAGTAATAGTAACAGTCAGTGACATCGTTGGTGGACAACTTTGAGGCAGGAAAGTGGAGAGTGTCAATAGCTTTAACTATCTAAAGTTGTGTATGCCCTCCTGGCCTGTGTACATGTTTAAAGACTGGAGAGAGCCCAAATCAGCCCCTCACATACCTGGCAAATCCTGAGGATATGCACATGTGAAAAGGAAATGGAATGGAGCCCAATAAAAGTAAAAGAAAGATTTAAAAATGGCCTTTCTCTGAATGACTTATTTCACTTGGCATAACACCCTTGAGTTCCATCTACATTGCTACAAATGGTCAAATTTCATTCTTTCTCGAATATCCAATGGAAAAAAGACAGCCTTTTTAACAGATGGTGTTGGGAGAATTGGACAGCAACATGCAGAAGAATGAAACTGGATCATTTTCTCACACCATGCACAAAAATCAACTCAAAATGGATAAAGGACCTGAACGTGAGACAGGAAACTATCAACACCCTAGAGGAGAAAGCAGGAAACAACCTCCTTGACCTCCACCGCAGCAACTTCTTACTTGACACATCCCCAAAAGCAAGGGAATCAAGAGCAAAAATAAACTGTTGGGACCTCATCAAGATTAAAAGCTTCTGCACAGCCAAGGAAACAACCCAGAAAATTAATAGGCAACCAACGGAATGGGAAAAGATAGTTGCAAATGACATATCAGATAAAGGGTTAATATCCAGAATCTATAAGGAACTCACCAAACTACACGCTCGAAAAACAAACAACCCAGTGAAGAAATGGGCAGAAGACATGAACAGACACTTCTCCAAAGAGGATATCCAGATGGCCAACAGACACATGAAACGATGCTCAGCATCACTCATCTTCAGGGAAATACAATTCAAAACCACACTGAGAAACCACCTCACACTGGTCAGAGTGGCTAAAATGAACAAATCAGGAGACTCTAGATGCTGGTGAGGATGCAGAGAAATGGGCACCCTCTTACACTGCTGATGGGAATGTAAACTGGTGCAACCCCCCTGGAAGTGTGGAGGCTCCTCAAAAAATTAACAATAGAACTCCCCTATGACCCAGCAAGAGCACTGCTAACAATTTACCCAAGGGATACAGGGGTGCTGATGCATAGGGGCACATGTACTCCAATGTTCATAGCAGCACTCTCAACAATAGCTAAAACATGTTAAGAGCCTAAGTGTCCATCAACTGACGAATGGATAAAGAAGATGTGGTTTATCTATACAATGGAATACCACATGGCAATGAGAAAGAATGAAATCTGGCCATGTGTAGCAACATGGATGGACCTTGAGGGTGTTATGCTGAGTGAAATAAGTCAGGTAGAGAAGGACAAATACCATATGTTTGCACATATAGGTGGATTAGGAGGAACTTAACGGAGGACCATGGGGGAGAAGAAGGGGAAAAATAGTTGGGGAGAGGGAGAGAGGCAAACCATGAGAGACTCTTGAATGCTGAGAACAAACTGAGGGCTGATGGGGATGGGGGAGAGGAATAGTGGGGTGATGGACATGGAGGAGGGCACTTGTTTGGATGAGCACTGGATTTATATGGAAACCAACTTGACAATAATCTATTTAAGAAAAAAATTTAAAAACTCAAAAGATTTTAAATAAGTAAATAATCCAACAATATTAGCTAGAGAAGTCATTTCTCCACTCAATAACTGATAGAATAATTTAGGTGGAAAATCAAGAGGGCATAGAAAATGCTAACAACCACTATCAATCAGCTTAACTGACATTTATAAAACACTCCAAACAAACTGCATAATACACATTCTTCTAAATTGCATATTGGTTTGGGGAGCCTGGGTGGTTTAGTCGGTTAAGTGCCTGACTTCGGCTCAGGTCATAATCTCACGGTTCGTGGGTTTGAGCCCCGCGTCGGTCTCTGTGCTGACAGCCAGCTCAGAGCCTGGAGCTTGCTTCAGATTCTGTGTCTCCCTCTCTCTCTCTGACCCTTCCTTAATCACGCTCTCTCTCTAATAAATAAAAATAATAATAAAAAAAGATTTTCTAAATTGCATATAGGTCATTCTATAGGAGATAACCTACACTAAACCATATAGTATCTCAGTGAATTTAAATGGATTTAAATCATACAAAGGATATATCCAGACAGAACTAGAATCAATAGAAAATAAAGAAAATGTAAATAAATTGGAAATCAAAATAATTCAATCAGGAGATCTACAACATTTGAAAATTAAAAAAAACAAAAAACACAGTTCTAAATCCTTGATTGGATAAGGAAGAAATCACGAAAGGAAATTAGAAAACTTTATAGACTGAAGTAGAATTTAAAACATAATTGGACAAATAGGAAACATGATATTTATTTAGAAACAGCTAAGATAATCTTTAATAAATCATTCAATAATACATTTTTGATGTGAATAGCCTAGCAATCAAATGAATAAGGAATAATAGGTGTATTTTACTAAATTCTTCTTCGTATCTCTAATTGACTAAAATGAACATGCTTTCTTTTGAAAGTTAAGAAAAAATAGAGATATTGAAAATATCTGAAAGATCAAGAGAACATACTTGTAACCTCTCTCTGAGCCTCATTAAGGAATTCCACACAATAAAATATTTTCTTATTCTTGAACAATTGTAACACATCATTCTAGACTATATATGAATAATATTGTTAAAATTTTTTTAATTTATTTATTATTGAGAAGCAGAGAGAGAGACAGCATGAGCATGAGAGGGGCAGAGAAAGGGGGAGACACAGAATCTGAAGCAGACTCCAGGCTCTGAGCTGTCAGCACAGAGCCTGATGCAAGGCTCAAATCCTCAAGATCATGACCTGAGCCAAAATCGGAAGCTCAACTGATTGAGCCAACCCAGGTGACCCTATGGCATAATATTTTTAATATTAATTTTTGAAAAACTTTTAACATCAATTGTTGAGAGAGAGAGGGATTGCAAGTGAGGGAGAGGCAGAGAGAAGGAGACAGAGAATATGAATCAGGTTCTGCATTGTCAGTGTAAAGCCCAATGTGGGTCTTGAACCTCCCAACTGTGAGATCATGAACTGAGTTGAAGTCGGACACTCAAAGGACTGAGCCACACAGGCATCCCAAAATTAATTTACTTATATTTTCTATTCCCTTGTTTGGTTGTAAATCTATTAGGTCAGAGTTCATGCCTTATACCAATTTGAATACCCTATGCAAATTCTACAGTGACTGATTAATGCCACTTATTGAAGGCTTTTGTTTTTTCACTTTTTTTAAAGTAATCTCTATACTCAAAGAAGGGCTCAAACTCATCAACTCAAGATCAAGATTTTCAAGCTCTACAGACTGAGCCAGCCAAATGCCCCAGAAAGCTTCTGAATAAATAACTAATTTAAGTGAAACATTACACTTCAAAGCCAACTGTTCATAAGTTTTAGCTTATTATCACATAGCTCACATATATTTCTTTTAATAGATGAACATTGGCTATATATCATACTAATAAAAGTCTCATTAGATAATTTGAGTCTTAAATGTTTTATTGGAAAGATATTTTGCACTGGCTGCTACAGAAAATGCCAAATTTAGAAAAGCATTTGAAGAGTTAAAAATATATTTCATTCCCAGTCTAAAGAAAGATTATACTTATTTCTAATTAATACAGGAACCTTGAGAACAGATACATTGTCTGCACTTGATGCACTAGAAACAGATTAATTTACTTTATTTTAATTCCAGTATAGTTAGCACACAGTGTTATATTAGTTTCAGATGTACCATATAGTGATTAAACAATTCTATGCGTTACTTAGTACTCATCAAGATAAGTGTACTCTAGTCCCCTTCATCTATTTCACCCATTTTTAAAAGAAAAAAATGAAACATTCTGCAAGCAATGTAAAAGCAAAAAAAAAAAGAAGGGAGCAAAAACTAAATTGTACCACCTATCACAGAATCTCACTTTTAATATGTGCTCTATGAATATTTACTAAATGTTAATAGACTTATACTAAATGTCTTCTTTTTCAAGACCAAGTTTTTGTAGTCCAAATAGAAACATTTGTATGATGAAGTGTGCTAGGTAAGTTAAAAACAGGAAGAAGCATTTCTCTCTTCTAAAGACGGAAGAGTCTATAACTTGCTGGATACAGGAAAATGCAAGAATTATTTTATCATATATTTTCTTATGTGTGATTGTGATTTAAAGGTATATTTCTTTTTTCCTTTTTTAGTCTTTATTTATTTTTGAAAGAAAGAGACAGAATGTGAGCAGGGGAGGAGCAGAGAGAGAGAGGGAGACACAGAATCTCACGCATGTCCAGGCTCCGAGCTGTCAGCACAGAGACCAATGCAGGCCTTGAACTAATAAACCCAGAAAACTGTGAGATCATGACCTGAGCCAAAGTTGGACACTCAAATGATTAAGACATCCAGGAGCCCTGTAAAGTGTATATTTCTTACTATGATAAGAGGACAGTAGTGCTCAAGGAAAATGTGGGATCCTTTACTTCTCAAAAAGGAATTGAGGTTACATAATATATAATTCCAACTATAAAAAAGGCAACACTATGGAGATAGTAAAAAGGTCAGTTGTTGCCAAAGGTTAAGAAGGGGAAAGGAATAAGTAGGCAGAAAATACAGAAGAATTTGAAGGCAGTAAAACTACTTTGTATTATACTGTAACAGTGGGTAGACTTCATTTCATATTTGTCCAAACTCGTAGGATGTACAACACTAAGAGTGAATGCTAACCTAACTATGGACTTTGGGCCATAATAATGTTATCAATGTAGCTTCATCAATTGTAACGAGTGTACCACTCTGCAGGAAGGAGGAATCTTAATAATTAAGGAACCGCTTGCATGTGTAGGGGTAGGAGCTATATGGGAACTCTGTACTTTCTGCTCAAATTTACTGTGAATCGGCTCAGTTGGTTAAGAACCCATCTTTGGTTCAGGTCACGATCTCACGGTTCATGAGTTCAAGCCACCCATTGGGTTCTGCACTGACAGCTTGGAGGCTGCTTTGTATTCTCTTTCTCCCCTCTCTCTCTGTCCCTTCGTGCTTAGTGTCTCTCTCTCTCTTTCTCTCTTCCCCATCTCTCTTTCAACAATAAATAAATAAACATTAAAAAAATTACTGTCAATCTAAAACTGCTCTAGAAAACAAAGTCTACTTCAAAATAAATGTAGAATCTAGGAAGAATATCAACAAATACATACTACCCCACATATTTTATTATTCTGGTATTATATTATAATGGTTATATTTATGTCTATTTTACTGGGCTAAGCAATGCTTAGATAGCAGATAAAGTATTATTTCTGGGTGTATCTGTGAAGGTGATTCTGAAAGAGATTAGCATTTCAATTGGTAGACTGGGTAAAGAAGATCATCTTCATCAATGTGAGTGGGTACCATCCAATCTATTAAGAGCCTGAATAGAACAAAAGGGTGGAGGAAATATGAATTTTCTCTTTTTGCCTGAGCTGGGACATTCATTTTCTCCTATTTCAGACATCAGTGCTCCTGGTTCTCTAGTCTTGGGATTCAAATTGAATTAAACCAGCAACTTTCCTGCATGTCCAGTTTACAGAAGGATACCACAACACTTCTTAACCTCTATAAATATGAGCCAATTCCTATAATTAATTAATTTATAAATAAATCTCTCTCTCTATATATATATATCTTATTGGTACGTTTCTATCGAGAACCTTAATATATATATGTTAGTCACAAAACTAATTCAATTATCATATAAAAAACAAGCTTTGAGAGTTGGAAAATATGTTTTGCTCTAAATAAATCAATTTTATCTGTCAAGAGAAAAATTTGATTTTTTTCTTTGTGACAACAAATTTTACACAATTTCTAGTATAGTAGATATTCATGAGCTCTAAAATGTAATTCCCAAAATATAGTTATTTATCCAATTGACAATTTTATACCTATGGTGGTTTAATTTGAAAGTAAGAAAAGATAATTACACTTTTAATTTTCTCATTTTCTACAAAATAAAATGTTCCTGACAATAATCTTTCTGCTCTTTGAAAGAAAATTACTATGATAGAGATGCCACTTTGAGTGAAATTTAAACAGGGTTTTTATTATGTAAAACATAGATTATTTAAGTATTGTAATTATTATAATTTCTAAACTCATGTGGAAACTGATTTGATTATAAAATAAAGAAAAAAGGAACATGATTTTTTATTTGAATGAATTTAAAACTCTCATTATCTCTCTCTATATATAATGTGGTTTTAGTTTCTATGCTTCTCTTACCTATAACTGCACAAAATGAATAGCTCACATTAAAATTTCTTTTTTAAGCAAAGAGAATCGCTTATCCATTATCATTATATGACTACCATCTTCTCATCACACACTCCTCAAAGCAGACCTCCTAAGTTCCTCTGGAGCCTGCTTGCTGATTGCCATGAATTCTCCCCAAGAAATAACAACAAATCAAATCAGAGATTAAGTAGTAACCTGAAAATGGTGCTCTCTACCCATTTCCTTCTCTCCCTCACCACCTTCAGGATCACTGCAAAGGGGAAATTCCTCCCACAGTGAGAAAACAATTGATTTAAAGTACAATTTTAATGTACTAAACTGTTCGTTACCCCTGTGTATAGAATACCAAGTAATCAGATATGTATTGATGATGCTTTTCTCAACTACATTTACTGATTGTTTTATATTAAAATACAGAGATGTGAAATCCTTTTCAATATAACAAATCAAATACTTATTACATGTCTGTAAGATAACCAAAACAAAGGTAGAGTATGTTAAGAATGGAAAAGAATATTGCAGAGCACTTATAATTGTAAATAAAGTAGGAGATTCTTAGTGAGGAAAGAGCTCTACGTATAGAAAACCAATATTATTTTTTTAATGTTTTTATTTATTTTGAGAGAGAGGGAGAGAGAGAGGGAGAGAGAGAGAAAGTGGAGGACAGGCAGAGAGCAGGAGGAAGAGAATCCCAAGCAGGCTCCACACAGTCAGCGCAGAGCCCAACCTGGGGATCAAACTCAAAACCCGTTGGATCATGACCTGAGCTGAAATCAAGAGTCAGACATTAACAGACTGAGCCACCCAGGTGTCTCATAAAATAACTTTGTAAATAAATCATGAAACATAGGACCAAACTCATTGCAAATTAATGTTTATTCTTCATATCTATCATATGAAGAATTGCCTAATGGTTAAATGAAAATATTTGTCTTAACTCTACTGATGATATAGGTAGCGTAAAAACAATTTCCTTCTATGCTACTGCTAATCTGTGGTTTCCTGGAAAAATAAAACCCTTCATTCATTAATTCAACAAATATTAATGCCTATTGTCTAGGCATTCAATAAAGATATTGTCCTTGGCCTTATGGACCTCAGATTATAATGAAAGGGATGCACTTTAATCAAAGAACGACAATACAGATTTAATTTAAAATAGTAAGAGTTATGAAAAAATAAAAAGGGGTAAGAGAAGAAATAATAGTTTATTCTACTCATAAGAGATGAGCTTAGAGAATGTCCCCTGAATTAAATGATGTTTAATTTAGAAAGTAGAATTTATAGAATGAAAATTAAGAGAGAAATTTGAGAAAATAAGAGCATGAAAATGAGTAAGTCATAGAACTAGAAAGGGTAGGGAAGATGAAGAGTTAATGCAAAGATTCCGAAGCCAAGAAAACACAATGTGAGAAAATTATCAAGGATAAAATTCAGATTAGAATTGAGAATGGAAATGTTTTAGATAAACCTGGAGAAACAGACAAGAATCAGGTTGGAAGATCTTATGTTACATGTTATATTATATTTTTAATTATTAAAAATAGAGACAGTTATGGAAATAGTTTGGAGAAGACAATAAAAAACAAAATTGTGCTTTAAACAGACTTACTTTTGTTTAAGATTAAGAAGGAATTAGAGGAGTGTAGGAGTGTATTAGTATTAGAGCTTTATCAGAATTGATCACTTTTTCCTTGGTGGGAATAGAAGTCCATTGTTTCATTTGGGGAAAAAACTAAGTTATGGAATTAATAGCTACTTTGTTGAGATTAGGTCAAGGCCACCATGGCCTTGACCATAATTTAACTGGTTATGAAATTTATCTTATAAATAATCTATAGTGATAATATTAAAGGTTTTAAATATATTGTTTATCAAACAGTATTTAGTAATTGTTCTGTTTGGATTATAGAGGAAAAAAAGACTCTTCTGATACCACTGCCCACAAATACCTTACTGTTCTTAAACCTTCTTGTGACAAGGTGAAGATCAGTGACACAGAATCTCTTCTCGATCACATGGCTTTATGTTGGCTTCTCAGTAAGGACTAAGAGAAATGTCCATGACTGTACTTCTATACTTTAGTGGATTTAATATTTCATAAGACTCTACCTCTGTCTATTGCATTAAAAAATAATGAACTGAATTATGCCTGACAGCTGTTTTCCATTTGTGTTACTTTTTCCTTACATAAAAAAATAATAATAATTCATATTGCTTCAGGAACATGAGCTTTGCTTGACAGCTGGCTGATTTTCTGTCAGTAGGCTTGGAATCTGAGGGAACATTTATGATGGATTAAGTATAAAAGGCAAACAAATATCAATAAAATAAAAGAGTCTTTAGTCATCTATATTTAATTTTTCTTCACCTAAAGTATACATCTATTCTAGTCAAGTGTTAATCAGAGGAAGTATTTATCAAGCTATGACTTAATTATTGGAATAGTTGGGCTATTTGTTACTTAGATCTCTGGAACGGAATCAAAGTTTGGCTAATATTAAAAATATCCTGAAACAAACCTTGAATACTAACTAAATTTAATGAAGTGGTTCTCCAAGGAAATTTTGTCTTTAGAAGTTTTTCATTTCAATATTACTTTTGATAAAATAAATAGAATTGTTTAATACTAAGAAACATGTCTATTCTTTTAGATGTTTCTGTTATTATCAGACATGAAGATATTTCCTTCAATCAGATTTCATTCCTAAACATTTCAGAGGGTGCAGATACAATTCTTTGGCTTATTAATGAGTAAGGGGGAAGCAGTGGAGGTCCTCACTGCTGGTGCTTCTCCTTTCTCCTCTTCTTTCTCTTCTTCTCTTTCTTCTCCTTCTCCTTCACCTTCTTCTAATGACATATCTTTATTTCTTTTTTCATTTTTTTAATGTTTATTCACTTTTGAGAGAGAGGGAGCATGAGCAGGAGAGAAGCAGAGAGAGAGGGGACAGGGGATCCAAAGCAGACTCTGCGAGGACAGCAGCAAGCTCAATGTGAAGCTTGAATTCACAAGCCAAGCTGTGAGATCATGGCCTAAGCTGAAGTACAATGCTCAACCGAGCCACCCAGGCACCACATGACACATCTTTTTTAAGAGAACTAAATGAATTTTACAATTAAATATATCCATCCATTGTCTTTCTTAACACCCCAATAATTCAACGCCTCTGCATAATTCTAAGTGAAGTTAGTTGTATTAAAAGTTATATAAATAAAACTTCTTGAAAATGCATTCACATTGCTATGGCACTTTTGGAAATATCCACAAGTCTTGAAAACCTTTGACCATCTTGGAGTAACTGGGATAGGACTTGCTTTCCTACTAAGCTAGGAAAGAGATCAGTATTTTAAAAAGTATAAAACAACTCTTTTCAGAAAATAGAAAAGAAGTAGTACAGGACTGTGATACATGAGAAAAGGTACACATAAGGAAAGCTCCACATTTGCTTTAAATTTCTGCCCTGAGGTACATTCCAGAATGTGGTACAAATATATGGAGTCAAAGCATTTGCAAATGGCCTTGCAGATTTGAAAGATTGGAGAGTAAGACTAATGCGGGGGCTGATTTGTGAAGTATGATGCAGTAGAGGAAAGAACAAAGTAGGAAGACAGCACCAGAAGTCTACATGAGGGTTTCCAATCATCATTCTACTCTGTTTTTACAAGTTCTGTTCTTTGAGATTCCACTTATAAGTAACATCATTCAGCATCTATCTTTCTGTTTGACAGATCTCACTTGGCATAATGCCCTCAAGGTCCACCCATGTTATGACAAGTGGCAAGACCTGCGTCTTTCCCATGGCTGAATAATATTCCATCATATGTATAAACCACAGAGTCTTTATTCACTCATTCATTGACAGATGCTGGTTCCTTCCATGTCTTGGCTACTGTAAATAATACTGCAATTAACATGGAAGTGTAGATATTTCTTTGACATTCTGTTTTCAGTTGCTTTGTATATATACTCAAAAGTGGAATTCCTGGATCCACACTGGTAATTCTATTTTCCAAACTGGCTGTATCAATTTATATTCTCACCAAAAGTGTCCCAGAGTTCCTTTTACTTCACATCTTCAGCAACACTTGTTATCATTTGTCTTCTTGTTGATAGCCACTCCAATAGGTGTGAGATGACTTCTCATTGTGATTTTGGTTCTCATTTTCCTGATAAAAGTTATGTTGAGCATCTTTGCATGTACCTGTTGGCAATTTGGATGTCTTCTTAAAAAAATATCTACTTAGTTTCTCTGACTATTTTTTATTTGTTTATTGTTTTGTTACTAAGTTGCATAAGTTCTTTATATGTTTTGGATGTTAATCAAAACATATGGTTGATAAACAGTTTCTGCCATATGTAGGTTGCCTCTTCATTTTGCTGATGATTTCTTTTGTTCAGAAACTTTTTAGTTTGATGTAGTCCCACTTTTTGATGTTTGCTTTTGTTGCTTGTGCTTTTGGAGTATGCCAAAAAAATTGCCAAGACCAATGTCAAAGGGCTTCTTCCTTATCTCTCCTTTTAGTTTTGTGGTTCAGGCCTTATGTTTAAGTATTTAATACTTTTTGAGTTAACTTTTTAAGTGGTATAAGGTACAGGTCCAGTTATGTTATCCAGCTTTCCCAACACCCTTTGTTGAACAGACTACCTTTTCCCCATTCTTGGATCCCCTATCAAATATGAGTTGACTGTATATGCAATGATTTATTTCTGGGCTCTCTATTCTGTTTCACTGGTCTATGTGTCTATTGTTAGGCAAGTTCCATATTGTTTTAATTACTAAGGCTTTGTACTATAGTTTGAAATCAGAAAGTGTGGTGCTAGATTCTAGCATTTATACCTACAATGACAGACTGGCTTTACCATTTTGATAAATGTAATTGATACCATTATGTATTCAGGAAGTCCTCATTTGCAGGGCTTTTTGAGCATTGGGCAATCTAGAATAACAACAGAGAGGAACAAAGACAATTTGTATTGCATTTAAGGTAATAATTTTGGAGCTCAAGGTAATATAATAATTAATATAATATGTAAAAATATAATTTGATGCCTACAGGACAGTTTAGACTTTATTTTGTTCAAATGCTTGCACTGATTTAATAAAAAATAATCTTAGGGCACCTGGGTGGCTCAGCCAGTTGGGCGTCCGACTTCGGCTCAGGTCATGATCTCATAGTCTGTGGGTTCAAGCCCCACATCGGGCTCCATGCTGACTGTCAGCTTAGAGCCTGGAGCCTGTTTCAGATTCTGTATCTCCCTCTCTCTCTGACCCTCCCCTGCTCACGCTCTCTCTCTCAGAAAAAAAATAAAAAATAAATTTAAAAATTTTAAAAAATAATATTGGCTAGAAGTTCACAATCAAAGTTTTCTACTTATAAATTATTTGGAAATCTTAGTATAAAATTGCTGTAAAATACAAACTACTACTTTACTAAGATTCAAAAATATTGAATTCTAAGGATCTTGTTGAGTATTTCATTTAAAAATATTTCATGTTAGTATGTCTGCAGATAATTTTTTTTTGGCTGTACAGGATATGCTTGCTTTATGTTTCTTCTGATAAATAACATCTTCCTACTTTTTCTGTATTCTATAATTGTGTGTTGTTGAAAATGTAAATCTGATGGCTGATGTGGGTGGGGAAGAGGAGAAGGGGGGTGATGGGCATGGAGGAGAACAGTTGTTGGGATGAGCACTGGGTGTTATATGGAAACTAACTTGACAATAAACTATAAACAAAAAGAAATGAAAATGTAAATCTTGTAGAATACAGGCCTGGTAATGGCTTTGTCAATTCAAAATCTCTATCCACTAACCTTAAAATTATTATTTGCAAAGTCAAAGTTGTTATTTCCTCTAAATTAAATTTGGTTAGCCTACATTACCAGCTCAGCCAGCCTTGCTTTTACTTTCCTATTTTCTTTTTTAAAGCTGATCACTTACTTTTGCATCTTTTAATATGCTTTTAAATTTTTCTGTGTTTTAAGAAAGTCCTGAGAAGAAACTTGGTAAAAGTATTCTTTTGAGTGCTACTACCACAGATGCTTTTCTCTAACCTTACCTGTCACTAAGACAGTATTGTACAAAAACTCTACTTGTAGTATGAAAATTAGTATAATTTATTGAAACAGAAATGAAGTTGAGCTGGTCCTTAAGGAAACTAGACTCTGAGACATAACTTTTTATTTCACTGGGATATATAACCTACAGGTGAGCTTCTTTGGATTTCTAATGCATTCTTTAATTATTTTATCATTAATCTTCACAAAAACACTTATTAAGTCTGTTTATATATGCCTTGATATGTAGCACTTGTGATAATGGTTACTACTGATTCAGTACATGTGTCATTAGATGGTTATCTTTCAAAATTATTAGATTTACCCTAAGCTGTACTTATATGGGGAGATACAATAGGTAAAAGAATATGAGCAGATATTCTGGTATTAGAGAACAGTCAAATGCAGATTTTTCACTTAATAGCTATATTACTATGAACATATTTCTAATATATGAATCATCAGATTGGTCAACTTATGTCAAGGTAGCAGACACCCCCTATTCCTAGTGACTTATAACAGTTTTTTTTATTTTTTTCTCCTGCTTGTTATACGTCCATTGAGGTTTATTTAGGGAAATGTAAACTGTCCATTCCGCTCATTCATGGAAAAAGTTGAGTGGTAATCAGAATTGAATATTCTCTGTAATTATTTCAGAAACCAAAGAGAGCTTTAGAAGATTTTGAACGGGTAATTAAAGTTAATTGCCTTTAATTAATTGACTTTAGTTAAAACTTACTGACAACAGTTAGTTATAGTTAGTCACTTAGCAAGGACCCCTAAAATGTGTTCAGATGGAAAAGTGTTGCAAATATTTGATGAGAAGTTCTATTGACTATTACATTTATATATCTGAGTCTTTAAAGAAGAAATAATGATACCCATGTATAGAACTGCTTCAAAGAGTTAATTAGATATTGAATGTAGAATTCTTATCATAATGTAAACTGTTAAACTTAGCATTATTTTATCACAATCATTTTTATTTTCAATGATCTGATAAAAAGAGAATGGCTTGCCATTTTTAGCGCTGTCTTCTCTTATCTTTTTTCTTGGAAAACACTGAAATGAATAGTAATTTATTCCTTCATGTTGTGAGAAAAATTAAATCTCTTTACAAGGTTTCTGATAATATATGTATGCTTTTTTCACCTTTCCACATCCTTGATTCCATACGCACAACAAACATTACAGATTTAAAAAATAAAATTCTGAACCAAATTAATATCATATATTAGAAAACAACTGTATTGTAGAATCCTTAGTCTTTTATCTCTATGAACCTCAGTTTACAGATGAGGAAACTTATGTTCACAAATAGAAAGAGTTGCAAAGTGCCACATAGGTAGCAAATGGCATAGTGAGAAATGAAGATAAGTCTAACTCCATAATGAAAATTTCAAAATATACAGCATTTCTCTGCTTAACAGCTTATTGATTTATGGTTTATAATTAAATTCAGTATACTTGTTTAATCTTTACAGTTATCTTCTTAGATAGGTATCATTTGCATGATACTCATTTTGTAGGATAAGCACATTGAAGTTCAAAGACATAAACGTTACTGGCTAAGAATCAAACTAATAACTTTTGAGACAGTTTTCTTATTTTAATTAATGAATATGCTCTGACCTGAGACTTGGGATTTATTTTTATTTTATGAGTGTTTTGCAAAGTGGCAATAACGGTAATAAAAAATAATGCGCAGAAGAAGGCTCATGGTTAAATAAGTTTAAAAAAGATTTAGCTTTACTACAGGTTCTCAGACCTTTTAATATCTTAGTGTACATTCTGACACTTCAAGAAGTGAATATATAAAACAATATGAAGGTTTATGCATTTCCCCATTAGGAATTTCAAATAAGCAGCCACAGAGCATTTAAATATATACATATATATTTACTCTCTATATACAATTACAGTAATATTTCATTCTTAAAATCTTTACTATTAGAGATTTGTTATTTCTCATTTTTCTTGTTTTCTTGCTTCTCTTTCCTTTTAAGGGGAAACAGATACCATTCTGATTAAACAGAATGGAATTACAAACTACATACCTTTTTGATAACTTTATTTTTATTTAATGAATGGGAAAAAGTGTTTTTCCAGAATAACTACATTTTTTTTTAATCAACAGAAAACTAAAGATTCAGACATTATAAAAATGAATGTGATTATTTTACAGACTCCTATAGTTTATTTTTATTTATTTATTGTTTAAATGTTTCTTTACTTTTGAGAGATAGAGAGCATGAGCGAGGGAGGAACAGAGAGAGGGAGGAGACACAGAATCCAAAGCAGGCTCCAGGTTCTGAGCTGTTAGCACAAAGCCCAACATGGGGCTTGAACTCACAAACTGGGAGATCATGACCTGAACCACAGTCGGATGTTTAACCAACTGAGCCACCCAGGCGACCCACCTATAGTTTATTTTTAAACAACCATTTCAGAGAACTTACCCCTTAGAGAACTGTTTTATGGTGTGTAAACATGATGCTAATTCAATGCAAAACTAAAGGTATAAATTATATAGTTTATATTTCTCCTGAAGATATGCATGTCGAGACTGTAAAATTCTTCTGGGACATGCCTAAGAAAGGTTTCCAGGAATAAGTTTACCAAATATTAATGTGTGCATGAATTATACCTTTTAATGTAGAGAACTGGACTTTACTTCCTTTGTGATTTAAAATTAAAATTGGGGCAGGGCACCTGGGTGGCTCAGCCTATTAAGTGTTCGACTTCAACTCAGGTTATGATCTCACAGTTTGCGAGTTCAAACCCCACGTCAGTCTCTGTGCTGATAGCTCAGAGCCTGGAGCCTGTTGTGTCAACCTTTCTCTCTCTGCCTGTCCCCTGTTTCGCTCTGTCTCCCTCTCAAAAATAAATAAATATTTTAAAAATTAAAATAATTAAAAATAGGGCAAATTTAAAAGACCAGAAGGGGATAATCAGACAGAATGTTAAATCTTGACAGAGAGTGGAGAAGCAATGGAAGAAAGGGGAGGGAGGAGAAAGCAGTAATATAGTATTAGGGAATGAAGGAAGAACTACAGAAACAAAATTTGCATTCAATATGGACAAGAATTGGAATTTAGAGTAGCATATTTTGGAGCTTAACATATATTGATGAAATGCAGAAAGAGAATATTGAGCATACATTTCAGGAACCAAATGCCTACAGATAGGGAAACTGTAACAGAACTCAGTCCTTTGAAAACTGGTATGAAGGCCCTACTTTTCAAGAGTGCATTTTAAGGAGGGTTGACTAACTGTTACAATGAATCAGACTGTAATTTACAGGAAAAGCACATCCACTACCTAAAATGTGTTATCTCATTTGTTTTCCTTTTTATAATTTGTGCCTTTAGACCCTCAGATTATAAAAGTATTTTCTGAATGAATAGAAAGCTCCCAGTGGGATGATTTTGGTGGCCTTCGTTATGGAAATATCTGTAAGGCTAGGTGGTTTTTCCTTCATTACGAAAAGAATGGCTACATAAATCATGTGATCTCATTCATGTCATTACCAGGTTTGAAGCCAGTTAAAATAAATGATAAAAGACATTTTGTGTCAAACAACATGAGGTTGCTTTCATTTACATCAGACATCACTGGCACAAAAATGCAAGTTCAGAAAAGCACAAGTTAGGGTCTTCTATGTCTTTCAAATTTATTTTACTCATTTAGTTTAGTTTTTCATGTATATATTTTTGTTTACTTACCTTCTGCTATAGATGAGACAACTTGAAGACAATGCTTTCTGACTCTCAAAATCATAGAAGAATTTTATTTTGGAATTACCTAGGAGAGAAAACAAAAATATCCTCAGTTCACCCAAATCCTTTATTAAACAACATTATAAGTGAAAAATCTGTTTCCCCTGCTATTATCTGAGTACTGTGCTTAAAGAAACAAATAAACACCCTGACAGTTGACTGGCAGGAAATATGTTTTGTTTCCTTTTTTATTCCAGCTTCATTATTTGCCATGGAGATGAATTCTTGAAGTGACAGTTTGTGTTCATTTCAGTTCAGCTGCTCATTGACTTGTGCAACATCAAAATTTTTTCCAAAATGAAAAAAAAAAAGTGATACCTAGATATGATTCAGCACCAAGCAATTTACATGTTAGGCAAGGACTCTGGATATTTGAAGATAAAGGCATTTTGAAAGTGCACTGCATAATCTCTAAAATTTTCATAATTCTGGTTTGGCGATATATCCTATTAAACTGCCGCCACTTATTAATGGCAGTCACAATCCAGAGTCCTTGAACACAGGCACCCTGTATCTCATTAAGGAATCTCTTCCCATTCTTCCTGCAAACATGACATTTAGAAGACCATTATATGACTTACATAGATAATTGCTACAAGGTTCTAAGCCGCCTTGATCCTGCTCTGGCTTAGAGTTGACAGCCTACTGTCAGCACATTCCAGCAGAGCTCTTATTAGTTAAGTATTCTTGACAGTACCTCACAAATACTATGTTTTTAAAATTTGAGAAGTTTAAACAGCTTGACATTTTAAAGGTTATCACTTTCTTTCCCAGAATAATTATTGCCAGTGTCAATAATGTACTTTTTTAAACCTATGTATGGACAATAAAAATGTTAGGAGTTCATCTTCTACAGATTTATTTCAGTGTCATTTTAAGAAAGAATGTGTACTGTTATAAACAGGAGGTGATATAATTATAAGTCTGGTCTTTTTTTGCACGTATAATTATTCCCCAGCACTTATTATTCTAAAATCATGTAACGCAAGACAAAACTTAAATAAAATAGAGTTCAAAGGTCTGAAAGTTGAGATAAAAGCTAAATTCACGGCAAAACTGCAAGTCTTAACTTCTTTAATGTTGAAAAAGGCTAATTAAAGTTTTCATCACAGAGAGAGGAAAATAGGTTGGGAAAATTCCTTGGATTCTCACCCACCTTTGAATCCAGGCCTATGATTAGAAGACTAAGAGTGATTTTCATCTCTCAAGTAAATGTAGCAAAACCAGGAAAATAAATGGAAGGGACACGACAGAAAATACATATTTTCAATGTGAGTAGATTTCCAAATAAAACAGTAAAGGAAGGTAATAATTATTTAAAGGACTTTTAATTATGCTTAATCATATATATTTGAGAATTAAACTAAAAACTTTGCAATAGACCTGCATATAAGAATATTTCTCTCTCAAAGTCCAAGAAATTGGCTTGTTTTTAAACATTTCTGGAAAGCAGAGGAACTTTTTAAAGCAAATAAAATTGCAGCGTTGAACGAAATTTTTTCTGAAAGTTCTTCACACTGAACCAAAAGCTGCTTTTCTAAAACTCATATTTATGGTTGTGGCAGCAAAATGACCTTGCAAAAATATCCACACTCTAAATCTTGGAACCTGTGGATATATCATGCTATATGGCAAAGAGTACTTTGCAGATATGAATAAGGTTAAGGATTTTGAGATGGGTAGATTATCATAAACTATTAGGGTGCCACTAGTTTGTTAACATAAGGCCTTAAAAACAAGAGAATTTTCTCCAGTCAGAGGTAAGAAACATTAAGCAGAAGTAAAGGTCAGAGAAACTTAAACCATGAGAAGGACTTAACCTGCCATTTCTGGCCTCAAAGATAAAGGCCACAGGCCTGGGGGCACAGGAGGCCTCTAGAAGCTGAGAACAATATCCTGTTGAAAACCAGTAAGGAAGTAAGGGCCCTAAGGCCTAAAATGAATGGGAATGAATTCTGACAACAAACTGAGGGAGTCTGAAAATGAATTCTCCAGACACCAGGTAAGAGTTCACCTATACTCTGTGAAATCCAAAGCAAACCAAACAGCCAAGCCTACCTTGATTTCTAAAATACAGAACAGTTATAAATTTATAATAATAAATGTATAGTAATAATAATGACAGCAATATAAATTAATACAATGCCCGATGGTTTTGTCCTCTGGCCCAGCCTAGAAACCCTGTAACTCTCAATCCAACTCTCTGGAATTACTTCATTTTCAAAATTTGCATCTGAAAAACAACTTAATGTCTTTGTATTTGCCTTCTCTTCTCCAATCTATAACCCCAGATTCTTTGAACTATTCTTGGGCTACTCAAAAGCATTTAATTAATCTTCCTCTTTGCATATACTTTGTTTTGTCAGTGCCAATCATAAAGCACGGTGCTCTGTATTAAACACAGTGATTGAGAAGTGAACTGACTGAAAAGCACACTTAATTGTGGAAAGCTGTAACAATGCAAGATGTTTTTTTGTTTTTGTTTTTGTTTGCTTTGGCAAATATTTCATACTGTTGGCAGCTAAGCTGTGGTCAATTTATAATTTATATCTTTGGATATTTCTCACATACATTTTTTCTAAACTGTTTTCATCCTTAAAATATTCAGTTGATTTTTAAAAGTCATTCCCATACAAACACCAAACACCTCTGCCACTTACACACATACAACTGATCTTTTTATCAGACAAACTTCCTCTTGTTAATTTTTGGTCCAAAACCAATGAGCCAAGACTACTTAAATTATCATATTTCTTTGCTTCAAAAAAATAACCAATATATTTTAGTAACATATTTTTGGAAAAAAACCTAACCAAATTAACTATGCACATTCTTCATAGGTTATATTTCTTTTTTTTTTTTTTAATGTTTTTTATTTATTTCTAGGAGAGAGAGAGAGACAGCGTGAGCAAGGGAGGGTCAGAGAGAGAGGGAGTCACAGACTGAAACAGGCTCCAGGCTCTGAGCTGGCAGTCAGCACAGAGCCCGACGCGGGGCTCGAACCCACGAACCGCGAGATCATGACCTAAGCGAAAGTCGGACGCTTAACTGACTAAGCCACCCAGGCGCCCCTCATAGGTTATATTTCAATTTAGAAATGCTAAAATGTGAAATGAAAATTTTTCTTAGTAATGTTATATATAAATGTGTGTGTATATACGTGTACATATGTGCTGAGACCCAGACCGGCCTAGCTGGATGACAGTCACAGCAAGGAAACGGCAGTGTTTGCACAGCTCCTGACATGAGAAGCAAAACTTCTCCTTCTGCTACTACTGACTCATGTTAGAAATAAGCCTCCTGTTATTGACCAGGCCTCACAATATTCCAAATCAGACTGATATTCCCCACACAGATTCCTCATAAGGAAAAGCATAATTCCTACCTTTTCAAAAGAGATTTTAGATAAAAGCATTGTGGATGAGATTTTCAAAAGGCTCTTCCTATGGGCCTTGCAGATCCAAGACATAGATAATAAAGAGGGTTAAGAACACAAAAGTTACAATTGAATCTGGCCCTGAGACAAAGAGCCTAATTTAGAGTTAAGGACATATTCACTCCCACCCAGTTGTTTCTGCTTGGAGCACTGGACCCCCAAGGCATCTTGTGATCAGTATTTGGAGTGACTTATTCTGGCCTTGAATATGCTGATTGTACCCTGTGAAGGAACCTATTGAGGAACTTCTTCTTTTGTAATTATGGGAGCAAACATTGTGTTTCTTGAAAGACTTGGTTTTTCTTAATATTTCTCCTTAAACAAACAAGCTATTGACCCCTGCTCACAAAGAACTAACTTCACCCGTTTTATGCTAAAAACATTGTCTTATATGCTAAAGATACCTTCCTTCTCCATAGGGTAAGCATCTAAATCCTCTACCTCAATCACTATTGATAAAGGTTATGCATGAGTCTTCTACAAATCTATGTTCTGGGAAATTCTTACATATCAAAGAAGTTTGTCATCAGAAATCATTGTCTAAGGCAAATGCCCCTTCTGTGCCGTCCCCCAAACACTTAATTATAAAATAAAGTTGAGCCCCAGTGAGAGCAGAGATGCCTGCCCGGTGACCAGGAAGAATCTCTGGCCTCTCTCATTCCTCCCTCGCCAACACTGTCCATCCTTCAGGGACCCCTGGACCTGATGGAGCTGACCTCCAGCAAGTGGTTTTACATATACAACTATACACATGGACATTTTATTTTTTTTATTTTTTTATGTTTTCTCATTTATTTCTGAGAGAGAGAGAGAGAGACAGCATGAGCATGGAGGGTCAGAGAGAGAGGAGGAAGCAGAATCAGAAACAGGTTCTAGGCTCTGAGCTGGCAGTCAGCACTGAGTCTGACACAGGGCTTGAACCCACAAACCATGACATCATGACCTGAGCCGAAGTCGGATGCTTAATCAACTGAGCCACCCAGGCGTCCCTACACACAGACATTTTGAAAACAATTATATACATCTGCAAGTATGATTTGATGTAGTGAATATCACCTTATTTGGAAATAGTATCTTTGTAGATATAACTAAGTTAAGGATCTCAGGATGAAGTCATCCTAGATTTAAGGTGGGCCCTACTTCCAATGAGAAATGTCTTTTTAAGAGAAAAGAAGATTGAGGCAACAAGGCACACAGAAAGGAGGGAGCCACATGAAGATGGAAAGAGAGATTTGAGTGATCTGTCTATAAGCCAAGATACACCAAGGATAAGAAAGGCAAAGAAGAGATCTTCTCTTAGAGCCTCCAGAAAGAACCAACCTTTCCAACAGCTTGACTTTGGACTTCTGGCTCCAGAAGTGTATGAAAATAATTTCTGTTATCAAGTTTGTAGTAATTTGTTATGGCAGTCATAGGTATGCAGATTTTGTTGCTCAGAAGGGTTAGCAGCTGAAAATGTGGAGTGGCTTTGAAATTAGACATTACGTTGAGGCTGAAAGAATTTTGAGGCACTTAAAAGAAAAAGCCTAGATTGCTTTCCAGAGACTACTGGTGGAAATACAGATTTTAAAAGTACTTCTGATGATGTATGAGAATAAAATGAAGAACATGTTACTAGAAACGGAAAGGAGAGCATTCTTTGTTATAAAATTGGAGAAATCCTGGCTGAACAGTATTCTAGAGTTGTATGAAAAGCAAATCTTATAGGCAAGGAAGTTGGATATTTAACTGAGATTTTCTAGTAGTGTGTGTAAGGTGCCACCTGGTTTGTTCTTGATACTTACAATAAAATGGATAACCCTCTTGTTTACTAGTATGGTTCTCCCTGACATATACAGAAGATCCACAAAGTTTTGAGAATGTTACATCTGTTGAAAGCTTGCTAGGCTGGACTGAAAGATGCAAAGATGAGATGAAAAAAAGGAAGACTGTTAGGCTTCTGGGATTCTATAGGCAAGAAACAGGCTGGTAGCACCTACCTGACTATGAGCATGTTATCTGACTATGAGCATGTGCTAACATTCAAGAAAAGGAATAAAGACTTGATGGCAGGGACACCTGGGTGGCTCAATTGGTTGAGCGTCTGACTCTTGATTTCAGCTCAGGTCAGAGTCTCACGGTTCTTGAGATCAAGCCCTGCATTGGGCTCACCCAAGTCACCTCATAGGAACTGTCAAACTAAAAATTGAATAAAAAGACCTCAAATCAGAGGAGATAGTCTGGCAGAAACAGTAAGTACAGGAATCATCTGTGTATAGATGGTAATTGAAGCCACTGACATGCAAAGAAGAACATATATAATGAGAAGAATATAAAGAACAGATTTGAATCTTGAGGAGTCTATAAAGGAACAGCCAGAGACACAAGATAGAAGAAAAGAAAAGGAGGAAGTTGATGTCTAGGCATATATTTTTAACTTTTTTTTCTTTCTCCTTCCTTCTTTCCCTCTTTCCTTCCTTCCTCTCTTCCACCCTCCCTTTCTCCCTCCTCCCTTTTTCATTTCCTTTTACTTTTTAATATGAATTAATGTTTTTTTTTTCTTACAGGAAGAAATTGGTTATTTTAAACAGATACAGAATTGAACTTATGACATTAATCTAAACTAAAATATCAAGAAGAAAATTTAGAGCAAATCAAATGGTCTATTCCTGTTTATAAGTTCTTTAGGAAAATAGATCTGATAACTACTACATTGTATATTTAGTAATAGCTGACATAAATGAACACAATATTGCAATCTTATTTAATGGTCACAATATTCCTATTTGCAGCAAATGATTATTTTCAATTTTATAAATAAAAGAAGTAAAGTATAAGAAGAGATCCTTTTTTTAAAAAAATTAATGTTTATTCATTTTTGAGAGACAGAGACAGAGCGTGAGCAGGGGAGGGTCAGAGAGAGAGGGAGATATGGAACTTGAAGCAGGCTCCAGACTCTGAGCTGTCAGCCCAGAGCTCTAGATGGGGTTCTAACTCACAAGCCAGGAGATCGTGACCTGAGCCGAAGTCGGATGCTTAACCGACTGAGCCACCCAAGTGCCCCAAGAAGAGATCCTTGAATCCAGTTCTGACTGATTTCAAAGCTTATACTCTTACTTGATTAACTACTTTTTTTTTAAGTTTATTTATTTATTTTGAGAGAGAGTGAGAGGGTAGAAAAGGGGCAGAGAAAAAGGGAGAGAGAGGATTCCAAGCAGGTTCCAACCTGTCAGCACAAAGCTTGATATGGGGCTCAATCTCATGAACTGTGAGCTCATGATCTAAGTCATGAAACCAAGAGTCAGTTGCTCAACCAACTGAGCCACTCAAGCACCCCTTGTGAAACTATTTTATCTCCCAATAAACCATTTCTGCACAATTATAGAATATTCTTATGCTTTATATTCAAGGTGTTATATGTTTTCTATACATTGAACTTCCTCTGGGTCTACCAAAAGTAAAATAAAACTTTTAAAAGTTTTTTTCTCCTTTAAAATATAGAAGTCATAGTGAGGGTAAACTGGGACGAATACTTAAAATATTAAATATTATAATATCAGCTGTAACTAATCTTAAGTTCCCAGTATCTTGAGGACATTATTATAAGAAATCTTTGTCAGTTCCTTGAGAGCACATGCAAAAGAAATGTAGAATCACCAGGAGACATCAGAATGCAATAAAATCAAATTATGGAGAAGTGAACTTATTTCTGTGCTTTTTATTTTTAAATATTTTTTTTATTTTTTTCTAGGAGAGAGAGAGAGAGACAGCGTGAGCAGGGGAAGGTCAGAGAGAGAGGGAGTCACAGACTCTGAAACAGGCTCCAGGCTCTGAGCTGGCAGTCAGCACAGAGCCCGACGCGGGGCTCGAACCCACGAACCGCGAGATCATGACCTAAGAGAAAGTCGGAACCTCAACTGACTAAGCCACCCAGGCGCCCCCTTATTTCTGTGCTTTGACGTATTTCTTGTTCATACTTATGCCAGAGAGAAGTCTAGCCAGTTTACAGCAGGAAATTTAACAATGTATCTTGCGATAGTTTGTCAATGACTTAAATTATATCATGGAGAGAATATTTTCCCCTTTTCTTCCTCCCTCCCTCCCATGCCCTCCACTCTCCTCCCCTATACATCCTCCCACTCTCCTTCTCTCTCTCTCTCTCTCCCCTTATCTGGTCAATTAATTGTTTCACAAAGCAGGACTGCCTCTCTCTAATAGATGCTGAACTAAACTGACTACATTACTCCAAGCTAAAATAGAAAACATATGGAATAGCAAAAGCTCAAGATACTGGAATAACAGGCTAAAATCTATAGATGATATAGATACAGAGATAGATATACGTATATAGACATAGATAATGAAAACAGGAAATGTAAATTCCAAACCTGAAGTTCAAATGACCAGCTGTTGAAATATGAGCAGGAGCACTTTTTAAGAGTATTCTCTATGGAGTGGGTGAGAAGAGGTTCTCAGTGTAACAGAAGTTATTGATAGGACTTAGATGCTCAATTAAAAAGTCTGTGTATTTCATGAAAGATAAAGGTAACATCACAACAGGTTTATACTAATTACAGGCCTCCTATTATTTTAGCATAATACTGACAAATTTAAATAGTTTCAATAAATGGCACTGAGGTTGGCATAAGATTATTTATGTTTTTATTTACTTAGATATTAAATTTTTCCTGTATATTTTCATTGTTTAACAAGAGAGGTCTTTGGGTTCTCTAAAGAGATAGACTATGAGAAAGGTTTGACTATTTCTTCAAAAATATCAAGCACTTTTTGAAAACTAAGGAAAAAACAACAAACCAGATTCACTTACATTCTCCGTGATTTCTTCTGCAAATTATGACTCTGACAATTAGAGTTAATAAAAAAGAATTAAGATAATGAAAACCAGGAAACAAATGATTCAAGGTGACTTCCAAATGAAGATGTGAGGGCTGTTTAGCCATGATATAATAACAGCATTCAGATTTACAAAAGAATCCTATTTTATAATAACAGTGATTGTCTGTGTTGAAGATACAATACCTGAAAATCAGTTTAATTTGAAGCAAATGTAATTCGAATTATGTGAAAAGGAATACTAATGAAAACCAAATATTTAAGTCAGAACAATAGATTTAAAGGTCAAGAATTCATCAGTGATGTTAAATTAAGCATTTTAATTTTATAATTATTCAGTTCAATTTTTCTTACTAAAAATTTCATAATTATGCCCAAATTATAAAGTATAGCAATAGTATTTTAAGAATCTTGGCAGCAAATGCTAATGTGTCTTTATACCATTACCAACCTATTTTAAATGCAAAAAAAATCTATTAAATGTTACTGTGTCTTCTGAATAAATAGAAGATAATTATAACTTTGCACTTTCTTATACTAAAAATCTATTAGCATGTTATAGTCCTGGCACTATCAGCTTATGTTTAAATGGAGGCAAAATGATATTCTGAGGTAGGGGGTAGGTAAAGTGGTAATACTTAACTTGCCTTTAGAGCACCAGTAATTCTATTAATTTAACGATTCTCCCCCCTCCACATTTCTGTTATTAAAATTATCTCTTGGACACAACATCTACTCTTGCTGTTTCTTCTTCAATTTAATCAGATACCAAATCTGTTATGGAAGATATCTGAATCTTAAAACATAATAAAATAAAGCCAAACTCCAAAATAAAAATTTTCTATGCTAAGATGCACATACAGACACATAAGCATTTAAATTTTATCATAAATTCATATTTCATACTGTGAATTATTAAATAAAAAGAGTAACTAAAAAAATTAGTGTCCAAGAATAAGAGGAATGTAGAAAAAAAGAACTTTTATTTTAGCCTCTTTAAATAGGTGCCATATAGGAGCAACAGCTTGAAGAATTGTGAAGTGCTTTTAGAAAACTAAGACAAGAATAGGTGAAAATTGAAAGCAACAACAACAAGCTTAGTTGTTTGAGAAAAGAGCCAGAAGTGGCAGGTTTCTGAAAAATATTAGTCTCAGCTAGGGATTTAATTTAGTCTCAGGGGGAAAAAAAAGGTACAAAGAACAGACACTGTTGTGCTAATTTAATGTTATCTGAAGAGGCATGATCATTTTTTTTTCCTTCTTGAAATATATTGTCTCTAAGGTTAAGACACATGTAGATTAAATGGAAAGATTAGCTTTCTTCAAGAAGGGAAGAGGCTAATAATAATGAAATTCACTGGCTTCCTTCATACTATTCTAGATTTTGGACAGTTGCCTAATCTATGCCTGAATGCAAAGGAAGCTTTAGGTAGTGTGTACCTATAATATGTTGAACCTAAAAATAGGATATAAATGTAATGAACAGAAGATCTACTTTATTTGTCTTTATTACCTGTAGAATAAAATATATGTACAATTAACTCCAGTTTAATTACGTTAAAGGTGACCTGCAAAAATGCCATAAATTTCAATTGCCTCAGCTATGTGCTTCAGCAATTAAATATCTTTTCCAGTCAAGCCAACATAAGTCAGCAAATAAGCCGATAAATAGTGACCCTTCAAAGCACGTTTTAAAGTCCTTAAAGTCAAACTCTGCCATGTTTTAGTTTTGCCACTAATATCAAGGCTCACATGTCAGGGACTACAAGTACTAACTGGAAAAGTCTGAAGATCTGTTAAGCCTTTATCCAGTCGACTTTTTACTCAGGGAAAAAATGGGCTGACATAATTTTCTTGGTCCTTGCCAGACCTAAAATAGAGTCATTCTGAGTCACCAGATTCTAGTAAAAGACAATGATGGAATAGTGTACTATGATACATATCTTTATGAAATGTTAACTTTAATTTTTTTTTAATTTTAACTTTTAAAGTTGGTAAATTTCTAATGCTAAGGCCACCATTTCCTGTTTTTTCTCCTTTATATTAGGCCAATTCTCCAGATAAGCATAGCCAATATAGAGAACCAACCAATATATACCGGGGGGGTGATGTGGGGAGGGGAGTTGGGAAGGGGATTAAAATTAATCATCAAAACATCCCACATTACAGATTCAAATTCCCAAATGTCAGAAAGCTGTAGCTTAACAAAAGCTGATACTCTTGTCTCCTGGCATAATACTCTAAATCCACTAAAAAGAAATGTCAACAGAGTGGACAGTTTCTCTGTATAAGATAAACTCAGCTCTACTTTATTCTGTAATAGAAACTGATTTGCATCTTTGAAATCTACATATGGAAATTATTTTTAAAACTGCCACATCTGGGGCGCCTGGGTGGCTTAGTCGGTTAAGCGTCCGACTTTCGCTTAGGTCATGATCTCGCGGTTCGTGGGTTCGAGCCCCGCGTCAGGTCTGTGCTGACTGCCAGCTCAGAGCCTGGAGCCTGTTTCAGAGTCTGTGACTCCCTCTCTCTCTGACCCTCCCCTGCTCACACTGTCTCTCTCTCTCTCTCCTAGAAATAAAAATTAAAAAAAAAAATAAATAAAAAGTAAAACTGCCACATCATCATTGTTATTGAATACTGAAAGCAGACACTTCACAAACAAGAACCTGAGAAATTACAAGAAATTATAAGAAATTATCACATTGTAACACTAAAGATCAAGGTCAAATAACTTTTCCAAGGACAAATATATTATAAATTCTAAAGTCAAAATCTAACATAATCTGAGCTCCTTCAGTGGCATTGCTTTTTCTCTGCTTCCATTTGTATTCTTTATGTGTAGCTGCAATCCTACCTTCTCCAACCTAATTCTCCCTTGAACATCTATAGGTTATTAGCTGCTGCCTGTCTCCCCAGTCCTGCTCATAACCACAGCCTAAGAAACCCCTGTTGCTTTGTAACGTGCAAAGCCTTCCATACAGTAGCCCATGTGAAAAGTACCTCAGAAACAAATCAACACCTGCAATTCCTAGTGAATCCTCTTGTGATTTGATTTGGAGCTCATTTCTGAAACTATGTCTTTCCTTGTCCAAGGTGGTTTTAAAACTTCTCTCTGGGTCAGTGATTATACCTTCCCCATGTACTTGGGGGTGATTAGGAGTACAATTCCAATTCACTCTGAAGTGCCCCAAAGTCTTCCTAAGGTAAATACAGTTACTAATACATGCTCCAAAACTTCCATTTAAATACTTCTATCCATTTTTTTTTTGGTGTGATAACAGATGGATAGAAACTAGTCTTATTTATAAAGTCTTACACAGTTGTTCAATATGTTGTCTATTACTGATCTTGCTTAACTCTTTTACAGGTGACTGACTATCTTCAATGATCATATTGAATTAACTCTTCATTTTGTGTAGAAGATATGTTCAACCAATACTGGCTCATTTATTGAATGAATGGGCAACTACGGCAGAAAATCCAAATTAAAGAAAGGATAATCTAAAAGTGGAGAGCAAAAAAAGTGGACAGATCTTCACAGATGTGGAATGCGTGAAAATTCCACAGGTGGGAATGTAAATTGGTACACTTGCTGTGGAAAACAGTATAAAGGTTCTTCAGAAAATTAAAAAGAGGATTACCATATAACCTAGTCATTCTACTACTCAATATTTACCTAAAGAAAAAGAAAATACTAACTCAAAAAGATAAATGCACCACTATGTTTAAAACATGCAGCATGATAGCATTATTTACAATAGCCAAGCTACAGAAATAATCCGTGTCTAACCATAGATAAATGCATAAAGAAGATGTACACACACACACACACACACACACACACACACACACAAGGAATATTACTCAGCCATAAAAATACAATCCTGACATTTGCAATGACATGGATGGACCTAAAGGGTATAATGCTAAGTAAAATAAGTCAGCCAAGTAAAATAAGTCAGCTAGAGAAAGACAAATACCATACAGTTTCACTCAGTGTGGAATTTAAGAAACAAAACAAACAAAGAAAAAAAAACAGATTCTTAAATACAGAGAAGAAATATGGTTGTCAGAGGGGAGGTGGATATGGGGAGATGAGAGAATTAGATAAAGTGGATTAAGAGCACACTTATCTTGATGAGCACTGAGGAATATATAGAAATTTTGAGTCGTTATATTGCATATCTGAAATGAATATAACACACTATATTAATTATACTTCAATAATAAATAAAAAGACAAATCTCCATAGATATTAAATACCAATAACTATATTTTTAAGTGTTTTTCATTGTGCAGTACTTAAATCAGTTGATTCTAAGATTTAAAATAGCTTAGACGTAAATAAATCAAGATTGCATGCTTTTGTACATTTTATGATAATGCTCTGAAAAACACATGTAAAAGTATTTCAGGAAAAATAATCAACATAAAATGTTAGAATTAAAAAATGAGAAAATAAAAAATGGATTTATACCTCCAACAATTTATGATAGTTTTTACTTATGAAAGAAAGTCTTTTGGTGAATAGGTAGCCCAGTTCCCACAGAATTCTTTTACCAGATCAATTCATTGTTTTAAGAACGGTTTGTATAGATTCAGAAAAAAAAATCTCTCCCACCAAACTAGAAAGGAATACGCTGCTTAATATCTGTGTGTTCAAATCTTCCACTACTGAAATTAACATTGCCAATCGTCTTTTAACAAGTTCAATTTTCAAATGGATTAAGATGAAGAAGGTGGAGGGAAAGGTTTTAATTCCTTACCACATCTTGGTGGATGGCTATAGATTTTCCTGCTTTCTAAATATTTTTTTAATTACAAAGAACATATGCTGTTTTTTATGTGTTATATATATATATATATATATATCACATATATATGCCTATATATGTGTATAAAAAATAGAATAAAACAATGCTTACAGCCTCATAACAGAGAAATAATGATTTAGAACATTTCAATATGTATTCTCCAGCCAAGTCTCCCATTTCCTACGTGAGATGGATTGACCTCCCTCATGAGACTGAGGTAAGACTATGTCAAATATTGTTCCCCTATCCTGTGAGAAAACCAATATCTTCTCCAAACGCATAGTGAACTCACTGGGGCATATAATATGCAAACATATTTATAGTTATATATTTATTATACTTATGTATTAAATAATACACTTATATTTACATATATACTTTTAACTATATATATTTGGGGTGGCTAGTCATTTCTTTCCCTGGTTTCTGCTTTCCGCTGTATTCTTTTTCTCTCTTTTGCATTTTGTAATTAGTACTTTATCTATGCTCACCCCACCACTGACATGGAGACATTTATTTATTAAAAGAATATTCAGCAAATCCCAACTCCATGTTGGAGACTGTTCAAGACAATGGAAAAACAACAGTGAAGAAAAATGGAATCCTATTCTTACTTCTCAAAGATATGCTCATATGTCAGATGGCATTGAAAGCTATGGAGAAAAATAAAGCAGGGGAGTAGGGTAAGGGGTTGCAATGGTGGAGTTTGCAATTTCTAAAAAGTAGTCTGGAAAAACCTTACAGGGAAGGTAACATTTGATCAAATACCTGAAAAGGGTATTTGGTGTCTAAAGATACTTTTAATTGTTATCTCATCCAACCATCTTAAAAACAAAACAAAACAAAAAACAACAGCAAAAACAATAGGCAGCTGTGTTTAGACTTTGACTAGAGTTTCAGGAGAAATGGAAGAGATTTGCTATAGCCACCACAAAACAAAAAATTAAATTAAATGCCAGATTATATTTTTCTTAAAAATTCTCATTAATAGAAGGGTTTAATCTCTTACAGTGTTAATGAGCCCTCTCTCCCTTGTCTTTCATTCTTCTTGATTTCCTTCTCTTTCACTCTCTTCTCTGTTTAGGATCCCACTTCTTTTTTTCCCTTGTTTTTTCCCTTCCTTTAATGTCACTATTCCCTCACCCTAAAATCCTGTTCATGAATGAATGAATATATAGAACACATACTTGTATAGTGATCTACTTATTTTTTGTAGCTTGCTATCTAATGAAACCAGTGTCTCATAATCTATACTTAGAGAAACTATCAAGATACTCTCCTGAAAAAAGACTATTCCATCTTGAAGACAAATTGTAATTGTTAAAGATAATGTTTTCGTTACACTACATATGAATGTTTAAAAATAATTAGATACGTTTTAGATGCTTTGTAGTATCTTATTTATTTTATGAAATATTAGTTCTTTGCCCTATCATGAGAATTAAAAAAATAAGCCTTAATTACAGCATATCATTTTGTCATATCTTTTATGTCCTAGTTTATGCAAAGAGTTTAACTATCATAAAGCATTCTGGCTATTTCAAGTGTTATTATTATTATTATTATTATTATTATTATTATTGCTACTCCTAAAAATAATGTAGAGGTAACATCATATACTCTGGAACAAGAATTGCCTAGGTGGTATGAAATCTGAGTACACTTCTAAATAAATGTGAGACTCTGGACAAGTTATTTAAAGCCACTGGTTCTCAGTTTTATTGTAAGTAAGGATAATAATAGTACAAAGATCATAGGCTTGTTGTGAAAATTAATGAGTTAATATAATGGAAAGCCTTAAGAAAAGGACTTGATACATGACAAATATCAATTAAATGCTACTTATCATCATTATTATTAGAATCATGATTACATTATGGACAAATATTAGTGTGTACATTTCTGATTATTTCATTGGGATTAGAAGTGGATCAGATAGGTAAAACAAATGTAAATACAATGAATTTAAAATCATGGTCCTTAGGGGCAGCTGGGTGGCTCAGTCAGTTGGACAGCCGACTTCAGCTCAGGTCATGATCTCACGGTTCATGGGTTCGAGCCCTGCATTGGGCTCTGTGCTGACAGCTAGCTCAGAGCCTGGAACTTGTTTCAGATTCTGTATCCCCCTTTCTCTCTGACCCTCCCCTGCTCACGCTGCCTCTCTCTCTCAGAAATAACTAAAATGTTAAAAAAATTTTTAAATCAAATCAAATCAAATCATGGTCCTCATAAGAGACCAGTTTCTAGGTATGAATGAGAATACTCACCTAATTTTATTAGTACTGATAAATATGCTTTTAAAATATATGATAAGTTTATAGATAACAATGATACTACATTATAATTTGTATTTATTTTTGTTATTAGGTGCTATAAACTGTTTTCATATGTTCATTGGACACTTGTATTTCTTCCACCAATAACTATATGTTATAAGAACATCTGTAAACCTTTGATTTCAAGAGCCATTTGACACATAAATCTTTCCAGATAATGGAAATCAAGATGTCTAAATACCACCATTAAGAGAATTATGAAAAGTCCTTTACCAATGCATTCTGATCCTAGAAAACTTTAATTATATGTGGTTTTTTATTATTATTCAAAGGGATATCTTCATAAAGTTCCATTAAAATTGATTTCTGACTGTAGGGTGGTAGAAAAATTTTAATAAAAAGACTGTATTTTTAGAAATTAGAATATTCCAGAACTGGATGTGTAAATGATAAAAGTAAGATTTTTCTTGCGCTTACTTTGTAACTTCAATTTATGAAAATCCCAGCAGTGTTCTGTTCAAATTACGGGCTCTCCAATGGCCAAATTGAATTCTGATAGCTTACCATTATAAGATCAGTCAGTCAGCCGATTGTTATAGATTATTGCCTCAGCAGCTGTGGATTTCTATCAGGGCACTGTGGGAAGCTTAAAATTTAAGGCACATTTAGTTGCACCCTTGTGTGATATAAATGACTATCTTAATATTTAAATTTTCCTCTGTTGGGATATAAAAGATATATCTCTATGTACACTATGCAAACAGAAAATAGATACATTCTGTGGTTTTCATTTTCACATCTATTCATTGACATACTCTGTTTTACAATAATAAGCTTTCTCTGGTTTTCCTTTTATGTTATGGGACTCTGTATATGTGTTGTATAAAGGCTCCATGGAAAACATGAATAGCCTCTCAGTATGAGTATTACTTCTGATGTTGGAAGGAATGCAAATTTGTGTATTAGAAGAGTCTCTGGAGTTCAAGTTTCTACTGTTTCTAATTATTATCTTAGGGGCACAGGTGAGACAAGTTCGGGATGTCAGGATTTGATTTTCAATTAGATTTCAATCTTTTGTTCAACTTGTGAGTATAAAAGAAAAATGAAACAACCAGAAGCATTTAAGGTTTTCACCCAGAAGTGTTCTTCGTGAGAAACAGAACAAATTGACTAGTTGGGCTAGGGCATTTTCCAGAATAATATTCTCAAATATTCTAAGCAAAAGGACAACTACTGTGCAACTTGTTGAATGAATCCTGCCAGTTTACGATAATCATTTTATTGAAGTTCCCATTTATCTGGGGCAGCTGGCTTAGTCGGTTAAGCATCCGACTTTCGCTTAGATCATGATCTCGCGGTTCGTGGATTCGAGCCCCGCGTCGGGCTCTGTGCTGACTGCCAGCTCAGAGCCTGGAGCCTGTTTCAGTCTGTGACTCCCTCTCTCTCTGACCCTCCCCTGCTCACGCTGTCTCTCTCTCTCTCCCCTAGAAATTAAAAAAAATCCATAAAAAAAGTTCCCATTTATCTTTATTTGATGTAAAGACATCTATTTTCTTATATAACATAAACACCTTATGCTATGTCATTATTTAAAAGACATACACCCATCCAAAATAACATCTAACTACTAGACAACATAATTATCTATGCAGTTTGATAATAATTGAATGACAAATTTGACTTGTTTCCTTTTAACAGTTACTTCTACAGATGAATTTAACAGGATAAATATACACTCACATACAAGTCTACTGCACTATTTTGGAGAAAACCACCACAAAGAAATGATTAATACAAATCCATTGTATCTTCTTATTTTGGTGATTCTTGCTAATGAAGGATATATGGAAACAGTTCCTGGAGCAAATGCAAACTCCTTGTTTAGGCACAGAAATGTGTTTTAATACTATCACAATGGAAAAGATGAGCACCTAGCAGTGCCTGCTCAATTACAGGATACTTCCACAATAAATTATAATTCAGTCTGGCATTAGAGTCCAGTGTCTTTATCTTGGTTGAAAGACAGATTTTATGACTATTTACCAGAAAGATAAACAAGGCAAAAATATTCAGCCAATTCCCTGATGGTATTTCCATTAATAAGTGGATAATTTTATCATATTATTGCATTCCTGATGATCCTAACCAACTCTAAAAAATTAGCTATCATGCTTAGGATTACTTTAACATATGTTAGAAAAGTTTCCGTTGAGTCAAGGAAAGACTGGATTTATCTTCACACTCCTTCCCAAAGCTGCTCTGAATGAGTCTGTTCCTTCCTAGTTGTCATCTTCAAAGAAACCTGACTTTCTTTCATGGCTAAAATGCTGTATGTTACTCAGGGAAATAAAATATATTGTTTTGTACTGTCCGCACTTCTTCTTTCTTTGAATTAATTGCCCCTTGGTAATTTTCCTGCACTATGCATGTCTACTCATTCCAAAAATAATGACTGTGGCAACAAGCAGTCTGAAGAAGGGCTATATAGCACTGACGACCCCTATAGCTAAGAAATCTCAACTACTTCTACATGGTTCTAAAAGGGCCCTTTAAATTAAGGTATAAATATTAATATTGTTTTCTACTTAAAACAACAGAAAATAATAGATAAAGGCTAAAAATGTTTATTTAAAAACTGCAGGGAGCAGTAATCATATTGGGTAAAAAAAAAAACAAAAAAACCTTTTGTCTTAGAAAATCACTCCACTGTGAGCTTACATAAAAAGTTGAAGCCAGTGGATATAGCCTGGACAGATATCTAGACAAAGCAGGGTAATAAAATTTGACTCAGATCCAATACAATGGGATGGCAGTAACAAGGGAGTGTAGGGCAAGCTGAGGGCAAGGTACAGGCTAAGAGCACCCCTTCCCAGGTGGGATGTATGGTCGTCCGTGGACACTCCTGACTGCTCAAGAACAAGGGAAAGGAAAGAAAGCAAATGGTTGACTCAGATTACAGTCATGCAGATCAGGATAATTTAGTAAACTGTAAGAAAAAGGCAATCTTATCCAGAGCCTTCTCTCTAGAAACCTGTAGACTCTGTTCCTGGGGTTCTAGTATCACACTCATCAAGATGTAAAAGGGTTTAAGTACTTGTCATGGTAACATGGGAAACAAAGGCAAATGAAAAAGTAAATTCCCTATACCTACAGCCCATTGACAAATCCCTGAAACAGGCAGAGTAACCTTCCTCTAGGAGCTCAGCTGCTTCAATGATGACATTTGGCTAGGGGCTAAAGGGAATCTTGGTTTAATATTATCCTAACCCTCCCAGGATCCTGTGAGTCACCTTAAACACATAAAAATTCCTTTGCAAACTTCCTTTATCTTTAACTCCCAAGTATATGTTGGCAATTATACTCCAAGCATATGGCCTCTGATATGCATCTGAAGGGTCTCATAACTGAGGTTCTACTAAACAGGAATAAATGACGTTTTCTTAACAACAGCTAGTCCCTCCAGGTCCTGGAAATCTTGCTTCCAAAATTCCTTTGAGACTTATGCTGTCTCTAATCCCCTCCCAACCTGAGGGCATATAATCAGTCACTCTTCATAACCTCAGTGCAGCTCTTTCTGCCAACAGATCCTGTTCCTGTGCCTTAATATAATCACCTTTTTTGCACCAAAGATGCCTTCAAGAATTCTTTCTTGGCGGTTGGCTCTGAACTCCTACCATCACCCCAAAACTACATCGGCAGGAGTTGAGAAACTTTAGATTTAGGAAGGTATAAAAAGTAGAGGAAGAAAGATCTTTTCTGACAGAGAAGTTAAAAAGGCCACATGGCAGCCAGAAGAAGCCATGGCTGATGCTACTGCATATGTTTTGGTTGTTTTTTGTTTTTGTAGAACTAGGAAAGATGCCTTTCCATCAGATGAGAATAACACTGGGCAACAGCTCTGGGCTGAATTTTAAACTTCACTCACCCCTTCAACTCAGCATCCCTGTGCAGGGCACAGTCTGTTGAACTGTGTGGCTGTCCTGGACAGGGCTCTGGAGAAAGGGTGAACTGTCATTGATAAGAGTAATGGCCACAGGAAACCCAGCAGCCATTTTCCAGTCATTCTTTGGCCAAATTATAAAAGAGTTAATTTCCTCCTGTATTTGGTGAGATGATAAGTGAAGTAGTGAAAACTTAACAAGGAATCTTGTGTGAGTTGTGACCATGTGCAGGTAGGTTCCCTAAGAAGCCTCAGAAATTGAGGTAATTTGTCCTGATAAAATTAAATAAAAGAGAATTTTCAAGGTTGTGGAGGATCTGGAAACATCTAGTTAACAGCTCTATAGATTATTATATCTTAGACTTTCATATTGTAAGGGGTTTTAGGTTTTTTAGTACTCTCCTCTGATGAATTATCTCCCAAAATGTAAAAATTTCTTAATATTTACTAATGAATTATTTAAAAGAATATATAACATCTATGGGGGAAATAGTGACAAGTTCCTTAATGGGAATATCACAATTTTCTCTTCTTCTCATTCTCTGAATGTTACTGAGGACTTTTAAACATTGCAACATTCCAATGTTAATGAATTAGGGCCAACTGATGTCCTTTTCTTTAGATTCTTAATAAATTCATTGAAGCTTTATTTCTTTCCTCTCAATTTTTCTAAAAGGGTACGCTCATTCACTTTAACATTTGGCTGTCATTTCCTGTGTTTTGTATCTGACTTATTTTTTTTCTCTTTGCATGATTATATTAATTCAAGGAGTTGGTATCAACTTTTTCCTCCAAAAATTAGTCTTCCTTGTCCTAAATATTTTCAAGTTCCTCTGGTGGTTAAAACATAGACAAACATAGAGGGAAATCAATAACTCTTCCAAAATCAGACTTCGAAAAGCTTTCAAGGCCTTGCTCCATTATCTCTTCTGCTGCAATTTTGTTAAAGGAAAGAAGTTCCAAACACTAACTCACCTTCTTTTACTTCTTAAAAATTTACATTCTGGATTAAATTTGCCCATATATTGTTGCTGAAAGTTGTGTGCCTTCTCATCAATGTATTTTAGTTTCATTCACTAAATACATCAATATTGTGTTGTCCTCATATTTTTACTTCCAAGCATTTGATGTCATGGCTCTTCCCTTCACTGGATCTCTCTGTTCTTGAATTTACTATTGTATGCATATTTCTACCAATCTCCCAATCTATATGACTGACATGTATCAGTATCCTAAATAGAATTGCTTTTTGTCCACATGGACAGTCCTGATATTTCCAAATGTCTAGTTATACTTTTTCTTGGAAATATTTATCATTTCAGTGAAAATCATTTAAATTAATGTGTCATCCTATTCTCTGTATATCTTTCTCCTCCAGTATATTGTTCTCAAATTCATGGTTCACTCATGCTAAAAACCTCTATATAAATTTCAGAACTTTTCTTTCATATGTCAACTAGATATTTGTTTTTTCCAATTTTCCTTGTTTTCAATGGAAGACTTGTCCAAGAAAACAAAAAACAAAAAACAAACAAAAAAAGAAGCATACACTGCCTGTGATAATGAATCCAACAATATATATCATTTATAATGTTGGCCATGGTCTCATAACAAGAATTTTACAAGTTTACATTATATAACCACTGACCTGACTGTTCTGTAACATCATTGTTTTCATTTTCCATGTACTATATAAGCAAAATCTATGTTAAAAGAGGACTTCTCACCAGATATATACGTGTCTTTCTTTTCCGTAAAACTTTTACTAAACAAATGATTACCTTTCATAAGAAGGTAGCTGTGGAATAAAAAATTTCCATACTCAATTTCAGTACTTGAGATATGTGAAGAGTGTATCTATCCAATTGTCATGTCACATAATGACAAATATTAATTTTCTCACTTTCAGGTAATTTAGGTCTTTTATGTTTGTCATATTTGAGAGCATTTCCCACCCATTCTTTATGAGATACATTGTGAATAGTTTTGGTAAATAATTTTTAAGTGTGTTGATATGCTACTCACAATTTGTATGTTGAAATATGGAATTATACTTTTTTCAAATGTTTTATTTATGTCTGAGACAGAGAGAGAGAGAGAGAGAGAGAGACAGCATGAGCAGAGGAGGGTCAGAGAGAGAGGGAGACACAGAATTGGAAACAGGCTCCAGGCTCTGAGCTGGCTATCAGCACAGAGCCCAACGCGGGGCTCAAATCCACGAACCGTGAGATCATAACCTGAGTTGAAGTCGGATGCTCAACCGACTGAGCCACCCCGGTGCCCCTAGAATTATCCTTTTAAAGATTATGACATTTCATAGAAATCCAATATATATTATTATAGAAGCTGTAACTGACTTAACATGTAGCATAACTCTCTAACAAACTTTAACATATGAAAATACTGACCTTAATTTCCAGAGAACCTTCAGTAGAACACGACATTTGATACACTGATCCTGGTGGCAAATACTGATCCAAAACAGAGAGCCATGAATTTATATGTGAATTGGTCATGAAATTTTTCTACTTTAAAATAACATATACAATCACATTGTTTTAATTTAAAAGCACAAAATACCAAATTAAAAAAAACTAAGAAAAAATATGCTTTCAATGGAATTAATCTCATAAACTACTGCCTTAGGAATTTATTGTTACCAAAAACTATGACACTGATAATTAATGAAGGCAGACATTTTACATTTAGGACAGACAATTTTTTTTTGCATCTGTATTAATATAAAAAAAAGTTCTGTAATCTCTATTTTGTATAATTATTGTAAAAAAAAAAAACTTATTTCCACAGTTCTATAAAGTTTCATATTTGGAAAACTCATCCCCATTGGAAAATAATAATGCCATAAATACAGGAGAAAATTAACATTATAAAATGGACTTAAAGATGTATGTATTACGTGTGTACATGTGTTTGTGTATAACATGTAGATAGACATAACTTTATATACATAGATATATCTATTTAGGTGTGTGTGTGTGTGTGTGTGTGTATAAAATACAATTAAACAATAGAATAGACACTGAAATGGTCTGCCCTATATCTAGGGTCAGCTATTTATAAAATCTTACTTTTAAGTATCCACACAAAGTGTATATGCCATGAATATTCCATTTCTCTTATACTCATATCCCAATTATCTTACTCTAGTGTGATTAAAGGAGAAGCACTCTTCTGCTTCATGTCCATGTAGGTACGTTGATCCTAATTTCTATGCTCTATACTGACAGCATTGTACTATATCACATAAGGGAATAAAACTTAAAAGTGTAATATATTACTCCTCATTGGTTTCTTAAAGCTTAATACATGTATAGTGAGATAATATGGGAAAGTGGGAAGAGCATTTTCTTTGGAGAATGAAACCTAATATTATCTGAGTTAACATTTCCAGCAGTATAGCTTTAGGTATCATATATTTAAAGGGTGTTACTGGGCCAGATGAAATCTTAGATCCTTCCTAGGATCAGCAACAAAATCCGAGCTTAGAATGGAAGGATCAGTATAAAAGGTATTATAAACTCTTCATGAAAGGGAATATAAGGATTGGTAAAGATAACAATGCATGGGTAGTAACCATCAACCTCCCAAATGCTCTTCCCAAATAATACAAAATTCACATCTATGAAAATTCTATGAAAAATGACACCCTCATCATTATTTGAGGACAATGAATGCCAAAACTGTACAACTCTTAGTAAAAAGAAAACTCAAAACCCCCAACATTTTGGTCCAACAAGTGCCAGCTCCCCCTCTGCTCTCTGTAAGGCCTTGAGGTAAACAAAGGCTGACAGAGAAGAAAAACACAAGGAAGACAAAGAAGAGTGCTAGTAAATGGACCTATGGGAGAACTGAAGTAACTACCAAAAACATTAAAAGTATCCTAAAGTTTGAAATACTAAAATAAGAGCGCCTGGGTGGCTCAGTCAGTTGAGCGTCCGACTTCGGCTCAGGTCATGATCTCACGGCTCGTGGGTTCGAGCCCCTCATCGGGCTCTGTGTGGACAGCTAAGAGACTGGAGCCTGATTCAGATACTATGTCTCCCCCTCTCTCTGCTCCTCCCATGCTCATGGTGTGTCTCTCTCTGTTTCTCAATAATAAATAAATGTTAACAAAAATAAATTAATTAGTTAATTAATTAATTAAATGCTAAAATAGTAACCAGGAAGAGTCAGAGCACAGACAATAGAGAAGGAATTTTAAAGTATGTGTCACAGACACCTGCGTGATTCAATCAGTTGCTTAACTTCAGCTCGGGTCATGATCTCATTGCTCATGAGTTTGAGTCCCACGTCAGGCACCTGGAGACTGCTTCAAATTCTGTATCTCTGTCTCTGTCTCTCTGCCCCTTCACTGCCCATGCGCTCTCTCTCTCTCTCTCAAAAATAAATAAACATTAATTTAAAAAAAAAAAAAAGAATCAGATGTCATAGCAAGAACCAGGCATACAATTTAAAGGGACAGGTTTAGCTTAAAGGGATGGATAAAGTATAAAAACACAGGACTCTAAATACATAACTCTTCTGAAACTAAAAAGGCAAATATAAAGAAAGTGTCTTTTAGCATTGAGGTGGTGGTGAGAGAAAGAAGAAAAAGGGAGAGATTTAAAATCTTGCAATGCAAAAGGCAAAAAGAAACCTCACACACTCAAAATTGAAAGACTCACAACTTACCCATCCCACCAAAGGAAAATAAAAGAGACAAATAATTCTACTAATTTACCCAAATTTTTCCTAGTCCTGTAGAATATGACACCATTCAAATGAATATCTAGTAATACTCCCCCCCCCTTAAATGAACAAAAGCAGTGTGATGCTAAGAGAAAATATTTCTTAAATGAGGAAAAAAAAATCATGCGTATCAACTGAGTAAACTTATCCTGAAAACAATAAAGAATCATGAAAAATATTATGAGTCTACACTCTATAGAGAATTAAATATACTCAGGTAAGCATTTGAAGATATGAAAAACCACCATGAATATAAAATGTAAGAATTTAGTAAAGAAATTTAAAGAAATTAAAAAATTGATTTAAGTTAGAAAAAAAATTGCAAAATGTGATTAGGTCATCTTGAAAACAAAGAAATCAACTAATTTTAAGAGGCCTTAGAGAAAATAAACTCAAATTAAAATTTAAAAAAATACAATAAATTAATAGAGGAGAATAACCCAGATAATGAAAGTAGCATAATGAAGCAAAGAGTATTAGGAAGTTAGTGGAATTGGAATACAGACAAAAAAAGAATAATATTCACATAATTGGGGTCCCTGAAAAAGAAAAAAAATAATTAAATACATTTAAAACTATAAAACAAGAACACATTTCAGAGATAGAAAAATGTTAATCTACACATTGAAAAGGCTTACCAAACACTTGAGAAAATATAATCCAAAATAATCAATGTCTAAAGATTTTCCAGTAGAACTATTACATTTCAAAGATAAAGTAAAAATATTCAAGGTTCCCAGACAAAAAGATCAAATATTTCACAAGGGCAAAAATTAGACAAGCTTCAGACTTTGCAAAATCAATATACAAATCAGAATACCAATGGAGTTGTATTTTTTTTTCTCAAACTCAGTAAAAGAAAGTTTGAACCCAAGAGTTTTATATCTAGAAAAGATGTTCTTCAAAAACCAAACATTAAAAAGAGAATTTTTAAAACAAGAGCTTAGGAATTTTGAACCTAATAGACTTTCTTAAAAAAACTGCTGGAGGTTGATGTCATCCAAATAAACAGAAAACTTTTGCAAAAGACTGTTAATGAGCATTTATTAATGTATGGATGTACATAATACAATTTAAGTATGACAAGGATGAAGGTGGATAATTAATGTTATATTATCTAACTAAGGAGAAATAATTCAGCTAAACTAACATATGAAAAGAAACAAAAGAGGAAAAAGGTTATTATATACAGGCAATAAATAATTAAAAAGAAATTAGAGGGTCAAATAAGAAAACACAGCACTAAAGGCATCAGTGAAGATAGAAATCCAAAGGTAACACTCAAACAAATACATGCACTTTTCTAAATACTGAAAAGAATTTAAAGAGAGAGAGACAGAGAGAGAGAATGCAAAAAATATCAACCTAGTTCCAAATAATAAATTCTAAAATTAATGATGAGAGTTTGGGGAGAATCAGGATTTGTACATCCTCAAAATTTCTCTCCTAATATATAGTTACTAATTACAAAGGGAAAGATGGTAATTTTACATTGAGGAAACCCAGCAGACATCACCTTAATCTAGAGAGCAAGATAAACACCTTTAGTGTTTCATATAATTCATTAAAGATATATCATTTCCGGGCTCTTTTTACAAAATAACACATCATTTTATTCCAGTTATGATAGAACATCAGATAAACCCAATTTGGGGGAAAGTATAACATAATTGATCAGTTCTTTCAATCAAAGTGTGTTAAAAGTGTCAGAGTCATGAAAAACAAGGTAAGACTTGAACAATTGTTACAGGTATAAAGAAACTAAGGGCAACTTACAGACATAATACAATATGTGATGACCAACAGTATCTTGCAAGAGAAAAAGGACAATAGTGGAAAACTGGTGAAATGTGGATGTCTGTAGTTTAGTTGATAGTAACACATCAATATTAATTTCCTAATTTTGACACCATTTTGAAATGAATAATCTTTGCAAGTCTAAAATTACAAAATTTAAATTGAAAAACTTCATAGAAAAATATTAACATAAGTTTGGTAAAAAGCTCTTTAAGAATGAAGAGAAAATCAGTGATCTGAGGAAGGTATCATTTCTATAACAAGGGGAAAATTCAACGAATATATTCCATTCTTAAATTTAATCTAAGAGTTAAAAAGACACTCTGCTAATTAGACCATCAAGTAAACGTTAGTTTATGAGTCTGCCAAATTTGAGATTAGGAACAAAATTCAATATCCTATTTAAATTAACTACAGATAAATCAATGTTTATTAATCTTTCAAAAGCCAGGGTTCACAGTGACTATCTAAGCAGAGCACCCCAAATCTGAACAGGAGCCTGTATGGAGCTGGTCCTTGTTTCTTGACTTCACTATACTCTCCAACTTTCCATTTCCCTCCCCTCATTAATACCAACATCACCAATGGCTGGCAGTATCTCCTTCATGAATGCATTCACTTAGATTGCAAGAAAAACCATAACAATTGCTGACACCCTGATTTGGCATGATTCTCATTCATTGTCGGACATGAGCTGGGTTAAGCACTCTGTGTTACCACTGTCTAGTCTTGAGCTAGAAATACTTCTGTGGGACAATGGAAAAGGCTCTTTCAGCTCTCTGTTCCAAACATACTCCCACCTTTGATCTAGAAGACCCTATGGAGGCAGGAGGGCCTAACAGATACTGGTTTTGCCATATCTGACTAAATGGCACATAGATGCAAGGAGATTTTTATGATATTATTTCCCATCTAAAGCCAAAGCAAATATGTCTGTGGTTAGCAGTAATGAACTAATGAATATCTGTCACAAATATGATAATTTATCAAGTGTTACCTAGGAACAGCATTAGAACATAAGAATTCCCAGGTTGCATACTCTCCCGTTTTAACATTTGAATTCATTCTATATCAAAGAAACTTCTTGTTCAGTACTTGGAAAGGACCAAAGAAGAGCCTTTTCTCCTTGAATGTTCCTGATAATGATTTTCAAATGTTGGCATTTATGCATGAGCAGAAGCCACTTTTCACAGGATAATGTAACTGAATTCATCATCTTCTTTTGAACTTTAAATGACTTTTTGGTCTTGCCTCACTTATCTATCTTATTTCTTCATTTTGTCATTCTCTCTCATCTTCTGAGATCATTGAATCAGGGCTTCAGGGTGACCCTTTTCAAAGAAAGATGCCTTGGTATTAAGGCCTTGTCTGTTTTGGATCAAGGCTTCAGAGCTTGCTCCCACAGGAAATTAGAAGTAATACATCAGTTGTATAATTACTTTTTAAAAATCCTTACAAATGTGGACTTTCCTATTTCTCTGGTAATGACCTGTGTAGATATTATTTGATATTTTAACATTTTCCCATGGAGTAATATGTTTTTTAATAAAGATTTCAAAATTCTAATTTTTACCTCAATTTAATAAAGCAAAGGAGTACTTACAGAAGGATTACAAAACATAATAGGTATACTTCTTTCACATATGTATTATAAGTTAAGAAAACTACCAAATTAGAAATACAAACCAAGAAATATAGAACAGAATTTTTAGAGTAAACTATATATCTGGAATTTCATACTTAAGAACATCAGAGTGGGAAGACTACTGATCTATAAACATATAAACAAAAAATCAACCCCCAAAATCCTCATGGCCTTTATAATACTTTCTTTTTAAAGGTCATGTTATATATGCCTATAAATGTATATATTTATATGTTACATATATTCACTGTACAAAGAAAGACAATATTTTTTAAATCACTGAATTGTTGCTGCTCCAGTAAAATTTTAGATAAATTACTATCATTTTTATCATTGTATAGTAGGGACTATCAATATAAAAGGATATAGTACCTTACCAGAAAAAATTCTTTTATTTTACATTTAGCACAAATAAAGCTTTTCATTTAATGTTAAATTTCGGTACGTAAATTTAAATTTATGAAGTTGTATTTCAAGGTTTATAGAGTTATCCTAAAAAAGTGCCTTAATTATCTATTTCACTTTGTATCAGTACAGCCTTAAATGAAAACAGAAATTCTATAAAATTATGTTTTCAGGAAATTAGCCCTTTTTTATTATACAATATGGACTGAATTTAAAAAGAGCTCTAAAGTAAATGAAATGAATGGTTATTAGAGGAATTACTGGGTTATAATTTCAATAAACTAGAGTATTATAGTATAAAATATAATTTAGCCCAATATTTTAAATGACTGTAATTTTTTCTAAATTTACATGGGATTTAGAAAATTTTAAACACATGTAACCAAAATGAACTTTATGTGTATGTGAATAAAGGTGTGTTCATATCCATAGTGACCATAATTGTATAAAATATTCACTAAATTTCAACAGGTGGCTCATTAATTATAAAATCTATGCGTGTTATACTTCCTTTAGTTTTTTCTGTGTGCATTTCTCAGATGTGTGTGTGTGTGAAGGATTTTGCCATGTGTCAAAGGTTCATTGAAATTTAAGCTTTCAGTAGGGTTCAAAAACATTACTGCCAGCTTACAAGGTATCAGTCATTTTGCTAGATGCTGAAAAAAATAGACTAATGATTCCTTATTCAGAGGGGTACACAGTCTGATGAAGGAAACTTTTATGTATGTGACTGAGTAAAGTGCAATATACTAAGTGTCAGGAGATTTCAGAGGGAGAGGTGATTTACATTATCTGGGGAGAGTATATACTCATTTTCAAAGAACTGGCAATGAATTGGGGTTGTGCAATATTCTTTGCTTTTTACCTCTGAATTCTATATTACGTCAACAAGGGTTCAACCCTGTGATTTTATAATTCTGTGATTCCATTTTGTTCACATGCTTTCATAGTTTTAGAGCTAGAAGATATATAAAGCAGTAATGCATGATGAGACATCTCCCTGATGATTAGTCTCCTACATATTGAGAATTTATTACAGATATTAGCCAGGAGATTTCTGATAGCAGAAAACTGCTAGACGCCTCTAGGGAACTTATTTTACTGAGTCATACCAGTTAACATACAGTGAAACCTAGTACCAGCAGGATTACTTTTTCAAGGTCACAGAGTTATTTAATTTTTTTAATGTTTTCATTTATTTCTGAGAGAAAGAGAGACAGAGAGAGAGACAACGTGAACAGGGGAGGGTCAGAGAGAGATGGAGACACAGAATCTGAAGCAGGCTCCAGGCTCTGAGCTGGCTGTCATCACAGAGCCCGGCGCGGGGCTCGAACCCACGAACTATGAGATCATGACCTGAGCTGAAGCCCGACGCTTAACTGACTGAGCCACCCAGGCGCCCCTCAAGGCCACAGAGTTAAACAGTGACAAATCAGGACTAAAATTCAGACATTTAGATTTAGAGTTTAAGTGCTTAGCTTGGTTTACTTTTGCTCTCTAGGTTAGATCAATATTCTGCCAAATTTCATCTAGATTGGGAAACAGGAGTACCTCTCCATTATGCTTACCTGTTAGCTTACTGCCTTCATTAATAATTCTAGAGTTATTTCAGAGAAAAAGAATGATCCATATGTGAGTTTTACAAGCTTCAGATTTGCAATATCATTCATTCATTATTTTTGTTAGTGAAGTTATGTTTTTGTCACTTGTTCACAATAATAATCATTGTTTAATATTCTCTGTTCTAACTTCTTTATCTATGAAGCAAGCACTAAGGAGCTTAAATATTTTATATTTTATTCTTGGGTTTTTTTATATTTAATTGCAGATAGTGCTATACTGTCATGCTTATATAGATTTTCTAAGAAACCATGACTTAACCACTTTTGCACCTTGAAAAGACTTTTAGAATTTTTATTTTTTTGAAAAAATAAATTCTTTATTTCACATTGTCCACAGATTTAATTCATTTTCCTTTTCCCCTCTAGATTTTTTGCACTGCCATTTTTGTGAGAAAAAATATGCAAGTGGCACACTACTTCAAATAACACCTTAAAAATTAACAAACATTCTTATTTCCCGAATGTTTCTTCTGTGTGTGATTTTACTTTATTTTATTATTTTTTATTTATCTTTTTTTTTTTTTGAGAGAGAGAGAGAAAGAGAAAGAACACAAAGTGGGGAGAAGGGCAGAAGGAGAGAGAATCTCAATCAGGCACTAGGCGCAATGCAGAGCCCGATCGCGGGGTTTGAACGCATGACCCTGTGCCAGAATCAAGAGTCTGATGCTCAATTGACTGAACCACCAAGATGCCCCTCTTCAGTTCCTGATTTTAAAATGTAATCATAAAAGTAAAGCAGTTATTCAAAAGCAACACAATCTCTTCTAACTCTCCCAAATCTCTCCTTGGACTGCACTTGGCATACTGTTACACAATTAAACTATGAGCCACTAATTTATCTTTCTAAATATTTAGCATAAATAAGTACACCCATTTTAAAAGCAGACTATTTTAATTATATAGGATTAATAATGAGAAGATTGTAAATTCTATCAATTTTGCATGTTTGTCTTTAAATCCTCCTTTTTAAAATATTTTTTTAAAAATTTAATGTTTATTTTTGAGAGGGAGACAGAGAAACAGAAGGCAAGTAGGGGATGGGCAGAGAGAAAGGGAGACACAGAATCTGAAGCAGGCCCCAGGCTCTGAGCTGTCAGCACAGAGCCCAACACGGAGCTGAAACTCACTAACCATGAGATCATGACCTGAGATGAAGTTAGATGCTTAAGTGATTTAGCCACCCAGATGCCCCTTTAAATCTTTCTTTAATTCAGTTTTCTCTAATCCTTATTTTCTTCTATTTAATCTCATATGTAATCTTGTATCTTAAGATAGTTTAGCTCATTCTTTTACATTATTCATATTTAACATTCTTTAGGCAACACAAAAATATAAATTTGTTTTAACCAATTTAAAAATGAAGGAAAATGAAAGAAAAAGTGGAAAATTAATAATTTAATAAATAACTGCATTCAGTACAATAAATAGCATAGTCCCATGTGTCAGTCTCTGTGCTAGCTATTTTCCCACATATTATCCTACTGAGTATTTTCAATAACTCCATGAACCCTGAATTCTTATTCATGATTCACAGAAGAGGAACTTCAGACTCAGAAAGGTGAAACGTAATGGCCAAAATACCACACACCTTGTCTGTTGGGAGGACCCTGGCCCTACTTTATGCTGTTGTCCAGTTTCATTACCCAGAATTTGAATCATGTTCTTTTTCTCATTCTGTGTTCTATTTCCCAGTGTTTAGTTCTTCATGGTACTCATGGAATTGAGCAGATTATTCTTTTGGCCATAAAAATGAAATTTCTCACTCAACAATTGTTGTTCACATTACTCACAGAGGTCTAACTTCCATAAAGAACACAACAAATACCATTCTAACATATAAAATAACCACATTTTAAAATATGGTTTCTCAAATCTTTAGTATTAAGTCTTTTACCAACTATACTATTAAAGTTTCTTTTTTCTACTTGGATTTTCACCTTCTAAAATCCTAATCATCATTAAATATAGCAGATATACAACAATTGAGAATGAAAATATAATTGTGAAACACTGTGAATAGATAGCAAGTCTAAACTTATAAGAAAGTCAGTTAAATGCCTTGACAGCATCCTGAAGACTGATGAAATCATGCCCCAACAGTTCATAAATGAGTGGGAAATTCCAGATAGATGGCCTTCCTCTGAACCACCTTGCCCTGGGCCTAGAGAACAATTCTCCATCCTCATTCTCTCAGCAGAAACAACTTTGTTAACCTTAGCTGCCTGAGGGTAATTTCAGGTGGAGAAGCATTCACAAGCTGGTTCTCATTAGTTTGCTTTCCAGTGTCTTCTATGATACATGTATGTTTTTGCACTTTGTAACAAAAAGAAGGCGGCTATTCTTTCCATTTGCTTCATCAGGTTGCTAGGCACACAGCCAGAGAGGTACTGAGGCAACAGCACTGAGCAGAGTGCTCAGGTCTAAGTTCTACTGTTGGTTCTGCCACTAACTGTGTAATGCTGGAAAAACGACGGAACCTCTCGGGGTCTTTGCCGATTAGTGAGCTAAAATTCTTGGATAATTTCTAATCCTTCTAAAAGTCTATGTTTTAAGTATACCATAACTTTGCAAAGTGAACCACAAGCCTAAGATGTCAGTGCCTAAGATATCTCTGGGCACAACAGGGAAAATCCACACTGTAAATATGTGTAACAGTTACTCTGAAAAATGTCATTCAGTACTTGAAAAACTATGATCAAATACAACACTGAGTATATAAATAATTATATGAGTTTGAATCAACGTGTAAGACAGAAAACCTAAAATATTGTAAAGTAGTCTTTCTAATAAGTTGTAGAATGTTTTGGGTTCAAGCTTTATGTAGAACTAATGATTAATGCATGGGGGGGATAAAATTAACAACACTAATGCTAATAATGAATAATTCTGTCAGATTAAATTCTCATTATATTCTCAGGATTTTCAAGACAAGATCAAGTGGCATTAACATGGTAAAATCGTTTAATAATCCTATAACTGTTATAACACAATATATCTATAATTGCTACTTTTAGCCTTTTCAAATGTCAGTAAAAGGCATTATTTTTCCTCTTAATTCAATGATGTTGATAGAATATTTAATCATATTCTATTACCCTGCAATATATATTTCCTCAACTATATTTTGTCAGAGATAAGAGCTGTGACTTCCATACCATTTTACTAAAATTACAAACATTTCTTAAGAAGGACAGTACACTGTTATTGAGAAAAACTACCAAATCATTTATTAAGTTATGAATTTACTGACTTTTTCATATTATATATTTATGTAAAAACAGCTTTAAAAATTTTTCTAACAATTGTAATAGGTTTCTGGAAATATTCACAGGTATAATTCTGGAAAGAACCAGTCATTTCAGTAAAAATAATAAGGCCAATCATCATTTAGAAAATAACTTTAGGGGCACCTGGGTGGGTCAGTCGCTTGAGCAGCCAACTCTTGATTTAAGCTCAGGTCATGAATCCAAGGTCGTAGGATGGAGCCCTGCATCTGGCTCTGTGCTGGGCACAGGGTCTCCTTAAGATTAACTCTCTCTCTCCCTCTTCCCCTCCCCTGCTCTCATTCCGTCTCTAAAACTAAAAAAAAAAAAAAAAAAAAGTTAAAAATTAAAAGAAATGACTTTAGGGGTGCCTGGGTGGCTCAGTCTGTTAAGTGTCCGACTTCAGCTCAGGTCATGATCTCACAGTCCGTGCGTTCAAGCCCCATGTCAGGCTCTGTGCTGACAGCTCAGAGCTTGGAGCCTGCTTCCGATTCTGTGTCTCCCTTTCTCTCTGCCTCCCCGCCCCTGCTAGCTCTCTGTCTCTGTCTCTCAAAATAAAATAAAGACATAAAAAAATTTTTTTTAAATAACTTTAAATGGAAAACCTGGGAAGATTCTTATTTCGTTGCTATCCTATAATCTCTTTCCATAGTAGGTTAACCAGCATAGCATAATATGTAGAGTTTTCTAATCATTATATTGTACACCTGAAACTAATGTAACATTGTGTGTCAACTACACTTAAATTAAAAAAAAAAAAAAACTAGAGAAAAAGACACTGGAACTGGGTCTATAAGTCAACAGAATATACACAGGACAATGTGAAAGAGTCCAAAATAAAAGCCGATGAGAAACTAAAAGGGACACAGATCCTCACCTTACCTTCAAAGTTTAATAACCTACCTGCAAATTTACCCCATGGATTGAAGAGTATCTAATAACCATCTCTACCCAATGCCTGATCAATGACTGGAATACTAGGTGTTATAAAAGAGTGGGGAGCCAAGAAGGAAAGCAAGTCTGCAGGCTGGTGAGAGGGAGGTAAGAGAAAGCTTACAGAGGACATCGGATTTGTGCTGTGTACTTGGAGTCCAGAGAAAGGCAAAGAGAGGTGATCTCAGAAACAACATTGTAACTCAAATGACATTTTCAGGTAAGTGAATCAGGGATTTGATTTTTTTTTTAGTGTTTTTTATTTATTTTTGAGAGAGAGATAGAGACAGTGTGAGCAGGGGAGGGTCAGAGAGAGAGAGGGAGACACAGAATCCGAAACAGTCTCCAGGCTCTCAGCTAGCTGTCAGCACAGAGCCCAACGCGGGGCTCGAACCCACGAACCGCGAGATCATGACCTGAGGCTCAAACCCACAAACTGTGAGATCATGACCTGAGCTGAAGTCGGACGCTTAAGTGACTGAACCACCCAGGTGCCTCTGAATCAGGGACTTAAATTGTTAAAGTGAGGCGTATAGCACACCAATTTACTGAAGCTTGAGCTGGCTCAAATAGTAGTTTTTGTTAAACTATGAATTAACTTAAAATAAAAAGAGAGAGATTTGCTAATCAGTTACTAACACAGGAATGCCTTTTTAACTCGTTACTTTTTCTGTTTAAGAAGAAACATTTCCAGAAAGTAGTCATCTGTAAGACCACACTGTTATAGATTCCCCCTTGTCACTGGTTCAGAGTGTGGTCCACGGACCAGAAGCATTACCATCTCCTGTGAACTTATTAGAAACACAAATTATTGTGCCTCATTCAAACCTACTAAATGAGACAATGTAGGTCGGGATAAGCCCAACAATCTGTGCTTTAACAACCCCTGCAGGGATTCTGATGGACAGTAAAAGTGAACCACTGCTTTATGTATATATGGATTTGTTTCTTTTTTTTTTAATAGACTTCATTTTTCAGAACAGTTTTAAGTTCACCGCAAAACTGAGCAGAAAGTATACAGAGTTCCTATTTTGGACTCAAGTTTTGCATTTGTTACAGCTGACAAATCTTTATATATGATTTTAAGAATAAAAACTTGTTTTCATCTGGAAATCATATTTTTGTACCTTTAGAGTTTTTCTTTAAAGATTAGTATAAAAATAATTTAAAGCATTAACTAGCATATTATTTATGCCTACTTTTTGTGCATCTTATTTGCTAGTTATATGGTGATAAAACTCTAGTTTTAATGATCACTTATTGGCATAGGATATAATAATGATTGTAAAGGATTCAGTGGGGCTCTGAGAATTCATGACATTCCCCCAGGATCCTTGTTTCCCTTGTAGCATCCCCTAGCAATCAAAAGGCACAAAAGAGAAATCAGCAAAAAGCAAAATCAAAAAGCAATCAAATAGCTTTAATGAACTAAGGTGTTATAAAACTTTAAAGGTACCTTTTTTAGTCAAAATCTTCCTAGATTATCATATAGTCACTTGTAGTTGTGTGCCTCCATTACTTGTGGGATAGCTGCAATATATGCATATTCTTGTGGTGTTCAGTATGTTTTAATTTATCTCTTGTTCATATATTAGAATTTCTAGTAGGTGTCAGACATTACTCCAGGCAATGAGGAGAAACACAGTTCCAGAGGAACTCTTCAAGAATCTGTCTCATTTATACAAAAGGGAGAAATAGAAATAAAACTAGAAATAGAAATTAAATCATTTGCTGCCTAGGTATATATCTTACAATTCCAGTTTCTCAAAGGAGATGAACCTTTAAATTAAGAAATACTTCCTAAAAAATATTTTTTGGGGTGCCTGGCTGCCTCAGTCTGAACAGCATGCAACTCTTCATTTGGAAGTCATGAATCCAAGCCCCATGCTGTGTATAGGGATTACAAAAAGAGATAAATAAAAATGTTTTTCAAGTTAAAAATTAAATATTTAAGTCATTTATTTAATGAAATCTAATATATGTAGAGAAGTGTGAAAAATAATAAATGAGCAGCTCAATGAATTTCTACAAAATAAACATATTCGTGTAATGTGCATCCAGATAAGGATAGAGAACATTACTGGCACCGCAGATACCTATCCCAGGTGCCCTTCCAGGCATTAACTATCTGTTGGATGCGTACTAGCCCAATTTGTATCACTAGACTGCCTGATTTTACCCTTATGTTTTTCAATTGGGAATTAAAAGTAGGATAGAACACTATTTTCCCGTATTTATGCATTTCACGTACTCTGCCACATATTTCGTATACTTTAAAAAAGGCTCCACAGCCCAATTATATCTCCTTTTTTTATTTCTAATTTTGTGTATTTATGTATTTTATTATACTGATAGTTTTACCTATTATTGGTTTGAATTCTAGCAAAATATCTATGGGGATCATTTATTAATTCTATTGCTTTACAGTTTTAAAAATCAATAGTTACTTCTTTCATCTTTGTGAATTCTAGTCTCTCTTTTCTTTCTTCCTTTTTAAAAGTTTTTATTTAAATTCCAGTTAGTTAATGTACAGTGTAATATCACTTTCAGGTATACAATACAGTGATTCAATACTTCCATACAATACCTGGTTCTCATCACAAGAAACACCCTCCTTAATCCCCATCATCTACTTTACCCACCCACCCCCACTTCCCCTCTGGTAACCATCAGTTTGTTCTGTATAGTTTAGAGTTGTTTCTTGGTTTGCCTCCTTTCTCTCTCTTTTTTGTAAACTCTTCGTTCGTTTTCTTAAATTCCATTTATGACTGAAATCATGTTTGTCTTTCTCTGACTAACTTATCTCATTTAGCATAATATTCCCTAGCTCCATCCCTGTCATTGTAAATAGCATCACTTATTTCATTCTTTTTTGTGGCTGAGTATATGTATATACACTTACCACATCTTCTTTATCCATTCATCAGACAATGAACATTTGGCTGATTTCCATAGATTGGTTATTATAGATAATGAAGCTAAAAAATAAGAGTTCATGTATCCTTCTGGATTAGTATTTTTGTATGCTTTGGATAAATACCTAGTAGTCCAATTGCTGGATTGTAGGGGAGCTCTATTTTTAATTTTTTAAGAGAGTCTCTATATTGTTTTTGAGTGGCTGCAACAGTTTGCATTCCCATCAACAGTACAGGAGGGTCTCCCTTTCTCCACATCCTTGGCAACACCGGTTGTTTCCTGCAGAGTTGATTTTAACCATTCTGACAGGTGTGAGCCAATATCTCTTTGTAGTTTTGATCTGTATTTCCCTGGTGATGAGTAATGTTTTGCATCATTTCATGTGTTTGTTGACCATATGTATGTCTTCTTTGGAGAAATGTCTATTCATGTCTTCTATACATTTTTAAATAGATTATTCATTTTGGGGGGGTGCCACTGAGTTTTACCATTCCAGACTTCAAGTTATATTACAAAGATGTAGTGACTAAAACAGTATGGTACTGGCACAAAAACAGACACTAGACCAATGGAACAGAATAGAAAAGACAGAAATGGACCCACAACTATTTGGTCAATTATTTTCAACACACAGGAAAGAATATCCTATGGGAAAAAGTCCCTTCAACAAATGGTATTGAGAAAACTGGACAGCAACATGCAAAAGAATGAAACTGGACCACTTTCTTACCCCATACACAAAAATAAATTCAAAATGGATGAACAACCCAAATTTGAGACAGGAAACCATCACAATTCTAGGAGACAATACAGGTAGCAACCTCTCTCCATTGGCTGTAGTATCTTCTTTCTAGATACGTGTCCTGAGGCAAGGGAAACAAAAGCAAAATGAACTTCATCAAAATGGACTACATTAAAATAAATCCTTCTGCACAGTGAAGGAAACAATCAGCAAAACTAAAAGGCAACCTGAGGAATGAGAGATGATATCTGCAAATGACATATCCAATAAAGGATTGTGTGAAACAGTTGAGTCACTATGTTGTACACCTACACGTATTATTACACTTGTATGTTAACTAAATGGGATTTAAATAAAAACTTAAAAGAGGTTAGTATCCAAAATATATAAATTAAGAGATACTTTTAAAAGTGAAAGAGATGCTATCTATGATATCTATGTTCTTCCTCAGAGGCAAATTATGCCAATTGTCAATAGAAGATACACAACCACTATATTTAAATTATTTCTTACAGTCAAGGCTTTTGATTTCTTTTTATTTTCGTTTATGTTTTTTTATGTTTCATAATGTTTGACTGTTAGTATCAGGTTATGCTACAATAATGACCATTAGACAATATTAATCTATTTTATATAAATCTCTGGTAGTGTTCTTATCTTCTCGAGTGGAAAACTAACACCAGAAATGTGGGAAATATTTGTTTCCAGAAAGCTTTTGCATTTGTTTTTGTTTATCTCTCCTCCCATTAGGTTACATACTCCTTTAACTGGCATCAGGGTGTTAGCTTGGCCATATCGTATCTTCTACATTGCACTGTACTTGTTAGTTTGAAATGATCAAACTAACTGAACTCAGTTCATGTTTTGGACACATGAAGTCAACTTTATCTCTTCCAGTCTTAGAGAACTCTTTCCTGAATTGATGCTAGCATGTTTACATAGATCAGAGGAGAGTAAACGAAGGGAAATAATTTTTTTTTAATTGTAAAATAAATATATTTGGAATCTTACATTCTAAAAGAATATACTCTCTCATATACATAGAATGTAAATTCTCTATTTACAGAATGGTAACTAGAGTCCACAAATGAGAAGAGAAGGAAGAAGTTAGAGATAGTGACTGAATCAAAGATAACCTTTTATTTAAAAAAAAAAAAAAGAGCTTGTGTAATCTGTAAAATAATGAATATAGTGTTACGTTCATAGAGAGGTATCTTTTATTAATTAATACTGTGACTGAAATCTTTTTGTAACATTGCTTTATTTTATTGGTATGAGTCTATAATGAAACAATATGAGACAGAGAAAGGAAAAATGATGGTAAAGGCAATGGTTTGAGTTTTTTGTTTTTGTTTTAATTTTTGCTTTGCATAAAAGAACCATTAATTGAAAGTCTGTTTATCACATTTCTGTTTTATTAACTTATCTCTGATGAGCAGAGAGGCTTCCTTAAGAAATATGACAGAAGAGAATCCTGTGCAAAGGATTGTAAGTATTGACTTTGCAAGGACACTTTGATCTACCAAAATTATATGCCTTTTGTTGGAAAAGTCAGAAGCTTTCCATTTTATAATCCCAATTGTCAGTTTATGCTTTTGTTTCTAGTTAGGGGCAGAAACAGCAGTTTTTAAGGAGTTCAGGGCTGGCTATAATGTAATAAAACTGTAAGCTCTCCTTTACAATGCAGAACTATCTGAAATTCTTACAGGCCATGTTCAGAATATGTAATGTGTAGCACAATGTTTCTGTTTTTCCTTGAAAGAACATACTAATGATAATTTTGTTAGAGGGTTCACTGTGTACTCTGCTCATTTGACCACTCTAGTAGATTGCTCTAAATTAACTCCATGCTCTTTTATGTTCTTCTAGTCCAGAGGTCAGTAAACTTTGTTCTGTAAAGAGCCACATAGTAAATATTTTAGCTTTTGCTGATCCTATGGTCTCTGTTGCAAGCACTCAACTAAACCTCTTATAGCACAAAAACAGTCATAAGCAATACAGTAAGAAATGAGTGTGGGTATGTTCAATAAACAAAAATGCATTAATTAAGAATAAAATTTGAATTTCATGTACTTTCCATGTGTCATGTATACTAGTTTTCTTCTTCAACATTTTCAACTACTTAAAAATGTAAAAGTTATTTTAATCTTTTGGTTGTATAGAAGCAGGCAGTGGGATGGACTTGGTTCATGCCCCATAGTTTACTAACCCTTATTCTAGTCAAACTTACATCACATGTTATGATTTAATTAACCAGTTTCCCATTGTCCTATAAACTCTCAGGACTTTTGCACTTCATCTGAATCGCTTTTTGGTTCTTTGTTATTAAATGAATAAATGAATGAATGAATGAATGAATGAACACATTGAGGAAAAATATGTTCATAATTGTGTGAATACTTCACACATGTCACTGGCAGACTCTAGAGCTGGAAAGTATGTTGTGCTATCTGATTAAGATGCTGCTATCCCAGAAGAGTCTTCAACTACTGCTTTGTAGGGAAGTATTATTGAATTTATGTTCATTCTCTGTGTTTATATGCAAGTTAAATTTTATTAATAAAACAGCATTCTCCCAGTGGAAAATGCTGAGAAAACTGTGGCAAGGAACAAAAAAGAGTGGAGTTCAAAACAAATTAGTCAATGGATTTGAAATGATGCACTGCATTGATTTGTCTAAGTTCTAAGAACCTATCAATTTAATTCTTTCAACGTAGCAAATTGCTCTTTTGCATTATTTTTCAGACTTTCCACAGGGAAAAACATACCAAGTGTGTGTGTGAGAGAGAGATTAGACTTTAATAGCCTACATGCCTTTTTAATTCTTTTATTTTTCTAATATAAAGGAGAACAATAGTATATTTCTAATGCTTTATCTCTGTTGATTAATGCTATTATATTCTTAGTTCCTTTCTGTCTCAAATCATTTATGTTTGATAAGGTTTTATTCTTTCTCTTAAATTAATGTAATGTGTCAAAGATATTTTCTCTTACTCTTCAATGAATATTAAAAATATGTTGAGAGAGAGAAACATTTAACCTTTGTTGGAATATCTTATCCTTGGGTATACTCATTGTTATAAAACCAATTTGTAAACGTGGTCTAGTTTTCCAAGAATGCTTTTCATGCATCTGGAATACTCACAGAAATGTTGTTATGTTCCCAACATCTTGGGAACAATTCTTTGTTTCAAATACCCAGCACATAAAGTATCCTGTGTCCTCCAATTATGTATCCTATAGACAGGTAGAAAATGCTCTAAAAACCTCATTCCAAAAGCCTTGTGCCTACACGATTGCCTCTAAAAGACAAACATTTTAGCTGAAACTTTTCAAAAAGCCACGCAACAAATTATACTTTTCTCTACATAATGCCTTTATAATTGTGTGAATTTCAATGATATATTTATATCTTTCTCTGTGTGATGATTTGTCAAAGAGATTAAAGTCTTCATCATGCCTAATGTATGTCTAAAATAAAGATGAAGTCAATAAAAGGGTTTAAATAAGACCAAAATATGAATGTCTTGAATAATTTCTAGACCTAGCAATGCCCCCCACTTTATGGAACACCTTAGGAAAACAGTGGAAAGGTAGGGTTTATAACCATTCTCTTCTCCGTACATGTCATCTGGCAAATATCATCATCCCAAATCATTTATAGGAATGGCCCAACTCAAGACTGATGAATGGGGGAGTGGTGATATACTGGCTTTGATTCATTGCCTGAGCTCTTCTGGCTCACCTTTTATCTCCCTTTCATTCTTTTTGACGTCTCCCTTGAGTTTTTATAATTCTTCTTTGGACTGTGCTTTTTTTCATGCTTAAAGATTTTATTTAAGTTCTAGTTAGTTAATATACAGTATAATATTAGTTTCAGGAGCAGAATTTAGTGATTCATCACTTATATGTAATACTCGGTGCTCATCACAACAAGTTCCATCCCTAATACCCGTCAGCCATTTAAACCATCTCCCTATCCACATCCCCTCCCCCAACTCTCAGTTTGCTCTTTATAGTTAAGAATGTTTTATGGTTTGGGTCATCTGGATGGCTCAGGTGGTTAAGCATCTGACTTGAGCTCAGGTCATGCTCTCACGGTCCATGAGTTTGAGCCCTGCACTGGGCTCTGTGCTGACATCTGAGTCTGGAGCCTGCTTCAGATTCTGTGTGTGTGTCTCTCTCTCTAACTCTCAAAAATGAATAAATGTTAAAAAAAAAATGGAAAGAAAAAAAGGATGATTTATGGTATGCTTCTCTTTTCCCCTCCATGTTCATCTGTTGTTTTTTTTCTTAAACTCCACATATGAATAAATCATATAGCATTTGCCTTTCTCTAATTGACTTATTTCGCTCAGTATAATACACTCTAGCTCCACCCACATCATTACAAATGGCAACATTTCATTCGTTTTATGGCTGAGTAATATTCCACTGTGTGTATATATATGACATCTTCTTTATCCATTGGTCAGTTTATTGTGGGATCCTGTTTCAAAACCTTCTTCAATAGGGCTGCCTGGGTGGCTCAATCGGTTAAACATCCGACTTAAACTCAAGTCATCAACTCAGGTTATGATCTCATGGTCCGTGGGTTCCAGCCCCACGTTGGGCTCTGTACTGACAGTTCAGAGCCTGGAGCCTGCTTCAGATTCTGTGTCTCCTTCTCTCTTTGCCCCTCCCCCACTCACACTCTGTCTCTCTCTGTCTCTCAAAAATGAATAAATGTTTAAAAAAATTGAAAAACGCCTTCATTTAATGTGTTGAAACAATTTTCTAAAAACAATTGCAGAGGGAAAGGAGGTAGAAGGTGGACAAAAGGAATTAAAATTAGTAGAAGATACAGACATCCAGTTATGGAATAAATAAATTACAAGGATGAAAGGTAAAGTGTAGGGAATACTGTCAATGGTACTGTAATAGCATTGTATGATGACAGATGGTAGCTACACTTGTGGTGAGCATAGTATAACATATAGAGTTGCCAAATCACTATGTTGTACATCTTAAACTAATGTAACATTATATGTCAAATATACTTCAATTATTTAATTTAAAAAACAAAACTAAATACAATTGCACATAATTTTCATCTTTTCTTTCTTCTATTTGCTATTCTTCATCTGCCATCCATTTATCTTTTACTTTCCTCTTCTTTTTTTGTAACAATATACAGATCTTGTATTGATTGCTTCGAGATTACTCATAGATGAAGAACTAATGATTTAGAGATTCATGTGCAAAGCAGTGTTCCAAGCTAAGAAGAATTCCCATCATGACCAAATACTTTTTGCCTTAGTTTTTAGTCTCCCTAGATAACAGAGATAGGCATATTATCATTTTTCACAATGAAAAGTCTGTCTTATTCCCAATGCCAAATGAACACATTCATACAATTCCTTGGTTTGCAACCTCATACTGATCATCATAGCTAAACCTGCTCCAAGTAAGCTCCTACCATCAACCAGCAGACTATATTCTCTTTCTTATAAACACATGATTTACAACTTGCTTTTCATGGTAAGCCTTTCACCTGTGAGAAATATGCATCAGTAGGCATTTTCTATTATAAGACGCACTAGAAATTTCTTTTGATTTCTACCCGTAGGAAATTAAAGATGATGTTCCTTTGCCAAATCTCCCTAATTTATGGTTTAACATTAAAAAATATGTTAGATGTCTTCTAAATTACATTTATTTCTCTTTTTCTCTTCTTTTTAAATAATTTCCTCTAAAAGCAGACATGCCAAATTAACACTACCATTAAACTGGAAGTCTTCCACTCAGCTCTTCTGACACAAATGTTAGTGTTATTTTGTCAAATTTTCAACTTCTTTTGGATATTATTGACTATTATCTTTCAAAAGAATGTTACATTTCCAGCTTTTTGAAAGTCCAGAATATGCCTCTGAGATTATAGTAGTAAAATACATATTAAAATGCATCCACAAACTCTGATCATATATTCTCTTTTCTTGGAAGATTTTTAAAACTTTATAGAAAAGTAATAAACAGATGTATAGCATATATTTAAAATGTACAACATATGATTTGATATATAGAGAGAGACATTATGGAATGTTTACCAAGATGATAATAATTAACTAATCCATCATCTCATAGTTAATTCTGTGTGTGTGTGTGTGTGTGTGTGTGTGTGTGTGTGTGTGGTGAGAACTTCTAAGACCTACTCTCAGCAAGTTTCAAGTATGTAATACTATATTATTAACTATAGTCACCATATTGTACATTAAATACTCAGAACTTATTCTTCACATAACTGAAAAGTTTTATCCTTTGATCTACATCACCCTATTCCCCCTTATCCCCAGCCATGGTAACCATGATTATATTTTGTGTTTCTATGAAATCAGCTAGTTTTTGTTGTTGTTGTTGTTGTTTTAAGGTTCTTCATGTAAGTGATACACTACAGTAGTTATTCTTTTTCTGTCTGGCTTATTTCATTAGCATAATACTCTTCAGGTTCATCCATGTTGTCACAAATGACGGAATTTACTTCTTTTGTTATTGCTGAATAATATATATATATATACTTATATGTATACATATATACATGTATAATGTATAGATATTTCATTGTGTATATATGGCACATTTTCTCTATCCATTCATCTGTCAATGTAAAATTTGATAGTTCCTATATATTGGCGATTGTGAAAACTGCTGCAACGCACATGGAAGTACAGATATCTCTTCAGGATATTTTGTTTCCTTTGGATATATAATCAGAAGTAGTATTTCTGACTATATAGTAGTTCAATTTTTAGTTTTTTAAAAAACTACCATACTGTTTTTCATAGTGGTTACAACAATTTACATTCTCATGTTATGTCAGATATTTGTTTTGTCATTTTCTAGATTTTTTTTTAAATGAGGTGAGCTTCACAGAACATGCACTTAACCATTTTAATGTGAGCAACTCAGTGCCATTTAGTAAACTCAATATCCAGCCAACACCCCTATCCAAACAAAACTTCTTCATTACTCCTCAAAAAAAAAACCAAACAATTCTGTATTCATTAAATAGTCACTACTCATTTCCCCCTTACTCTCCAGATTCTAGGAACATCAATCTGCTTCCTGTGCCTATGGATTTGTCTATTTTGCATATTTATGTAAATGAAGTTGTATAATTATATTATTTTAAAAATATATTTTGAAAATGATTTGATGAAAATGGTGTCAAAATGGATGTTAGAATCCCTAGATTTAACTCTTTATTCTTCCACATAAATTTACACAAATGATGACTTCATCAAAATTTAATTTCTTTTCAGCTTGAAAACTGTATACCCATTAATTAATAATCTACCATTTGTAGACACCCAGTGCCCTTGAGCTCTCTATTGGTAGAAACATAACATTAAGCAAGTTTCTTAAAAATGTTCTTAGTCTTTACATAAAATGTTGTCATTTATTCCTGTATTAGATTGAAAAAGTAAATTAACAAATGATGGTCACATCATTACTTTCATGGCATACAGTATTAAAATAGTTCTGAGGTAAGTCAGCAACTCCATGAAACATAATCACATTTGTGGAGGAGTCCCAGAAGAATAAGAGAAAGCAAAGCAGGCAGAAAATTTACTTTAAAACATTGCTCAAAATCTCCCTAATCTGAGGAAAGAAACAGATATCCAGATTGAGTAAGCACACAGAACTCCCATCAAAATCAACAAAAAGCTGGCCAACACCAAGACATATTGTAATTAAATTTGCAAAAATCTTAAAAGCAGCAAGACAAAAGTAGTCCTTAACCTATAAGAGAAAACTCATATGGGTAGCTAGAGATTTCTCAACAGAAAACTGGCAAGGAAGAAGACTACGACATGATATATTCAATGTGCTGCATGGGAAAAATCTGAAGCCAAGAATACTCTATCCAGCAGGGCTATCATTCAGAATAGGAGGAGAGATAAAGAGGTTTCCAGGCAAACAAAAACTAAAGGAGTTAGTAATCACTAAACCAGTCCTTCAAGAAATATTAAAGAGGACTCTGAGTACAAAGGAAATACCAAAAGTGACAAAGACAGAAAGGATCAGAGAAAAGGTCCAGAAACAACAAAACAAATAATAAAATGGTAATAAATACATATTTATCAATAATTACTTTGAATGTAAATGGACTAAATGCTCCAATTAAAAGACATGCAGTGTCCAAATGGATGAAAGTCAAGACTCATCTAAATGTTGCTTTCAAGTAATGCATTTTAGACCTAAAGATGCCTTCAGATATAAAGTGAGGGAAAGGAGAAACTTTTGTTTTTAGTTTCTCCAGTTTTTATTTAAATTCCATAACTGTAGTTAATGTACAGTGCAATATTACATTGGGGTATAAAATTAAGTGATTCAACATTTACATACAAAATTCAGTGCTCATCACAAGTGTGCTCCTTAATCCCCATCACCTTTAACCCATCCACCCATGAAAATGAGGGGTTAGAGAGACATTTAACACACAAATGAATGTCAAAAGAAGCTGAAGTAGCAATACTTATATGAGACAAATTAGACATCAAAACAAAAAGTTTAAAAAGAGATGAAAGGTAAAGCGGACAATCCAACAAGAAGAGATAACAATTGTAAATATTTATGCACCCAACATAAAGCACCCAAATATGTAAACAGTTCATAACAAACTTAAGAAAACTAATTGATGGACATTTACACTCTTTCCATGATTTGGCTATTGTTGAAAGTGCTTCTATGAACATTGGGGTACTGATGAATGGATCAAGAAGATGTCGTTTATCTATACAATGGAATACTACATGGCAATGAGAAAGAATGAAATCTGGCCATGTGTAGCAACATGGATGGTACTAGAGAGTGTTATGCTGAGCGAAATAAGTCAGGCAGAGAAGGACAAATATCATATGTTTTCACTTATAAGTGGAACAGGAGAAACTTAAAAGAAGACCATGGGGTAGGAGAAGGGAAGAAAATAGTTGGGGAGAGGGAGGGAGGCAAACCATGAGATTCTTGAATACTGAGAACTGAGGGCTGATGGGAATGAAGGAGAGGGGAAGGGGGTTGATAAGCATGGAGGAGGACACTTGTTGGGATGAGCCCTGGGTATTATATGGAAACCAACCTGACAATAAATTATGAAAGAAAAAACAAACTAATTGATAATAATACAAAACTAGTAGGGCACTTTAAAGCCCAACTTATACTGACTAAATACAAAATAAACAAGGAAACAATTGCTTCAAATGACACACTGGACCAGAAGGATTTAACAGAAAAATTCAGAACATTCTTTCCTAAAACAGTGGAATACACATTCTTTTCAAGTGCACATGGAGCATCCTCCAGAATAGATCACATATTTAGGTCACAAAATGGCCTCAACAAATACAAAAAGATTATTATTATGACAAAGTATATGCCAACAAACTGGACAACCTGGAAGAGATGGATAAATTTCTAGAAACATATAAACTACCAAAACTTGGTAATAAACAAGGAAGAAATAGAAATAAAAAGCTTGAACAGACTGATAGCCAGCAAAGAAATTGAATCAGTAATCAAAAATCTCCCAACAAACAAAACACCAGGGCTAGATAGCTTTCCAGGAATTTCTATCAAACCTTTAGAGAGGCGTTAATACTATTCCTCTCAAGCTATTCCAAAAAATAGAAAAGGAAAGAAAAGTTCCAAACTCATTCTATGTGGTCAGCATTACCCTAATTCCAAACTAAGACAAAGACTCCGCTAGAAAAGAGAACTACAGGCCAAAATACCTGATGAACATAAATCTAAATATTCACAACAAAATACTAACAAATAGAATCTAACAGTACATTAAAAGAATCATTCACCACAATCAAGTGGGATTTATTTATGGGATGAAAGGGTGGTTCAATATCACAAATCAATCAATGTGATAACACCACATTAATAAAAGAAAAGAACCATAGGAGCATTTCAATAGATGGACAGAGAGTATTTGACAAAGTACAACATACATTCATGATAAAAACCTCAATAAAGTGGGGACGGATGGAACATAACATAATAAAGTCCATATATGAAAACTGTTGGAGACTGAAACTGCACACGTCATCCCTGATGGCAAGGCCCAGGGAAAAACCTGTGGGAAAGGACTGCAAGGCAGTCAGAAGAACCCCCTGAAGAATTCTTCTTCTCTGCTTAGTCTGTGCCTTTACTGTCACTTCTGCTGTTAGTCTATTCTAGGGTTAATATGAAACCAGAATCACCCAAAGTTCCCCCTCTTCCTCCAAAATGGAATGTACCTAAATATCATGCCCATCCCCTCAATCAGATGTTGTCTAATGAATATTGTAGCAATTAGCAAAATTGGAGACAGTCCAATAAGCATGGAGTCTATAAGAGACCTAGAATTCATTTTAATTGTATGGGTCTAATTGCCAGTAAGAATACATATTATGCCATAAGCAGAGACGAAAACAAGACTTACTAGTTTTGGACGACTTTCTCAGAAAAGTGTTAGAGAAATATTTGCCTGCTGACCTCAAGACTGTGAGACAACTTATGGATTGTTCTGGCCAGAGAATGAGATTGGTAAATGAAGAGACCCAATTCTAGTTGATCCATGTAAAACATTTCCATACCTCCTCTATGATAAATGTCAACATTGTTCTTTCTTAGTAAGGGGTTCTGAGACTCTATTACCCATAACCGCGGGTACAAGCATATCCTGTTTTTGCATGCCCACTGAATTTAAACAATCAAAGGGCACTTTGTTTTCATGCATTCAGGAAATATGCTTCACTTATTTCCTGCCATGTGTAGTAAAGAATATGTAGAACTTTGTTATGACTACCTGGTTAAATTTTATCAATTTAAGTAGAAATCTTGTACTGTGAAATCACTGTTGCTAAGAACATTTAGAAATATTAAATCCCATGACTGTTTTCAAAAAATGTAAATTGTTTAAGCATGATTGTTTGGATTTGCTATATAAAAACTCTAAGCTGGAAAATAAATTTCAGCAGGCCACCTGAAGAGTCTGGCTCCATGTCTTCTTAGCCAACTCCAACCATCACTCTCCGGGTCAACCTGGCTTGCAGAGGCCTGCAGAAAACCCCACAACTTATTCCATCCTCAGTGAGAAAAACTCAAAGCTTTTTTTCTATCATCAGGAACAAAACAGGGATGCCCACTCTCACCACTGATATTTAACATAGTACTGGAAATCCTAGCCTCAGCAATCAGATAACCAAAAGAAATAAAAGGCATTGAAATTAGCAAGGAAGATTACAGATGACAAGATACTCTTAGAAAACCCAAAAGACTCCACCAAAAAATTGCTAGAACTGATATGAATTCAGTAAATTTACAGGATACAATATCAATGTACAGAAATCTGTTGCATTACCATACACCAATAATGAAGCAGCAAAAAGAGAAAACAAAGACTCACTCTCAGTTATAATTGCATCAAATACCATGAGACATCTAGGAATAAACCTAATCAAAGTGGTGAAAGATTGATTCTGAAAGCTATAAAACACTGATAAACGAAATTGAGGGACACATGAGTGGCTCAGTCAGTTAAACATGTGACTCTTGATTTTGAGTCAGGTCATGATCTCACAGTTTGTGGGATTGAGCCCCGCATCAGAATCTGGGCTGATGGCCCGGAGCGTGATTGGGATTCGCTCTCTCTCTCTCTCCCCCTCTGCCCTTCTTCCCTACTTGTATTCTCTCCCTCTCTTTAAATAAATAAACATTTTTAAAAAGATATTGAATATGACACAAAGAAATAGCAAAACATTCCAGGTTCATGAATTGGAAGAAAAAAGTTAACATGTCTATACTACCCAAAGCAATGTACACATTTAAGGCAATCCCTACCAAAATACCAGCAGCATTTTTGGGGCGCCTGGGTGGCTCAGTCAGTTAAGCATCCAACTTCGGCTCAGGTCATGATTTCACGGTTCATGGGTTCAAACCCTGCATTGGGCTCTGTCTGACAGCTAGCTCAGAGCCTGGAGCCTGTTTTGGCTTCTGTGTCTCCCTCTCTCTCTAACCCTCCCCTGTTCACACTGTCTCTCTCTATCTCTCAGAAATAAATAAAACATTTTTAAAAAATTAAAAAAAATACCAGCAGCATTTTTCACAGAGTGAGGACAAACATTAATAAAATGTGTATGGAACCACAAAAGACCCTATATAGCCAAAGCAGCCTTGAAAATCAAAAGCAAATATACAGAACTATGTCAACAATCCTCCTTATAAGTATCCTAAATATACTGAATTTTATAAAATAAAACGTTATATTAAAAATATTAATGACAGACACATTAGAGGTGTTGATTATAATCCCATTATTAATTGGATATTCCACTGTAAGTAAGGCTGGATTCCTTTGAGGACCAAAAAATTAAATAAAATGTATCCAGGTTATTGAGTCAAAACTTTTCAGCAAATGATGTTAAATTTACTTAGCTACAAAATTAATATTTGCCTCCTCCAAATCAAATCCTTTAAGATGCCAGTATTCAACCCTTTGAAGATGCCAGTGTTTAACGCTGCTATTCAGAAGTAGTCTGTTTTAGTAAATCTCTGTGCTTTCTTTTTATTAATAAAATGACCACAAATTGACATTTGAAAGAGTTTAACAAACTCAACCTCTAACAACTCTTCTCTTCAGAACTCAGAAAGAAGTTAATGATGTTTAAAATCATATGATAGCTTGGATGTAAGATTTTAAATCTTGCAACATATTACAGTCTACTTTATATTACAATTGTTGCAACTCATGCCTTATTTTCTCTACTAAGCTGAAGTCTCTGGGCCCAGGGTCATGCCTAACTCATTTTCACATAACCTGTGCTGCCTCCTTTGGAATTTAGCACATTATAGTCACTTAGAATTCACTAATTGATTTTCATGTTTGTGCCCTACTGAGTTCATAATGTTCAATAAACCTGTTACCAAGTTTTATATGGAATCTACCTAGGAGAGGAGCAAATTTTAAATTACAGTTTTAGATAAGCAATTTTGTAGTGGTATCAAGGAAGTTAAAAAAAAAAAAAACTTCTTAAACGCTGTAAGAACAAATCAGATCAGATCATTCACATTCCAAATTTCTGAAACCATCCTGATTATTGGCACTAGGGCATTTGAGTCCCAAGCTTCTTGATTTCAAGACTGAGCCATTGCTGCCTTAACTGGCAATAACTTAGGAGAAAAGGAAACCTTCTTATTCCTTTTCGTCAGCAGGACTTTACCATGAACGGCTTACTGTGAAGTCTATGTCCTTGTCCCTGTCCTTGTCCTTTATGGATGAGTTTGCAGTGACTTCCAGAGACCAGAGTTATGAATATATATTAAAGCAATTTTCTCATAAATGTTGTGCAAGTCAGATTTCAGTCACAGAGTTTAACTTATCCTTCTTTAGTTTTAGTTGTTGCTTTTCACACACATATGTACACACACACAAAGGGGCTTGCTGATGAAAAGACCATAAGTTAATACTGAAAAAGATAGGCTATAAATAATTTCAATCTATAAAGAATTCTTCTCTAGAACTGAGAAAGAAGCTGATAATCTTTAATGGCATATGACACTGTGATATAAGATTCTAATAGCATGTGGCATACTACAATCTATTTTATATTATAATTTTGAAACACAATGCCTTATTTCCTCTATTAGGCAAAATCTATTATGTCTAGTGCCCATCTTTTAAAAATCTACATCTTTTGTTTAGTGTATTGATTCAATCTAGCTAAGTTAAACTATCCTTCTCCAAATCTTCCTGTATGGTCCCAGGTGGGGTAAAGTTGGAAGACACAGTGAGCGAGTGCCATTTTGCTCTGAAGGCACCAGGGGCTCTTCAAATTCATTCTTTTGACCCTGATCTGCCTTCTTGCCTTGGGGCACTGGGAAGCAGTCAGACAGAATTCTTCCAGATTCCACTGGATTGCCTTCTTTAATAATGTCCCTGGACAGATTGGCCTGCAGCATTGAGGCAAAGGGTGCCTGCTCCTTCTCCAGGTCACCTTCATCATCGAAGCTGCAGGTGGTGAGTTGTGCAAATGTGTTAAGGAAACTTGACTCGAAATTGGAGTTGGGAAGTGATGGGGGAAGGATTCTCACATATGTCTCACATTTGGAGGCTTCCATAGTCCAGCAGGAAAAAGAAAGTTTTCCTCTCCCCTGGCAGCAGAAAGTTGTCCATGCCTGGAGCCAATGACAAGCCACTACCTCGAACTCTCATTTTCTTCTGACAAAACTTTATTCAAAATAACCCCTGCCAACTTTTCCTTTCTTTTATAAAAAGATGCTTCCCCTCCTTGTTCTCTGGACTTGCCTATGGTTTGCTATAGTTTGCTTGTCGCAAATTGCAATTCCTCCACTATTCCTGAATAAACTTGATTTTGCTCACCAATCACTTATATTTTTTCTTTTAAAAGACTGACAGTAAAAGACACAGCTTCTATTTTATCTTCACTGATCCCATTTTATCCTCACACTCCTTTAATTCATTGGAACTTTTTTTTGAGAGAGAGAAAGAGGAGGTACAAGTGAGAGAGAGAGAAAGAGAGAGAGAGAAGCAGGGTTCACCTGAAGCAGTGCTTGTGTTCACCTGGAATGGGGCTCAAGCTCACCCTCTGCAGTACTCAACATCACAAACTATGAAATCATGACCTGAACCAAAGTCAGATGCTTAATTGACTGATCTATCCAAGTGTGCTGGACCTTTTCTTCTTGACTGCAGTTTTACAGCAACTTCAGACCCACAATCAGATACAAAAGCAAAATTTTCCATACTGTTTTAAAATCTATGTTAAAATTCTACACTCATTAATAAATTCCATGTTTCATATCATTCATGGTGGTTCTACTTGCCTATTCAAGCCCGTAGTTTGCAAGCATAAGTTCTAATGCCCAAATATACTTTTCTAATACTGAAATATGCTAGTTTTGTACTACAATCACAGCCTTTTTAAAAAGGCCTACTAGTTCACTTAAAGGAAATTTATGAAAAAATACTATTTCATTTTTAAAAAATTTTAAATGTTTTTTATTTATTTCTGAGAGAGAGAGAGGCAGCATGAGCAGGGGAGGGGCAGAGAGAGAGGGAGACACAGAATCTGAAGACAGGCTCCAGGCTCTGAGCTGTCAGCACAGAACCCGACGTGGGGCTCAAACCCATGAAAGGTGAGATCATGACCTGAGCCAAAGTCGGATGCTTAACCGACTAAGTCACCCAGGTGCCCAGTAAAAATACTGTTTCTTAAAAAAAGCACAAATAATTAACAGACAAGCTCATATAGAAAAGTGAATTTCAGATAACATGAAAGTTTTAACTGAGAAATTCCTCAATGTCTATGTTATTCTTTATTTTCAAGCTAATTTTGCTTAGGTCTATCCTTAAGCTATGTTTTCATAAATACTCAAGGGAAATAAAATTTCTGATACTTGACCTGTTTTAAAATATCTTTGATCTCATGACTGTAATAATTTGGGTGGGGATAGAGTTCTTCATTTAAAATCATTATAACCTCAGAATGTTCAAGAGCTTGTGCAATTACCTTTCAATAAACATTCTTCTTTTAATGTTTTATATTTATTTTTGAGAAAGTGTGTGAGCAGGATGAGCAGAGAGAGTGGAGGACAGAGGACCCGAAGCACGCTCTGTGCTGAGAGCAATGAGCCCAATTCGGGGCTTGAACTCACAAACCATGAGATCATGATCTGAGCTGAAGTCGGACACTCAACTGACTTAGCCACCCAGGTGCCTCTTATAAATATTCTTAATGGTGAAAATAATAGTGTAAGTCTTTTTGTCATTGTGGTTTCCCTATATGTTGCCTTGAAGTCACTCAGAATTCTCTTTCCTTCCTTGGTATCGTAAATTCTTACTATGATTTGTAGGGTGTATCTCTATTTACTCTTCCTTGCCATTTGATAGGCTCTTTCAATTAAAGGTCCTGTCTTTAGGATGTTTTCTTCCTTTATTAATTTATTTAATAATTATTTTCCTTTTTTTTTACCTCTATATCTTCTTTTTGGAATTTTTAATATTTAGCTATTTGATGTCTCAAATTACACATTTAATTATTTTATCTTTCCTTCCATATTTTCCATGACTGTTGGTTCTTACTCTGGAAGATTTACTCAACACTTGTTCTAACTCTTTTTAGGTTCTAAAGAACTTTTTAAAATTTTCTTCCTGTTTAACCTACTGAAAGAAGATATATCTTGCAAATGATATGTTTGATAAGGGGTTAGTATCCAAAATATATATAGAACTTATCAAACTCAACACCAAGAATTCAAATAATACAGTTAAAAAATGGACAGAGGACCCGAATAAACATTTTTTCTAAAGAAGACATACATTTGGCCAATAGACACATAAAAAGATGTTCAACATCACTAATCATGAGAAATGCAAATCAAAACCACAATGAGCTAGAACCTCACACCCCTCAGAATGGCTAGTATCAAAGACAAGAAATAACAAGTGTTACTGAAAATGTAGAGAAAAGGGAATCCTTGTGCACTGTGAGTAGGAATGTAAATTGATGCAACCACTGAGGAAAAGAGTATGGAGGTCCCTCAAAAAATTAAAAATAGAAATACTATGGGGCGCCTGGGTGGCTTAGTCGGTTAAGCGTCCGACTTTCGCTTAGGTCATGATCTCGCGGTTCGTGGGTTCGAGCCCCGTGTCGGGCTCTGTGCTGACTGCCAGCTCAGAGCCTGGAGCCTCTTTCAGAGTCTGTGACTCCCTCTCTCTCTGACCCTCCCCTGCTCACGCTGTCTCTCTCTCTCTCTCCTAAAAATAAATAAAACATTAAAAAAAAATAGAAATACTATGTGATCCAGTAATTCTGCTACTGTGTACTTACCCAAAGAAAACTAAAGCACTAAATCCAAAAGATATAAGCACCCCTATGTTTATTGCAATATTATGTATAATAGCCAAGATATGGAAGAAACCCAAGTGTCCATCCATACATAAACGGATAAAGAAGATGTGATAAATAAATACACAATGAAATATAACTCAGCCCTAAAAGTGAATGAGATCTTGCCATTTGCAACAACATGGATGCACACAGAAGGTATTATGCTAAATTAATTAAGTCAGACAGAGATTTCAGTTATGTTAATTAAGTCAGACCATATGATTTCACTTATACATGGAATTTTTTTAAAAAAAGAAGAACAAATGAACAAATAAACAGATTCTTAAATAGGGAGAACAAATTGGTGGTTGCCAGGAGGAAGGTGTGTTGGGGGAGGGGCAAAATAGTAAAAGGGATTCAGATACGCAAACTTCCAGTTATAAAATAAGTCCCAGAGATGAAAAGTACAGCAGAGGAAATATAGTCAATAATAGTGGTGACAATGGTGACTACACTTAATGTGGTGAGCACTAAGCAATGTATAGAATTGTGGAATCACTATGTTGTACACCTGAAACTAATATAACATTGAATGTCAACAATACTTCAATAATAAATTAAATTTTTTTCTTCCTGTTACTTTTTATGATACTTCTTTATAGGTATTCAGGATCTTTTCTAATCTCACTCAGGATGTTAATCAGTTTTTTAGGCTTATATTTTGCTCCATCACATAGACTTGTTTCCTTCAGAATTAGATATTCCCTTTTGTTTTATTTGTTTTTAAACTTATGCATTCATAAGTTTTCCTTAGAATTTTGTATTCTTCAGTTTTTATGTGCTATAGACTGAATGCTTATGTCCCATCCCCCCCAAACACATATGTTGAAATCCTAACCCACAATATGATGGTATTAGAGAGTGGGGTCTTTGGAAGATAATTAGATCATGGGGTGGGGCTCTCATGAATGGGATTAGTGCCTTTATAAGAAGAGACCTCAAAGTCTGATTCTGCTATGTTACATGTGAAGATACAATAAGAAGAAAAAGATCTGCTAATGAAGAAGTGTGTTCTCACTAGACACTGAATCTACTGGCACCTTGATGTTGGACTCCTCAGCCTCCAAAACTGTGAGATATAAACGTTGTTTAACCCACCCAGTCTATGATATTCTGTTATGGCAGCACAAATTGACTAAGACACCACTAACACTTGAGAGTGAAAGAAAACAAAATCTACCCAGATGCTACATAGATATAAGTAAATTCACTGAAAAGTACATTTTACCTGAGCATGACTACAAGCTAGCCGCTATTACACATGGAGTACCCAAACTGCCATCAGAAGCAGAGAAAGACTTAACCTGATGGTACCAATGCTAGCTTAAGGGGCCCTAGTTTCCCTGGAGATATATATATATATATATATATTTTTTTTTTTTTTTTTAAATAGTTCTTTTCAGAAAAAGCTTGCTTTACTGATTTGTCTTCATTAAAATATAGTTTCAACAGGGGCACCTGGGTGGCTCAGTCAGTTAAGTGTCCAACTTCAGCTCAGGTCATGATCTTGTGGTTTGTGGGTTCGAGTCCTGCGTCCGGCTCTGTGCTGAGAGCTTGGAGCCTGGAACCTGCTTCGAATCCTGTATCTCTCCCTCTCTTTGTCCCTCCCCTACTCATGCTCTGTCTCTTTCTTTCTCTCAAAAATAAACATTATAAGCAAACAAAAATTAAATAGAATGTAGTTTCAACATTAAGTTCCAATTTGATTACAGCTATTCTAGCCATTACATCTGTAATCCAACCTGGCATAAGAAGGAAGAGAGGAGAAAGACACACCTCTCACTAACATGCACACCAAGAAATTACATATACCACCTTCATTTACATCTCACTGACCACATGTCTTCACATGGCCATACCTTACTAAAAGAAGGCTGGTAATTTAGTAATTACTGGTCAGCTAAATTTCAGGGATGTCATTGATGATGAAGAAAGGGAAATGGCTATTAGAACGTAATTTCTAATTGCTATCACATCAAAGAACTAATGATTATAAGCAATTAGGAAGTGTAGGAAAAAATAAATTAACATTTAAAAAATATCCAGCATAAATTGCATATTCATGTCCCAGAAAATTACATAAATGGTATCTCAATCAATCTTTACAGCAACTCTGCATCAAAAGTATTACCGTTCACAATCAATAAGTGTTACCTTGATTTGAAAATGTTAGGTAGTCTGATTCTTTTAGGTTTTTATTTTTATTTTTAGAAGCATAGAAAGCAGGGAAGAGGGGCAGAAGAAGAGAAAGAAAAAATCTTACACAGGCTTCACACTCGGTACAGAGCCCCATATGGGGGACGATCTCACAGCCTTGGAATCATGACCTGAGCTGAAATCAAGAGTCAGATACTCAACTGACTGAGCTACCCCAGCACCCCAGACAGTCTGATTCTTAACCCTATATTCATTTTCATGTGACAGATTTTAGTCCAGCATTCAGACATTTAAAATATTAGAAAAAAAGATGAAAATATTTGTAAACTACCTCAGTTGAATGTATGTTCTACTTAACCAAACATACACTATGATACCATGACAATATCTTAAACCATATTCCCATCAAGTAACACTCCTATACACATATTTACATAGTTTAATTCAGGACATATGACAATGCAAAATAATACTGACTATATTCAGGTAAGATGCATATTTTATTCCAATTATATATGAAAACATAAATTTGCTTATTGACAAAATCTGTCTTGGATATTAAAATTCACAGAAATATGATTTCTTGAAAAGATGTACAAATGGAAAATTCTGTTATGAAAAATGCAAGTTTGAAATGTAGGCATGTATTTCAATACCTTCATTTAGTATCCAGTCTTTTTAATGTTTTTCTTTTTTTAAGTTTTTAATTAAATACCAGTTAGTTAACATACAGTGCAATATTAGTTTGTTGTTATGATACAGTGATTCAGTATTTCCATATAACACCCAGTGCTCATCACAACAAATGCACTCCTTAACCCCCATCATAAGGCAAATATTTTTATTCTTAAAAAAGCTTTCTGCATACATATCTACATAAATCATATTAAAAATACTGCCATATACTTCCCTCTTACGACTGCTTTTGCTGTATCCTAAAGGTTTTGGACTGTACTGTTTTCATTTTCTTTATTTCAATGCATTTTAAAAAATTTCTTCTTTGATATCCTATATGACCCATTCATTCTATAGGAGGATATTCTTTAACTTCTACGTATTTGTGGTCTTTCAAATTTTTTTCTTATGGTTCACTTCAAGTTTCATAGCATCCTGGTTAGAGAGTATGCGTGGTATGTTCTCAACCTTTTTGTACTTGTTGAGGCCTAATTTGTCACCTAGAATGTAATCTATTCTGGAGAATGTCCCATATCCGAAGAATTTTTAAATTTGAACTGCAGTTAAATTAAATGCTTCAAGTAGTCCACAATGTCAAAATAAAGATTTGGGGTTAGTTACTTGCTAAGTATATTTAAAACATATAAAAATTAAATTTTCTTTAGAAAATACCCCTGAATCATACAAAAAGAAAAACTGTGTAGTAGATTTTTTTTCCCATTTCTGCTATTCAACACTGGTTTGTCATGACAGCGTCTTCTCTTCCCACATGAGTTTTGGCATGAATAAAATAAAGTTAATCCAGAAAAAGCATAAAACTTTAGATGTTTACATAAAAAATTAGAGATCTAAAATAATTGAGCATGAGAGTCTCAGAACAGTGATAAAGTGCAATTTTCAAGTATTCAAGAAGAATATTTATGTAAGAGATGAAAGGAAGAAATAAAACCCTTGTGTGAGTTGAGGTAAAAGTTATATAAAAATTGTACATATTCAACCATCATTAATGGTACTGCCATATTTGGAGCACTTTTTAAAAAAATAATAATTCAATGCATTTAAGGAAACATATTCTTAAGTCTTTATTAAAATTAAAAACAATCTAAAACTTTGACTTTTATATCAAATAGCTGAAATTACTCTTTTTTTTTGGTCAATTTCCTTACTGACCTTTAGAAAAGTCTATATACCGTTAAATATAGGTGCAGTATTAATTCTCCTTTAGTAAGTAAAAGAAAAGAAGTGGAGTGTTATCAGGAGCAATACAACCTATAGAAGATAAACTTCAGAGGTCTACAGTTTCTTGAATTAGTTGTAAAAGTGAAAAACACAAGACATAATTCTGCACACATTGCTATTCTTTTATCTTGATTCTGAGACAGCCCATATATGTAATCGCTTACTAATTAGCACCTGACTGTATATCGTCAATTCTAAAACAAATATTAGGGGGCCTGGGTGGCTCAGTCGGTTGAGTGGCTGAGATCAGCTCAGGTCATGATCTCATGGTTCGTGGGCTCAAGCCCCACATCAGGCTCTGGCCCCGCGTCCGGCTCTGTGCTGACAGCTAGCTTAGAGCCTGGAGCCTGTTTCAGATTCTGTATCTCCCTCTTTCTCTGACCCTCCCCTGGTCATGCTGTCTCTCTCTCACTCTCTCTCTCTCAGAAATAAATTTAAAAAATTAAAAAAAATTAAAACAGTGTTACATTCAACAAACTAGTTGAAATTACACAAAGCCATTGATGTATAGCATTAAATATGCTCTTAACAAATAATTTACTTAATTTAATACTGTCATTTATTATAATTTTGTTTTCTTTGCTTCCTTTGGAAATGCTATGTGTTATTAATCATAAATACTATACTAAAAGGATTTCTAGCCCGAAAATATAAGAAGCGTTGATAGTTATACCTCTTAGAAGAAACTACCTTTTTGTTCTTGTGTTTAAGAATATAGCACTTTAAAAACAGATGTAATAAATCTGAAAACAAGCTGATCATTTTCACATCATGACTTGCATGTTCAAACATTAAGGAAAAGTTCTCAGATTAATGAAATCTCTCCCCTTTAAGCACTCAAGATACTTTACAAGTACTCTCATTAAACATTATATTATCCTTGTGTGGAAGACGATGGGTATGATAATGACATTTCTTTTAAGGTAAAAATAATCCAGTCGAAGGGATTCTAAATGATGCATTCTTCTCAGACTGCAAATCAGAATTGGAATTAAGATAAACCTCATTGACTTCTAGTTTGTTTTATTTTGTTTTGTTTCAGTCCATTTAACTCTTGACACCTTGTAAATTTGATTATTGATCCATAATTTTCTGGTATAATTATTTTTAGTCATTTTTTATCTCCTCAAATGATCATGAAAAATAAAATGAGGTTAAATTTGAAAAACGTTATTTTGATGTATTATGGGTGGTATTTTCACTGTTTGTGAATACAGATATAAAGGATGGATATTATATATATATATAACAAAACTTTGATCATACTCTAATATTTTTTCAAGAAAAATGTGTCCAAGTTACCATTTTAACATTATAATGAAGTAATAATTGACGTCCATATCATTAGTCAGGGAAACTATTGTTTATTCAGTAGCTATGAATAAGGTGGAGAATTTTTAATTTGTACATTACATGAAACAAAAAGGAATCAGTTAACAATGGCTTTGGTTTCGGGCTTTCCAGGGACACAGTTACTGATATATTTCATATTTCAAAGGGTTTCAACAAAGGTACAAATAATACTACCATTTTCTATGAGTACTGGGTACTTACAGAGCATTCAATCCCACAATTTTTTGGATTGAAATAATGGTAAGTGTAGTGTAAGTACACTGTTTCAGTCATTTATCAGTCCAAGGCTGCATAATACTATAGAGTCCTTGACATGAAATACTATCAAGGAACTTGTACAGATATACTTATATGACAGGTAAACAAAATTCATCAGGTTTTATATATATTTCTTGATCTGGCTTCTGAAGGTTCAGATTAATGTGCTGTTCATATTGATGTTTCTGAACTAAGGAATAAAACTTTGCTGCTCTTAATATAAAATACAAAACAAACAAAAATGCACCAAAAAAAACCTTTAACCTTTACTTTTTACATAATTCATCAAAAATACTGATATTAATACTGAAATTTTCATGTGATCTCAGAACACTTATATTCTGTTATATTGGGTTTATATATAAACCTGCCTCTCTGCACTGTAATTCACTAAAATGGGGAATTACAGAGATCTTCAATGACATAGGTTTTAATGTTGCTATATCAACAGCCTTTAGCAAGTCCCTGAATGACTGGTTTGATAACCAAAATTACACATTAATAGCTGAACATCCTAGTTTCTAGCAAGGGCATATGTTTGCTGGTGAAGTTCTCAAATATTCAGAACTTTTCTGGAATGCTTATTTTAGGAAGTATTTTTCTTTTTTTTTCCCTCAAATTCACCATTACTATTTGTCTCTCTCAGGCTTGTCCCAAAGAATAGGGTCAATAAATTCCAACCTTTTCTCTTAAACTTCAGGTCTGCAATATTTTAGTAATGCAAATCTAAGATACTAGTAATCATGATTATATATACTCCCATTAATTTAATTTCCACTGGAAAGTAAGAGTTGATCATTGCTATCTAATTTAAATATATATGTACACATATATATGTGTATATGTATTATACACATGTATAAAAATATGTAATATATGTAAAATATGTAAAAATTTAAGACATTAGCAACCTCTATGAGTTTCAAGAATTTGCATTTTCTTGACTGCTACTGAATTGGAGCACCATCTAATATATACATTCTGGTAAAATGTATATACTATATATTGCCCATGTATTTAATGGGTTATTATCTTTTTCTTACCAATAGGTAATGTTCCTCATATATTGCCATTATCAGTCCTTCGCCTCTAGCTTTATGACTATTTCCATTGCCATCTCCAACAAGCCCCATCTTTATATCTTTGCTAGACCCAAAATTCATCCATTTCGAATCTTAATGCCCAGTGTTAGAGACCAGTAATTGTGCTGCCTTGCTGTGAATTACAGTCCCAAAATCAGCTTCCCAAATGAGTTGCTGCTAAAGAAGTATTTCTCAAAATAGACCATTAACTCATTTCCCTTGCTGAAAACAGAGTAATATTTTAATGCAAGTCTGAGCATGATGATCTATTTTAAAATCCCTCAATGGCTTTCCATTGTTATTATGATAAAGGACCAAATTCACAATTGTTCACAAATTCTGACTCAATCTATTCCCCTCCATAATGCTTCCGCTTCTCACAGAAATCTTTTCTTTATTCTTGAGTCTACCACCTGCTCCCTTCCCTTCAGAGTTGCTTTTCTTCCAACTCCCTTACTTAAACTACCAACTTAAATACCACTTTCTCAAAGAAGGCTTCATTCCTCTCTCAAACTGGGTCGGTACTTCACTAAAGTCTCTCAGAACACTCCTCTTAAGACTTTCTTATCTCAACTGGGATTGCCTACTCATTCATGCAGTATCTTTTAGTGAATTTTGTTTCTTTTAGGCTGTCATTATGAGGGCATGAACATCACCTGTCTTGTACATTCTTGAAGTCTCTTTTGCTACTATGAAGTTTAGTACATACGGTCAGTACTCAATGGAATAAATAAAAGGATAGTCAATGTTATGCAACAAAATGTCATAACAGATTAAAGAGTTTTCTCTACTGCATGAATGTCGAAGAGACTTAATATTCAAATTTTTACTTTGACTTTCAAAGGGAAGGGAAATAATGTAAGCCTACATTTCCTTGACTGCAATTCCAAAAGCCAAAAATGAAATCAAAACTGCTTTGCCATAACTGACTAGGTAATAAGATCTGGCCTTGACTGAGGTGAGGAAATCTATAGGCTTTGTATAACATTTAGTGTGGATATTCATACACGGGAGTAGGGAACTGTCTCATATATAGTATACAAACTGCATTCTCTTTCAAAAATCAAAGAAAATAGCCTGATTCAAACTAACTTGTCTCACCCTCGAAAGTTTTAGTTAAGATATTTTGGGGCTGCACATAGAATTGTGTAACCTTGTTTACGGGGAGTCCTTTTTTTCCCCATCCATTCATCTTACTCTTTTCAAGTGCTCCAAGGAATAAGTCTTAGGGAAACTGAAAAGACTGAAGATGATGTGGAGAATAAAAAAGGGGAGGGCAGGATTGAAACAGGATCAGATTCCTTCAACTGTAACTCCTGAATCAGGGAGGCGGGTAGACTTAGCCTTTTCCATCAGGTTGTGACATTCTGCCTCTGTGCTTTGATTGACGGAGATCCTTTTGTTTTTATTCTTTGTGATTTCTGGCAGGTTGTTCATCAATAACACCATTTTCTTGTATTATACTACATTTACTTTACTTGAAATATTTTCATGAGAATTTCAAAGGGAAAATGTGGAAAATGAATTAGTAACAGTGAGGTTTCACCATCTATATTCAGAATCTATTTAATATAGTAATCTGATTTTCTAACCTGGAATAGGCATTTGATAGTCATTATTAATCTAATATAAAATTTAATAGACACCTATTGATAAAGTTATCTTTCCTTTACAAATATCTCCTCTTTCCCAACTATCTGATAGATGCATTGCATTCTGTATTTCCTTTTTTTTTCCAGCAAAATATGTAGCAGGTATTATCTCCATGTCTACAGATAAGGAAATTAAAAGTCAGAAAGATTGGCTGACTTTCCTAATGTTGTACTACATGGAGCTTCAACTGGAACAGAGGATATTGTGACTTCAAAACCTATCTCACCTAAAAATACAATGATTCTTTTTCTATGGTAAAAGATAAAGGTAAAAAGATGACTTAAATATTAGAAAATGCAAGTGAGTCAAGTTCCAAGATCTGTTAACAGCAAATGGAATCATTCACCTGTATCGAATAATTTCATAAAGAAAATACTTAAGCAAAGAATGGACCATGAATCACCTATCATCACAGCCCATTGTAGATTAAGAGCTCAATACAAGTTATCAAATTTAACATAAGACGCAATGGTATAAAATGAATTGATCTGTAGGTATTGTTACAGAGTATGAGCTATATATTCAGACAGACTGTATGGATTTGAGTCCTACATCTGCTACTTTTCACCTCTGTAAATTGGTGAAGTTAATGTTCTGTTATTTTATTTGTAAACTCGGGGTAATAACTGTCCTTACATTATAGGATTGTTTTTAGGATTAAATGAAACAACAAAGAAAAGTCTTAAGACCATGATTAGCACCTAAAAGTATTAGCCACATTGTTAGATTTGGTCAATTTGGCTAGTCACTTAAGACATATACAGAATATGGAGTATCCATGACCCTTTATTAAAGCAACATCATTTTACCTAATCTGGGTCCTTCTAATGTAAATTTAAAACTAGCAAGACCATAGAAATTTATTTATGATAATTATTTGCTGTAATTATTAATGTGTACTCTAAATATTTTAGTCAATAAAACATCCTTATAACATTTTAAGTGACCATTTACCAAGGATTAATATGCATATATAAGGAAAAAATATATACAGATATAAAAAGTATTCACTTAATTTAATTAAAGAAAAACCTAAACATCTGATTTAGTAATCTTTATATCTATGTCCTGATAAAAAGCATTTGTTTACATTTAAGTTGGAATTATTTCAAATCATGCATAATACCAGGTTGAAATGTCTTCAGATAAATAGAATAAAGTAAAAGCAACATGGACATTTTACTAAATATTATATACAATGTTCGGATATAGTTTGAAATCAGCTTATCAAAATTTCTTATGTTTATTAAGCATTCTATTAAAGTGGTATGTTTCACACAAACTTTGATGCAGACTTAATTTAGATGAAGTTCAGTATTCTGCTATTTTGCAAAGACCTGCAAGTTCTTTGAAATTTGCCTTGTTTAGAAAATTATGCTATTTATCATCATTATATTGGAGGATCATGTGGAGTATGTGATGGTACCAAAAGTTACTAGAATTCAAGGGTATAGTTTAAAAAGAGGCCCTGCCCCTGAAATGACTGAGTTTCTTCATCTTTTCATTAAATTTAAGATTATTATCCATAATATGACTATTGCTGATAGTGCTGCTATAAATAATTGATGCATGTCCCCTTCAAGTCATCAATACTGTATCTTTTGGATAACTACTTAGAAGTGCAATTGCTGGTTCATCGGGTAGTTCTATTTTTCAAATTTTAAGGAACCTCCCTACTGTTTTCCAGAGTGGTTGCACCAGTTTGCATTCCTTCCAACAGTGCAAAAGGGTTCCCCTTTCTCCACATCCTTGCCAACATCTGTTGTTTCCTGAGTTGTTAATTTCAGCCATTCTGAAAGGTGTGAGGTAGTATCTCAGTGTAGTTTTGATTTCTATTTCCACGATGATGAGTGATGTTGAGCAACTTTTCATGTGTCTGTTTGTCATCTGGATGTCTCTTTGGAAAAGTGTCTATGCATGTCTGCTGCTCAATTTCTTCACTGGATTATTTGTTTTTTGGGTGATGAGTTTGGTAAGTTCCTTACAAATTTTGAATACTAACTCTTTATCCAATATGTCATTTGTAAATATCTTCTCCCATTCTGTTGGTTGCTTTTTAGTTTTGTTGACTGTTTCCTTTGCTGTGCAGAAGCTTTTTATCTTGATGAGGTCCCAATAGTTCATTTTCACTTTTATTTTCCTAGCCTCTGGAGACATGCCAAGTAAGAAGTTGCTGTGGCCAAGGTCAAAGAAGTTGATGCCTGATTTCTCCTGTGGGATTTTGATGGTTTCCTGTCTCACATTTAGGACTTTCATCCATTTTGAATTTATGTTTGTGTGTGGTGTAATAAAGTGGTCCAGTTCATTCTTCCGCATGTCACTGTCCAGTTTTCTCAGCACCATTTGTTGAAAAGACTGTCTTTTTTCCATTGGATACTCCTTCCTGCCTTGTAGAAGAACAGTTGATCATATTTTTATGGGTCTATTTCTGGGTTCTCTATTCTATTCCATTGATCTATGTGTCTGTTTTTGTGACAATACCATATAGTCTTGATGATTATAGTTTTGTAGTGCAGTCTGAAGTCTGGAATTGTGATGCCTCCAGCTTTGGGTTTCTTTTCAACATTACTTTGCTTATTTGGGGTCTTTTTTGATTTCATACAAATTTTTAGATTGTTTGTTATAGCTCTGTGAAGAATACTGGTGTTAATTTGATAGGGATTGCATTCAATGTGTATATTGCTTTGGGTAATACTGACATTTTAACAATATTTGTTCTTTCAATCCATGAACATAGAATGTTTTCCCATTTCCTTGTGTCATCTTCAAATTCTTTGATAAGTTTTCTAGAGTTTTCAGCATACAAATGTTTTAACTCTTTGGTTAGGTTTATTCCCAGGTATCTTATAGTTTTGGGGAATGATTCCTTGATTTCTCTTTCTGCTGCTTCATTATTGGTATATAGAAATATATCTGACTTCTGTACATTTATTTTATGTCCTGTGACTTGAAAGAGCCCAAATGTCTATCAACTGATGAAGGATAAAGAAAATGTGGTTATATATATGTACATATATATATTTGTACATGGAATACTATTTGGTGATCAAAAAGAATGAAATCTTGCCATTTGCAACACCACGGATAAAATTAAAGAGTATCATGCTAAGCGAAATAAGTCAGTCAGAGTAAGACAGATATCATATGACTTCACTCATATGTGGCATCTGAGAAACTGAACAGATGAACAAAAAGGGAAGGGAAGGAAAAACCAGATAATAACACAGAGGGAGGTGAACCACAAGAGACTCTTAATTACAGAAAACAAACTGAGGGTTGGTGGAAGATGGGTGGATGGATGAATTAAATGTGTGTTGAGCACTAAGTAGGGCACTTTTTTGGGATGAGCACTGGGTGTCATATGTAAGACATAAATCACTGGGTTCTAGCCAAGTCTACACTGTATGTTAACCAACTTGAATTTCAATTTAAAAACAGATTTAAACAATTACAGGAAGAAGTCTGGAAAGAAAACCTCCAAAAACATGGAGGTTAAAGAACACCCTTCTACATAATGAATGGGCCAATCAGGCAATTAGAGATGAAATTAAAAAATATATGGAAACAAATGAAAATGAAAACACAACAATTCAAAATCTATGGGATGCGGCCAAGGCAGTCCTAAGAGGAAAGTACATTGCTCTCCAGGCCTATTTCAAGAGATTAGAAAAAGCACAAGTCCAAAATCTAACAGCTCACCTAAAGGAGCTAGAGGCAGAGCAACAAGAACGCCCTAAACCCAGTAGAAGAAGAGAAATAGTAAAAATTAGAGCAGAAATAAACAACATAGAGACCAAAGAAACAATTGAACAGATCAATGAAACCAAGAGTTGGTTTTTTGAAAAAGTAAACAAAATTGACAAACCTCTAGCCAGGCTTATCAAAAAGAAAAGAGAGAGCACCCAAATAGACAAAATTATGAATGAAAATGGACTTATTACAACCAACCCCTCAGAAATACAAGCAATTATCAGGGAATACTATGAAAAATTATATGCCAACAAATTGGACAACTTAGAAGAAATGGACAAATTCCTAAACACACACTCACTACCAAAATTCACACGGGAAGAAATAGAAAACCTGAACAGACCCATAACGAGTGAAGAAATCGAATCAGTGATCAAAAATCTCCCAACAAATAAGAGCCCTGGACCTGATGGTTTCCCTGGGGAATTCTACCAGACATTTAAAACAGAATTAATCCCAATTCTTCTCAAGCTATTCCAAAAAATAGAAGTCGAAGGAAAACTCCCGGACTCATTTTATGAAGCCAGCATCACTCTGATTCCCAAGCCAGACAGAGATCCAACAAAAAAAGAGAACTATAGGCCAATATCCTTGATGAATACGGATGCAAAAATTCTCAACAAGATCCTTGCAAATCGAATCCAGCAGCATATCAAAAGAATCATCCACCAAGATCAAGTGGGATTCATTCCTGGGTTACAGGGCTGGTTCAACATTCGCAAATCAATCAATGTGATCCATCATATCAATAAAAGAAAAGATAAAAACCATATGATCCTGTCAATAGATGCAGAAAAAGCATTTGACAAAATACAGCATCCCTTCTTAATAAAGACTCTCGAGAAAGTTGGGATAGAAGGAACCTACTTAAACATCATCAAAGCCATCTATGAGAAGCCTTCAGCTAACATCATCCTCAACGGGGAAAAACTGAGAGCTTTCCCCCTGAGATCAGGAACACGACAGGGATGTCCACTCTCACCACTGTTGTTTAACATAGTGCTGGAAGTCCTAGCATCAGCCATCAGACAACAAAAGGAAATCAAAGGCATCAGAATTGGCAAAGAGGAAGTCAAACTTTCACTCTTCGCAGATGACATGATACTCTACATAGAAAACCCGACAGACTCCACCAGAAGCCTACTAGAACTGATCCAAGAATTCAGCCAAGTTGCAGGGTACAAAATCAACGTACAGAAATCGGTTGCATTTTTATACACCAATAATGAAGCAACAGAAAGAGAAATCAAGAAACTGATCCCATTCACAATTGCACAAAAAACCATAAAATACCTCGGAATAAACCTAACCAAGGATACAAGAGATCTGTATGATGAAAACTATAGAAAACTTATGAAGGAAATTGAAGAAGACACAAAGAAATGGAAAAACATTCCATGCTCATGGATAGGAAGAATAAATATAGTTAAGATGTCATTACTACCTAAAGCACTCTACACATTCAATGCAATTCCAATCAAAATTGCACCAGCATACTTCTCAAAACTAGAACAAACTATCCAAAAATTTGTATGGAACCACAAAAGACCCCGAATAGCCAAAGTAATACTGAAAAATAAAACCAAAACGGGAGGTATCACCATCCCAGACTTCAGCCTCTACTACAAAGCTGTCATCCTCAAGACAGTATGGTATTGGCACAAAAACAGACACATAGACCAATGGAACAGAATTGAGAACTCAGAAGTGGACCCAAAAGTATACAGCCAACTGATCTTTGACAAAGCAGGAAAGAATATCCAATGGAAAAAAGACAGCCTTTTTAACAGATGGTGTTGGGAGAACTGGACAGCAACATGCAGAAGAATGAAACTAGATCATTTTCTCACACCATGCACAAAAATCAACTCAAAATGGATAAAGGACCTGAACGTGAGACAGGAAACTATCAACACCCTAGAGGAGAAAGCAGGAAACAACCTCCTTGACCTCCACCGCAGCAACTTCTTACTTGACACATCCCCAAAAGCAAGGGAATCAAGAGCAAAAATAAACTGTTGGGACCTCATCAAGATTAAAAGCTTCTGCACAGCCAAGGAAACAACCCAGAAAATTAATAGGCAACCAACGGAATGGGAAAAGATAGTTGCAAATGACATATCAGATAAAGGGTTAATATCCAGAATCTATAAGGAACTCACCAAACTACACGCCCGAAAAACAAACAACCCAGTGAAGAAATGGGCAGAAGACATGAACAGACACTTCTCCAAAGAGGACATCCAGATGGCCAACAGACACATGAAACGATGCTCAGCATCCCTCCTCATCAGGGAAATACAAATCAAAACCACACTGAGATACCACCTCACGCCAGTCAGAGTGGCTAAAATGAGCAAATCAGAGAACTCTAGATGCTGGCGAGGATGTGGAGAAACGGGCACCCTCCTACACTGTTGGTGGGAATGTAAACTGGTACAGCCCCTCTGGAAAACAGTGTGGAGGTTCCTCAGGAAACTAACAATAGAACTCCCTTATGACCCAGCAATAGCACTGCTAGGAATTTACCCAAGGGATACAGAAATGCTGAGGCATAGGAGCACATGTACCCCAATGTTCATAGCAGCACTCTCCACAATAGCTAAAACATGGAAAGAGCCTAAGTGTCCATCAACAGATGAATGGATCAAGAAGATGTGGTTTATCTATACCATGGAATACTACATGGCAATGAGAAACAATGAAATCTGGCCATGTGTAGCAACATGGATGGACCTTGAGGGTGTTATGCTGAGCGAAATAAGTCAGGCAGAGAAGGACAAATATCATATGTTTGCACGTATAGGAGGATTAGGAGGAACTTGACGGAGGAACAAGGGGGAGAAGAAGGGCAGAAATGGTGGGGGAAAAGGAGAGAGGCAAACCATGAGAGATTCTTGAATGCTGACGAAAACTGAGGACTGATGGGTGGTGGGGGGAGGGGGGAGGGGCATGGAGGAGGGCACTTTGGGGATGAGCACTGAGTGTTATGTGGAAAATAATTTGACAATAAACTATTTGTAGAAAAAAAATAAAATAAATAAAAAATAAAAACAGATTTAAAAAAATTATTATCCATAGTAAAGGGGAAAATGTTAGATCATAACACAATATTTAGGTTATTTTAATTCTTCACAAAGATATCTTGACCTTGTTATCATATCTAATTTCAAATAAATTATTTAAAACATACTTCCTTATTATAGGACATAACTTTAGAATAAACTCATGTGATTACTTCAGACAAATCTGAGCTGCAGTTACCACATCTTAGATAAAAATTTACTTAATCAATCATTTCTCTTTCCATTTCCTCTCTCATTTTTTATTCATTCTTTCCTTCATTTATAAATATCTGAGTAGTTGTAAGGTGTTCTAGAATTCTGGGATACCTGACAGAAAGAAAGATACCTGGTGCTTTCATTCTATTGGGAATAAAAATAATACCTAATTAATATTAATTTAATACAGAACAAATAAGGTGTTAAGTATGGAGAATAATCTGTCTCTTCTCCCTACCCCCATAATTTTCTTTTTTGGTTTTCTGATAGTTTTCTTCATACAAACTTTTAAATTTGTAATTAGGTTTAGTTTTTTATGAACTGGAGCCAAGGAGCTATGTCATTTAGCTCCATATTTCTAGTCAGCATTTGAAGGAATAAAGTAATGAATGATGCAGAGTTGGCATTCAATTCTAGGACTGAAAGTAGGATTCTGTCCAAACAAGTACACATGCAAGAGTGATGTATTTTTACCTATCAAACCAGTATACTCTCTGTGTAATTTTTGATAGAGTCTAAAACAAAAGTAAGGATAAACCCAAAGTATAATTTATGCAATCCCATTAAAGTCTCACTCTTTATTTTGACAGTAGATGGTATTTTACATCAGACACCAAATTTAACAAGAATATGTTTCTTTTCATTATAGTACAGAGGATGTGAACAGCAGACTTGTCTGCAATTTGGAATTCAGCACTGTGTAGGTGAAATATCCTGTTTACAATGAATTGATATATTTATCAATACACATTCTATTGTGATTACCTAAAAGGTTGATTGGGTATCAACTTACCAGGAATTTTACTATGCCACATGCTTAATATTCCTATTACTATTTCCCCTTTGAGAAAGAAAAGCATACTCTATATTAATAGGCAAAATTTAATTAACGAATGGTGAGTTAGAAAATATACAATAAAATATGGGGAGCCTGGGTGTCTCAGTCAGTTAAGCGTTCAACTTTGGCTCAGGTCATGATCTCATGGTCCGTGGGTTCGAGCCCAGCGTCGGGCTCTGTGCTGACAGCTCAGAGCCCGGAGCCTGCTTTGGTTTCTGTGTCTCCCTCTCTCTCTGCCCCTCCCCGACTCACTCTCTGTCTCTGTCTCTCAAAATAAAATAAAGACATAAAAAAAAAAGAAAATATGCAATAAAATATGAAAGAGTTTTATAGCACCAACTTTTCTTCTCATCAGTTACCTCTATTTCTGTTCTATTCTCTACTTTGTGTTATTTATTTTCTATTATTGTCTAATCTTCATATTTATAGTCTTCTACCAGCTTTGGGATTAGTTTCCTTTCTTTTTCTAGTTCCTTGAGGAGTAGTTAGGTTATTGATTTGAGATCTTTTTTAATATAGGCTCATACAGCTATAAATTTCTCTGAGCATGCCTTTGCTGCATGCCATAAGTATTGGTATATTATGTATTCATTTACTTTCATTTATAAATATTTTCCATTTTCACTTGTGATCTCTTCATTGACCCACTGAATGTCTGAGAATACACTGTTTACCTTCCATATATATGAGAAATTTCCAATTTTCCTTCTATTACTCATTTTTAACACATTCTGTTGTGCTCCGAGAAGATATTTTGAAGGATGTTTATTTTTTAAATCTACTGAGACTTGTTCTGTGTAACATATGATCTGTTCTGGAGAATGTCCCATGTACACTTAAGAAAAATGTGTATTCAGCTGCCATTAGATAGAGGGTTCTATATATGTCCATTAGGTGTAGTTGCTTTCTGGTGCTGTTCAAGTCCTCTATTTTCTATTGATCCTCTGTGTAGATGTTGTATCCATTATGGAAAGTGATGTATTAGAGTCTTGACTCTTATTGTAGAACTATTTCTTCCTTTACTTCAGTCAGTGTTTAGTTCATATATTTTGGGATTCTGTTGTTTGTGCATGTATGTTTGTAATTATTATAGGAGTTGATAAATTGACCCCTTCATCAATATATAGTATCTTTTGCCTTTTGTAACAGTGCAGCCACCCTAACTCTCTTTTTGTTACTGCTATGGCATGGAATATCTTTTTCCATCCTTTCATGTTCACCCTATTTGTGTCTTTTTTGTAGTGAATTTTAATTCACTTTTCATTATGAAGAAACAGATACATTATTTTTGTGGCTTTTATTGTATTTAACATTTGACATTTATAAAATCCAGTTCAACTTGATACAAATGTAACTTGAAAATCATACAAAAATGCTGCTTCCATACAGCTCCACCTCATCCCACTTTACACTTTTGTTGTACAAACACTTCTATCTACATTTTGTGGCCAATGACAAAGAGTTATAATTATCTTATTCCTTTGTCTTTTCAAACTTGTATTAAATAAAAAGTGGAGTTATACACCACAAATATAATAATACTGGTGTTTATACTTTCCTGATGTATTTACTTTCAGAGAGATCCCTGAGTCATTAACTAGTGTCTAGTTTCCTATGATTTCAACCAAATGACTCTGTAGATCTTTCCATATAGGGCAGAAATAGTGATAATTAACTCCTGCAGCTTTTAATTATCTCAAAAAGTTTTAATCTCTTCCTCATATTTGAAGGACAGTTATAAGTTAAAGAATTCTTGGTTAACAGGCTTTTTGTTGTTTTCTCTCAGCACTTTCAATATGTCATACACTGTCTTCTGGCTTCCATAGTCTGACCAGAAATCAGTTGTTAATCTTTTTGAGGATCCCTTATACATGATGAATCACTTCTCTCTTGCTTTAATGACTGAAGGCTGTAGTGTCTGTTTATTTCAGGACTTTCAATATTATATTTTGTAAAGACTGTATTTCTTACCATATATGGACACGGAAGTCTATTTCTTAGGTTTTGTTCAGCTAGTATATTGCCAGAGATTTTCTTGAACACAAGGAACTAAGAATAACAAAACAAACAAATAAATAAATAACACCTCCCCCAGCTTTTACAGACTTGCTGAGTGCCCAGGCACTCTTTCAACACTCTGCCAGGCTTATACTGAGCTTAGGGATCAGGTAGAGGTGAACAATTTGTCTTCTCATGTCCTTTTTTTACAATGCTTCTTGCTGTAATTGTATGAACTTCCAAACTCCATCATATAGAACGGTACTTTGAATATTCTAATTTCACAAAGAAATTCTTCCCAGGTTTTGCTTCTGGGTCTTAGTCAATTAAAACATACTACACTCTTTTGTCCCAAGCATCTGTGAATTGTCATTCCATTTGCAATGTTTCCAAGTGATCTTCACCACTTTTCTGGCCTGATGTCTGAGTTGGATGAAACAGACACAAGTGCCTTGTGTTAGTCCTTCAGATAGGTTAGAAAAGACACAAGCAGTAATATGTGAAAAGGGTGTGTTCTGCTTCTTCTGGAACCAGGGAAGAGAGTGTTGTCCCAGGAAAACAGGCTTCTCTCTTCAAGACTGGAGGGGGTGGGGCAAAGCCAAGTAAAACACCACAAAGCTTTCCTACTAGTTTGAAGTTACTTTTTTCTTGGTTCGTCATTCATTTAGTTGCTCTATATCTTTGATGGTTTCCCAGATATGTGACAAAGGTGGCCCAAACAGTTTTTGCTTACCTTCCAATGTTTCTCTAAGGAGGAAGAGAGCTTAGAGCTGCTAATCACCCCATTTTGCTGGCATAATACTTTATTTTAAGAAGAAAAGCTAAACAGGAAAAGAATATGGGAGTGTATACTAACAGAAGGCAGTCCCAGTCAGAAGGCATGGTGACAATTAGCACAACTGACTTGCTCAAATGTGTCCCTAAGACAAAATTATGGGTATATGGTATTTTAAGACAATATTATGGATTTTAGGGGAGAGTAAATTATTGGTACTTTTGTGTTCTCTTTGTCTATTACTCTGAGTAAATTAGCCTGGTGTACATTATGTCCTAGTGATACAAACTTTATTTTGATTATGTTGATGGGCTAAAGACTCCCTGTGAATTATTTAATACAGTAATTTCACCATTTCCTGACATGTACTGTGCCTGATATATTTTGTTTGCCTCTCAGATTCACCCTGCACTTAAGTCTCTGAAGATTAACTTTTATAAGCCATATCACAGGACACCCATGTGCTCAGCCTCCTGAAAATAGGGAAATCCTTCCCAAAGACCCATGGAAGCAGATACTAGAATATTATTTCCTTGCTTCCTCACTTTAAGTCTGCCTATGTCCATCAACCAAATGAAACCTTGTTTTGCAAGTTAGTCCTATTTCCTTTTGAGTTTCCAGAAATGTCCTCTCCCCATGCTCATCAAAAAGGGCTAGGGCAGATAACAACCACTTGTATTTGCTTGGGAGTCTTGGCTTTCTCATGTAGTTTTCTTATATCTTCCCAATTTTATATTTAGTCCCTTTATTAAACTCTCCTTCAATTATCGTAATTTTAATTTGCTGTCTGTTTCCAGCTGAGACCATGACTGATAAACACACTAAGTACAAGTCTTTGAAACTTAATATTTTAATTATCCATAAAGATAGCTCCAGGAATAAAAACATCAAAAAGATAAATACCCAGTATTCCTTTTAGGAGAGCCTCATAAAGTTGTTTAGTAACAAAATTATCATCAAGACTATACATTTTCTATTTCCCTAAATGCAAATGTGTCTAATTAAACATTTATATTTATAGCTACACTGTAATTATATTACCCATAACTTTATTTGCTGATTTAACAAGATATACCCCTGCCAGCATATTAAAAACAGTTTCAAATTAATAAAATAATTTCATTTTTCTAGTTGAATAGTATATAGAAATACCTGTAAAATATACTTTCTGTAAGTGATATTATACTTTGAGCGATAATAAAAATCTATTAAACAAATACAGATTCAGGCATGTGGAATATTACTTCTAAATTAAAATAAAAAGAAAGAAACATAACTTCATTCTACACTGGGGTTTTTAAGGTCACATAAGTTTATCTCAGTTTAATTAGAATTTGAGATCCAATTTCAGGGTATATTTGGCAGGTTTAAAATCATATTTGGAGAAACGATAAAATGAACATTTGAGAAATATCTTAAGATAATCATCTTAAAAGTGTGTAAAATAAGATACAAGATTAAGTTACTGACAATTATATAAGTGATGCTATTTTATTTAAAATAATTAAGGATATGGGGTGCCTGGGTGGCTCAGTCAGTTAAGTGTCTGCCTTTGGCTCAGGTCATGATTTTGCAGCTTATGAGTTTAAGCCCTGCATTGGTATCTGTGCTGATAGTGTGGAACCTGCTTGGGATTCTCTCTCTCTTCTCTCTCTCTCCTTTTTTCTCCTTCCTCTCTCTGCCCCTACACTGCTTGCACTTTGTCTCTCTCAAAATACATAAACTTAAAAAATAAAATAAAATAACTATGGATAGGGGCATATGGATGGCTCAGTTGGTTAAGTAACTGATTCTTGATTTTGGGTCAGGTCTTACTTTCGATCTCACGGTTTCGGAGTTCAAGCCCCATGTTGGGCTTTAAGCTGAGATTGCAGAGCTTGCTTGGGATTTTCTCTCCCCCAACCCCACCTCTCTACACCTCCCCTGCTCACTCATGCATGCTCTCTCTCTCAAAATAAAATGAACTTTAAGTAAGTAAGTAAGTAAATAAATAAATAAATAAAATAACTAAGGATAAGCTGACTGAGTTCTAAGGACAAATTAATCAAGAGAGGAAGGGAATCAAAAATAACATAATGTGGGCTTAAACAATGTCTGAAAATAAATTTTAAGAATAATGATAATTATTAAGACTGTTAATCACATACAAGAATTAGCTAGTATAAAACTTGAGAAGGATACATGCCCAGTGGAGTTCAGAAACTGATCACTACTTTGTGTACTCTAAGATTTCTGGGGCATTTCTTGTATTTTATTTCACCAATCATAGATTTCGGGACTGGACAACATATGCTTAAATTTACTGATAAAAATAGGAACTGTTTGAATAGTAACAAGACATTAAAGTTTCAACTCACATTCTGAGTTACAATTATGTTTTTTTTCTGGTATGCCTCACCATGAATTCCTGCTTCCATTTTGGCAATGTCAGTGGTAGACCTGTAATTACAGCTATTGAAAAGCATGTGTAACTCTCTCTTAAGGTGGAAGATTCCTTATGGGAAGCACCCAACTCAATTATCTTTCTTTGGCTCAGTACTCAGCATATGCTTTGTACAGAGAAAGCAGTCAAGAAATTGTTAAACTGAAATATCATGTTGCTAAAAAAGTAAAAATCATCATAAACTAAAGATATCAAAGCTATTATTTTTGGAATATTTCACTTTTCATTTAATATTTCCTGTCACTTGCCAGAAATAAAACTGACCTACTGGTAGATGAAAGAGAATAGTGGGTTTAAAATAAATGACAGATGGTAATCCGTCCTCAATGAGTATATAATTCAAAAAATGTAGATAAACCACAGTACGATTTGCTGAGATGAGGTTTCTTTACTTATGAAATTAAGGAATCCAGAATTAGAATGAGACTGAATATTTGTAAAACATTTGCTTGATAGTATTAAGGTAATATATTTTAATGAATGCAAATCAATTCATAACATTTTAATTCAAATATATGCATTTTGAGGCTATATTTTATATATTTGTGGTAGTTTTATGAACTATATATTTGCATGTTTAGCATATATTACATGACATTGGTGACTTGTTGCTAAAGTTAAAATAATGATGAAGAGAATAATAAAACTTGACTTTGATTATACTTCATGAAAGGGTATGTGTATTTAAAGGCTGGATATACATATCAGAATTAAAAATGAATTGTTTTAACTTGTTTAATGTAATTTGTTTTAACATAATTCATTTTTCATAGATGATCTAGAAGTACATTCAATACTGATTCCTGTTATCCAGGTTAGTGCTTTTACCTAGACAACTAACACTAAAAAACTGGTTTCTTCACAAAGGCTCGGTTTTCAATATGAACATTAAAAATCAAGTTTAAAAAAAACTTTAAAAAATGTATATTTAAAATTTAGTTTCACTTTATTCACCACCACTTAAAATACAAATATGCATTGCTTTCAACAACCATTTGGTAATACTCCAAATTAAAACAGTTATTACATATTTTATATATTCTCTATTATATATTCTTCTCTTAGTGTTTGCCTTCTAGAACAGACAGGAACAATGACTGTACTCACACATTATAGCCTAATGTCATCAACTGGGACTCTAACAGTCCTTACCACCAGAACTTAGGTTTTCTCTGTCTGAAGAGACCTATCATCTCTGAGTAAAATAACAACAGAATGAATTTTGGGAGTGTTCAAGAGTCAATTTTATTTTTAGTTTACCAGGTGTACTCTATGTTAGATGAGACAGTTAATAAACACTGTTCTTACCCTCTTCATATCTGTTTTCATCATATTAGAAAATGAGGGATCTCAAAATATTGTGAAAAACTGTAAAATTACTTCTTCAACATTCTTGAAGAAAACTAATATTTAAAACTTTAAGCCTGGTAATAATATGTTTGTCTTAGGCTCTTTGGATTGCTATAATAAAATGCCATAGACTGAGTGGTTTTATAAATAACATAAGTTAATTTCTCATAGTTCTGCAGGCTGGGAAGTCCAAGATCAAGGCACTGGCAGATTTGGTGCCTGGTGAGAGCCTACTTTCTGGTTCATAGGCAGCTGTTTTCTCTCTGTGACTTCACATGGTGCAAGAGACAAGGGAGCTCTCTGAAGTCTCTTTTTTGAAGGGCACTAATCTCATTCATGAAGGGTCCATCCTCATGAACTAATCACCTCCCAAAGGCTCCAATACCATCAAATTGGGAGTTACGATTTGACATAGTAATTTTGAGGACACACAAACATTCAGTCTATGGCAATATTTTAATAAGAAGCACAGCACATTTTGTAAGAAAAACTTCTTTGATTAAATAACATAAATCACTTTTGTGGAAAACAATGAATGGCTTCAAAAAGTGATCCTTTCTTTACTTCTACAGTGAACACTGGACTTCCTGCTGAAGAGCCCCTTGCCTTTCTCCATTTGTGTGTGTCAGTGAGCAATTTTAAATGAGGCAAAATCTAGTCCATATAACAATATCACACTGAGTTCAAAGACCTATCAAGGCTGGGTGAAATTCAAGTGCCAGTGTCTAATAAGAAGATGGGATATCAAGCTAGCAGGTGAACTGCAGCCAAAGAGCTAATTGCCTGGGCACTGGCAGAATTGATCCTGGATTACTCCAAAGAGTCTACAGAATACAGGAAAGACACAAGGAACAGAACACTAGTTCACTTGTTAGAAAAATAATCCTTTTATGGTTTGGACAATTTAAACTCCCCTGTAATGGGAATTCTTTTTTTTTTTTTTTAATATAGGTATCATAAAATACTTTCAAATGTTCACTGGCATCTTCAGAACTCTTTTAAAACTATTCTTGGTTCACTAAATGTGAAGTAGATAAATCAGAACATAGAGTGCATGGGTCAAAACACTTTCTTGAACTATAAAAATGGGATTTTAACCAAAAATATTAAACATCAAAGACCATTATTCTGCATTCACAGAGTGATTCAACAGATAATATAGTTATATTATACAATATCTATAAAGAACTAGTGAGATGGTGCTTTATTCTTAGGTATCTAAAATAGAGTCATGCTTAATTTACAGTGCCATAAACTTTCTTATAAATATGGGCAAAAATTACCATATCACGTAATATTGTTTAATCACTTTGCTGTATTCTATAAAAGTGCAGATGCATAAAATAGATATTGGATTTTTTTCTTTACTGATAATACATATCATATTTACATTAATTCCTCTGCGATATTATCAAGTAGTTGTTTGGAAGGCATCTTCAATTTTTTTTAAAGCTTTTTGCTTAAAATAACCCAACAATTAAAAGAGCCTGAAACTCACTTGAATACCAAAAGGTTCAGACATAATTTTCTCCAATGTGTGGAAGGTGTGAATTTAATTTAGTTAAACCACTGATCTACATGATTTTCTTTTTCTAAAATGATAGGTAACTTTAGTTGAACCGGACAAATAATCATATAATTCACAGTCTATAAAATTATCTACTTATTATTTATATATTTCCATGAAAAAAAGTAAATGCATATATTCATTAAGATGTAGGAGACTGCTTCCTGTTCTGGGTCTAATAAAGATTTGAGGGAATTCTGAACTTAGAGCAGAGCACAGATAAATAAAGATATTCAACACTTTGAATGTCTTCTACTTAAGTTTACTATGTATTTAAATGAGTCTCATAAGTCCGTGTTTCCTTCATAAGCATCAACAGGGCCTCTCACACTCCCCTGCCAGTAGAAGACTTCCCCTAGACACTCAAAGCTTCTTGGACTCTTTCACTCATTAAATCAAACACCATAGACTTTTCTAGTAGAAACAGATTCTTTTCAAATATTTCAGCTTAAAAATGCCCTTAAACTTAAATATCCTCACCGATTAGGTACAAAAATCTAGCACTGAAAGAGAAGCTACTAGTATTTGTCTTTTATAGAGACTTACCTCTCTTAATGTCCATAACTACAGAACTCATCTCAGACTTCCTTTTTTATATATATAAATTTTTTATAATTTTTATTTATTTTTGAGAGAAAGAGATAGACAGAGAATAGGGGAGAGACAGAGAGAGGGAAACAGAATTTGAAGCAGGCTCCAGGCTCTGAGTTCAGCACAGAGACCAAAGCGGGGCTCAAACCCATGGACTAGACCACAAGATCATGACCTGAGCTGAAGTTGGACACTTAACCAACTGAGCTTCTCAGGCACCCCTCAGACTATCTTTCAGTCCTGTGCTTTACCTCTTCCAATGTCCTCTGCTTAATGTTACTGTGGACACTGCAAGAACACTTCTGTACACTTAATACTTCCTTGCAAGCCACAAGCACTAAATGCTTTTTCTTTGGAAAAAGACTCCAAAGAGCTTTGTTGGCAACCTCACATAGTAAATCATCTGGACTGTTAATCTGTTGAACAAGTCCCCCGGGTCATTCATAGACACTAAGAAACAGCATGTTACCCCCATTTCAAATCTTCTCACTCTGGCACATGGTTTCTCTGCTGTTGCTAAGGTGCAAGCTTCAGCAGGAACTGCTCATGATCACACATATAACAGATACCCAGCTCCTTCCTCTCTACGCTTTGCTCTAGGAACCAGCCTCCTTTGAAGGAGCCAAGTAATACCATCTGGAGAAGGAGCACAGCTGATGTTTCAAATAATAACGTTTTAAAAAGAAAATATATAAATGATAGCCTTTTCTCTCCTTTGTCCAGCTATATGTAAAGATACATAAGAAGTTTCCTTTGCCTCTATGAAGACTTCTTGTGAGATCAACCACCAGCTAAACCTGTTCCGAAACTGTGACCAGCTCCATAATGTACTCCCTTAAATAGCTGCTATTTTTCTTCTCTGCTTCACTGTAAAGGTATCTTCTCTCCTACTTCCCTGGTATTGTGCTCCCTCCTGAAGTATTAGCACCCAAGTTTTGGCATGGGCTGAAAAATGCACCCAACCAGTAAGTTATTTTTGTAAATACATCTGCAATTTATTTGTAGATTACATAGTATATACTACTACGCTCAAGTAAAAAGTATAAATATACATAAATACTATGTGGTATTGAGAATCCAATCACTTTCTGTTCTTTCACCCAAGTCATTGTCAAGGTTTAGTTTCAATACATCATGTCCTAACGTGTATATTATAGCTTATAATATTACTTGTACATTTCAGCTAATGGAAAGGAAATGAGTGGGAAAGAATTAACACAACTATTCTCATAAACATGAATTAGAAGTCACATACATACTTTTCTCTCATATCCCATAACCAGCACATAGTCATAATGCTTTACTTACTTGCAAGACATATTTGAAAATGCAGTCTTCCAATACATATACTGTCAACTAATCTTCGAAAGGTCACCAAGAAAACACTTTGGGGAAAAGATAGTCTCTTCAGTAAATGATATTGGAAAAACTGGTTATCTCCACATGAGAAATGAAGGAAGGAAGGAAGGAAGGAAGGAAGGAAGGAAGGAAGGAAGGAAGGAGGGAAGGAAGGAAGGAGGGAAGGAAGGAAGGAAAGAAGGAAGGAAGGAAGGAAGGAAGGAAGGAAGGAAGGAAGGAAGGAAGGAAAGAAGTAAAGAAGGAAGGTAGGAAGGAAGGAAGGAAGGAAGGAAGGAAGGAAGGAAGGAAGGAAGGAAGGAAGGAAGGAAGGAAGCAAGGAAGGAAGGAAGGAAGCAAGGAAGGAAGGAAGGAGGGAGGGAGGGAGGGAATGAGCCAGAAAAGGAGGGAGGGAGAGAGGGAAGGAGGAGAAAGAATTGGACCCTTATCTTATACTATACACAAAAATCAACTCAAAATGAATTAAAGATTTAAATTGGAAGATTGGAAGCTGTAAAACTCCTAAAAGAAAACATATAGAAAAAGCTCTTTGATACTGGTCTTGGCACAATTTTTTGGCTATGACACCATAAGTAGCGGCAACCAAAGTAAAGTAAATAAGTGAGACTATAGCAGATTAAAAAGCTTCTGCACAACTACTGGTGAAAATGTAAACTGGTACAGCCACTGTGGAAACCAGTATAAAGTTTCCTCAAAAACTTAAAATAGAAATATCATATAATCCAATAATTCTAATGCTGGATATTTATCTAAAGAAAACAAAAACACAATTTCAAAAAGATATATGCACCTCTATGTTTATTACAGCATTATTTACTATATCCAAGATATAGAAGCAGTTGAAGTCTATCCATTGAGAGACAAATGGATAAGGAAAACATGGTATATACACACACACAAAAGAGAATATTACAGAGCTATTAAAAAAGGATGAGATCTTGCCATTTGTGAAAACATGAATGGATCTAAAGGGTATTATGATAAGTAATATAAATCAGATCCAGGAAGATAAATACAACATGATTTCATTCATATGTGGAATCTAAATAAAACAGAATAAATGAATAAACAAACAAACAAACAAAAGGCAAAATCAGAAATATAAATACAGAGAACAAACTGATGATTGCCAGGAGATGGGTGGGTGGGCAAAATGAATGAAGGGGAGTAGGAAATATAAGCTTCCAGTTATGGAATGAATAAGTCATAGGAACAAAAGGCACAGTATAGGGAATATAGTCAATGATATTGTAAAAGCTTATATGGTAACAGATGACAGCCACACTTATAGTAAGCTTAGCATAACATATAGAGAAATTGAATCACAACGTAGTACACATGCAACTTAATATTGTGTTTCAGCTATACTCAATATTAAAATTAAAAAGTTTCTGCACAGCAAAGAAGATAATCAACAAAATGAAAGGCAACCTATAGAATGAAAGAGAATATTTGCAAATCATACTTCAGATAAAAGGTTAAGTTCAAGATATACTATAAAACTCATGTAACTCAATAACCAAAAATAACCCAAATAAAAAAAATGTGCAAAGCATCTGAAACATTTTTCTGGAAAAAAAGCATACAAATAGCCAACAGATACCTGCAAAGGTATCAGGTAAATGCAAATCAAAACTACAATAAAATATCCCCTCATACTGTTGGGATGGCTATTACTGAAAAAACAAAAGATACTAAGCATTGGTGAGGATGTGAAGAAAACAAAACCAACCCTACATGTTACTGGGAATGTATACATTAGTGTGAATGTAAATTGGTACCACCATCATGGAAAACAGTAGGGAGATTTTTCAAAAAATTAAAAATAGAACACTAAATGATCCAGCAATCCTACGTCTGGATGTTTATTCAAAGGAATTAAAATCAAGATCTTGAAGATATACCTGCTCTCTTATGTCCATTATAGCATTATTCACAATAGGCAAGACATGGAAACAACCTAAATGTCAATGAACAGATAAACAGATAAGAAAAATACACTATATATACACATACAATGGAATATTATCCAAACTTAAAAAATGAAGGAAATCTTACCATTTGTGACCACATAGATGGTGCTGGAGGACATCATTCTAACTGAAATAACCTAGGCAAAAAAATGGAAAATGCTATATGATTTCACTTATCTGTGGAATCTAAAATAGTTATAGTCATAGAAGCAAAGAGTATAATGGTGGTTATCAGGGTATGGGGAGTGAGAGAAATGGCGATATGGTCAAGGGATACAAATATAAGTTCTGTACGATCACTAAGATCTAGAGATCTATTGCACATAGTATAGTGACTATAGATAATATCGTACCCTATACCTGAAATTTGCTGAAAGTATATCCCATGTATTCTCGCCACACACACGCACACACACACACACACACACACACACACACAGTAACTGTGTGAAGTAACAGATTTGCTAACAAGCTTGATTGTGATGATTATTTCAGAATGTATATGGATATCAAATCATTAATGTGTATACCTTAAATAGGTACAATTGGAAAAAAAAGGAAATGTAATCTTTAGCTGAGAGGAGACATGCCCAACTGAAATGTATAAATCCTTTTAATAGTAAAAGAAAGTGGAATTGTTATAAGGAGATAAAGTACTTCCGCCATAGCCTCTACCAACCACCCTTACACTCATACACGTATTTTCCCCTCAAGAGTCGATCCAAAGTACTAACAAATAACTGTGTCCAGTTCAGAGTCCAAGATTTCTGGGCCTTCTGATTGGTCTCAATGTGGTTTCTTGTGGTCTGATTACCTAAAAACAATCAAACAAAAAATGATAAACACAATGATTATTTCCAATAATTATTATACAGAATGAATAGCATTCAACAATGAATGGTCACAAACAGTTATGAAATCTTGCCAAGCCATTACTCTGAAAACTGCCTGCTTTGACAGTGGAGAAATTTCCTTAGTGAACACATCTGCCATAATCTTGTTCTGCTCTTTGCAAGGAATGTCTTTGCCCATTGTTTTCCAAACCATTTGCCTTTACTTTTATAAAGCAGTTTGGAAAAAAAATCCCCATAATAAGTATACCATTGAAATGTAGAATGCATTAAAAGTTATTCTGAATGAGAAAGGGGAAAAAAAGGTCATTAAGGAAACACTGGTTTTTTAAATTCTTTGGAAAGCACTACAAAACAAAGTAGGATTAAAATTGCTTTAAGTTAGTTCCCTTTGGAGAAGTTATCCAAATTTGTTTCTGTATTTCAATTTTAAGCCTTCTCTTGCCCCAAATCAGGCATTATTAACCCCATTTAGAGATTATACATTAATCAATAATTTATATATCAGAAAAAAAACAATTTAGAAAAAATTGCACAAAGATCCTATACAAATAGCAAAAATATATAAAAGCTACACAATGAAAACTATAAAACCTAACTTAAATACATATAAAGGAATAAATTAGTTGGCAGATATTTTTAGGAAGCAGAAATAGCAGTGGAGCAATGGAGACATCAAATTTCTCCAAATTATACCGTGTTCAAACAATCAAAATCATAAAAGAATTTCTATTGGCTGGTTCAATGACAATTGCTAAAATTCATCTTGAAACAAAATTTCTGGAAGTATCTAGATGCAAACATATTTAAAGGAATTTTTGAAAAATATGGAAATAAATATCTCTGCAATTAAGAAGGCCATAAAATGTACAAAGGAGGTTGAAGACTTAAAAGAACAGATCGTAGTTGCAGAACATTAGGCTAACAAGGATGGGTGATTAATCAATTTTCTTTCCTGACACATGGAAAATAATTAGTCATCTGTGATTTAGCAGAAAATGAATAAACACCAGATGTTTCTATCCTGCTGTACACCATATAAATGATGTTCTTTATTGAAATACCTTAAATGGAATTAAACCTAAAGAATTTAATAGGGTGATTTTATCTTTATATTAAAAATTTTTTAAAAATCCTACCATAATGGTAGCACTTCTGAATTAATATGAATAGATTAATTCATTGTTTTACACCATTAAGTTTTGAAAAGACTATTATCTGTTAATTCTTTGTAATCTATTTTTATTATATCTTTAATATATCTTATATTTAAGGTGCTTCAATGAGATAACACAAAAAGCCTTGAGAATAAAAATATGTAGATTACAGATTTATCTGAAAACAAATTCAACAGCTTTTAATCAAAGAGAACTTTTTGTGTTTACAATGTCATATATTTAAGACCTATATATCCTAATATAGACAAACCAATTAAATGGCATTAGTATGATATGTTCAGATATGATTTTCAAATGATACAGCACCTCTCAGGAATTTGGTTCATATATGATGGTATATCACTGTCACCATCATCATTAGTGGTTTGAGGAACATCTCTTCTTTTCTAAAGTCGAAGAGCAACTCATTGCTAAATAGTAAGTATCATAATCTGTTCTATATTACTGATTCACTTACATATTTTATTCTTTTATCATTTGAATAATTGATAAATGAAAGAGTATACATAATATACAAGTAATTAATTCTTAAAGTAAAAAAATAGTGAACACTTGTGAACCCATCACTTAAATAAAAAACAAAACGTTATCAAATACAATATGCTTCTCAGCTTTGCTTGTTTTTAAGCTTCATAATAATTGCATATGCAGTATGTAATATTTGGGATTTACATCTTTACAAACTCCATTATGTTTTCATGATTCATATATGTTACTGTATAGTGGGGTAGCTTACTTATTTTTTTTCACACAAACTTAATGACTCTTTATTGATATAAAATGGCCATACATAATACTAGACGTATTTAAACTATACAATTTGATAAATTTCAACATATGGATACGACCTGGGAACAATCACCTTGTGATAGAACAGGAATGACTCTCAGATGGCTGATCTGAGAACCATGGAGAAGAACGGACTGTAGATTCACTCTCTAGAGAAAAACTGGAGCTCAAATCAAGAAACATTCCCCAACCTCAGAGTAGTAGAACGTGGCAGCCTTAATGCAGGTGAATTTTATAACTACTACAGACTAGTGCTATATATTTCTTTCTTTTAATGTTTTTTTTTTTTTAAATTCATTTCTGAGAGAGAGAGAGACAGCATGAACAGGGGAGGGTCAGAGAGAGAGGGAGACACAGAATCTGAAGCAGGCTCCAGGCTCTGAGCTGTCAGCACAGAGCCCAATGCAGGGCACGAACCCACAAATAGTGAGATCATGACCTGAGCCAAAGTCAGATGCCCAACCGACTGAGCCACCCAGGTGCCCCTAGGGCTATATATTTCTAACATTATCCCCTGTGGATGGCAGTGTCTCTAAGAGTAAATCATAAAACTACTGTCCATTATTTGTGTGGAAAACAGATAACTTATCTTTTAATTTTATAGGTCCCCTGACCAGTAAGAGTAACTTCCAAGAAGACCCATTTGGACCTGATATGATAGTCAAGTCTTTGAGTCTGATAACATGATTGGATGATTCATCTGAGTACCTTAAAAGATAATAAATTTTTAAAATCCTTTCATATTACATTTGGGAGACTAATAATTAATGTCAAAGAAGTGACTACAGTACATTGAGTGCATTGATGTCCCCAGTTGCTATCTCCCGACATCTTTTCCTTTGTCCTCTAATTCTGTAGTCTTTCCCAAACGTTTTCCCTTGGTTTCTACACTTGTTGTGAATATATAGTCAGGCAACCTACTGGAAGAAGCTAGACTGTTGAAGGAAGAGACTCTCCCTAAGAAAGCCAAGCTATCTTGGCTGAGAATACCTTAGCCATCCAGCCCTAAATTCAACACTGGCAGACCTTAAATGATTCCAATACATAACATACAAAAAGAAAACACTCATTTTTTTTTTAGAAAAAAATGCAGAAACATTTTAATAAACTTAGGATAAGTAATGAATTTTTACAGGTTTTAATTTATGATAATCATAAAAGAGGTAACTAATAAATTAGACATTATTTGAATTTAAAACTTTTGTTCATCACAGAACACTATTAAGGTAGTGAAAAAGCAAGCCACAACCTGGGTAAGGTATTGGTCTGGGAGAAGGTATTTCAATTCCTTCAGTTATCAATAAAATGCAATAAAAATTAAAAGCACAAAAGAGTGCCTGGGTGGCTCAGTGGTTAAGCGTCCGACTTTGGTTCAGGTCATGATCTCACGGTTCATGGGCTCGAGCCCTGCGTCAGGCTCTGTGCTGAAAGCTCAGAGTCTGGAGCCTGCTTCAGATTCTGTGTCTCCCTCTCTCTGACCCTCCCCTGATCATGCTCGCTCTCTCTCTCTCTCTCAGAAAAAATTAAAAAAATTAAAAGAAAATTAAAAGCACAAAGAAATATCATCAGAAAGACTAAAATCAAAAAAGATATTAGCCAATACTGTTTTGATAAGGATCTGGAACAGCTTTTATAATGGTTTGTGGGATAATAAATAGGAACAAGTGTTTTGAAACTGCTTTTCATTATTTATCTACACTGACCATAGTATACTCCATGACACAGAAATTCCTCTTCCTAGACACATACAAAGTGTTTTAACAATATTACCCATAGAAAATCTAATATGTACATAATAGATATGTCTATCAACAAATAATGGATATTTTTATCTTTTCCATAAAGAAAAACAAATCATTGACAATTACTAGGCTACTGATGCATACAACATGAATGAATCTCACAGACATTTTTTGAATGAAAGCAAGCTGAAACAAAGTAATGTAGATTGCATGATTCCTTTTATGTAAATAGACAAATATGTATGTGTATATATGTTTATATATATTATATAATAGAAAAAGTTTAATCCCTAATAATAGAAATCACAAGGGTGGACCGTTAGCAAAATAACTTTGAGGTAGTAATAACTGTAAGGGATCATAAAGGTAATTTATAACTTTTGGAAAATTCTATTTTTATATGGATGGCAGTTGCAAAGGTTGAGTTAAATTTGTAAAAGTTTACTGAAATCCACTCTTCTGGTTTCTGGGTTTCTGTATGGCTCTTTATGTTGTACTTGAATAAAACAGAATATAAATAGCCCCGTTAATACCTGTGCATTCACTATCTAAAAGAACTCAGGCAATTTATTAAAAGTGTTCATTGCAAATCAGTTTTCTCATCTTTAAAAAGTAAACAAGAAAATCTATTTCACAGTAGTGTTAAAAAGATGAAGTAGGATAACCCATAAAAAGCACTTATTCTGATTCCCTATGAAAATACAGATGTTTATAATAGTAAACTAAAATGTTACACATTATTTGAGTGACATTTATTTTCTTATTTTCTTCCACATTAAAATGTTAAATATTTGAAATTCGATTTAATAGGGACATTAATGCTTACAAATAACTATTCAAGAAAGCATAAGCATATATTCTTGGATGCACATTTTATCCTTTATCCATATAAGCAAGGAGGTCTGAGACTCTCATCCATTGTTCCACAGTGTGTATGAAAGCACATTAAGAACTGCTGAGCAAAGGTGTTACCTAGTCTGTTTCTGTTCAATTTACTGACCCTAAAGCCATCTGTCCTGAACTGAAATGCTCAGAATTGTCAGTAGGTAGTTTCTGTGATAATGAATGACGTACCATAAAAACTAAACCAAAAGAATAGCGTAAGTGACCCCAAATTCGTCAAACAGAACCCTACTTTCTCCCACCTTCAGGGCATTTAATAAAATCTGCTTTAGCTACTGAAAAGATTGATTACCAGATGTGCTTTGAATCTCAGAACCTAAAATGTGACTGCAGAAAATGAACTAGATTAATTCAAAATTTGAGGTGTTCTTATGACACATTTATTCTAAGTCCCTGAAATTATTGTAAATATTTAGGATATTAAAAATATATAAAGAATAACTTGTAAAAATCACCTGTGTAAGTACCATCTAGTTTAAGATATAAAATAATAAGTCAAAGATGTGTTATGTCTATCACCTGGTGTATCCCCCTTTATTTCTCCATAGAGATAATATCTTAAGTACTTTTGTTGATTAGCATTCATATGCAACATTTTTACATTCAGTAATTATATATATATATCATATATTTAATGACATTTACTGAAGTGAAAGTATAAGTTATTTATTTTTGCTCTCTACTAGTTTTGAAATATAACAGATAAAAGCCATCATATTATCAAAGTACTACTATAGTCACATCTCATCCATGTGACTACTTACTTTTGCATTTACGTGATGCTTTAAATATTATGAAAGTGTTTACATTTTTTTACCTAAGACTTTATAATTTTCATTTGGATTGCAGTAATTGGTTTTCTATATTTATTATTAATTTCTTATTTCTCCAAATTATTTCACTGTATCTAGCAGATGAAGGTGTATATTATTTCTATGACAAATATGAGTCTTTTGTATATATTATAAAATAATTTTAATAGATTTATAATTTAATTATAGAATAATTCCATTATTAAATTTATTAAATAAATGTAATAATTATCTATAGGCACTTGAAAAAGCATAATTTTAGTTTTCACTATTTAAAATTAAATACATCTCAATCAATTACATCTAACTAGGCTGTTGCAACTAGGTAACTGGAAAATGAGCCTACTCAACACAAGAAAATGAGAGAAAAGTGTCAAAAGCAAAACTGAAAGTTTTTCCCCAAACTATTTTCCTGCTAAGACTGTCCACCCACATAAGTTCAAAGAGCCTTACTTCCTCTAAGAGTTTCTAATACTGGTTATGATAGTTCTAAGATCCATACTTTACTCTTCTTCTCAGGACTGATTTTGGTGAAAGAAACCAGCAACCTGAGTTAAATCACAGTGTTGCCATTTACTGACTCTCTCACTATTAGATTTTCAAATGTTGAACAATCCTTGTAATTACTGAATAAAACCAACTTCGTCAAGGCTGAGTTTTTAATGCACTGATGGATTTAATTTCATGATAATTTACTTAAAGTTCTGCGCCTGATTCACAGATAAGACTGGCACACGGATTTCCCCGCACCTTCCCCTTTTCATCTGTATGTTTATGCTGAAATGCTTCAAATGCTTCAATACTTCAAAAATGATCATATACTTCCTTTTTTCCATTTTGGGGAATAGCTTAAAAAAGTGGACATTGTTTCTCTCTTTAAATTGTTTAAGTTATTAATACGTGTATTGATTTTTTACCAGTAATTTTTGCAGCAACTGATAAATTCAGAGTTATAGTCATGTTTAAGTAATGTTAAATAATAATTTTCTAGAATATTACTTATTACACTGAAGTTTTCAAATGTATTATCATTAACTATTCAAAACATTGTTCAAAAGATTTTCTTACGGTATTTAAACTCCTTACTCACTTACAGATAATTTTTAAAATTATTCTAATACTGATTTTTGTACTCCTAATTTTTCATCTTGACCATTGAGACTTAAAGTTGTCTGTTTGATAGTATTCCCATAGGTATTTTTAAAAAATAATCTCTAGCATCTGTGTATGTGTTTTGGACTGGGTTTTCTGTCAAATCCTGGTTTAATTCAATTTCCAAACTTCTACATTCTATGGGCAATTTTTCAAAATTCTTGGGCTAAATGATTTTCTGACTTTTTAAAAACTTTCTTTACATTGTAATAAATGTAATTATGATATAAACATTCATCTAATTGCCAGTCTAGCTACATCTCACATGCTATGATATTTTAAAATTTAAGTTTCATAATTTTATTGATTTTAATAATTTACAATGTAATTTTATCTATAAATTTGTGAAACATCTGGACTACATTTATTACTTTATTTCTAATTTTGTGTACCATATTCAGAAAATAGGATTTGCCTGATTCTCTTTCTATGGAATAATGAATTTTTACAATATTCTAAAAATGCTTTAAAACGCTAGCTCGTTTGGGACAGCTGGGTGGCTCAGTCGGTTAGGTGTCCGACTTCAGCTCAGGTCATGATCTTACAGTTCGTGGGTTCAAGCCCTGTGTTGGGCTCTGTGCTGACTGCCAGCTCAGAGCCTATAATCTGTTTCAGATTCTGTATCTCCCTCTCTCTCTGACCCTCCCCTAAACACACTGTCGCTCTCTCTCACTCATAAATTAAAAAAAAAAAAAAAAAGATTAAAAAAAAAAAAATATAGCTCGTTACTTGATAGCAATCATGTTTGTGCATAGTCCTGTTAGCAGTCTTATTAAATATGTTGTTCCTACATTTTGTCTTGACTGTTTGAGCTATGGATATCAGAAGTTTCTCTTTTCCGGGCGCCTGGGTGGCTTAGTCGGTTAAGCGTCCGACTGTCGCTTAGGTCATGATCTCGCGGTTCGTGGGTACGAGCCCCGCATCGGGCTCTGTGCTGGCTGTCAGCTCAGAGCCTGGAGCCTGTTTCAGTCTGTGACTCCCTCTCTCTCTGACCCTCCCCTGCTCACGCTGTCTCTCTCTCCTAGAAATAAATAAAAGTATTTTTAAAAAAAAAAGAAGTTTCTCTTTTCTTTCTTTTTTTTTTTTTCAAAATACCCCACTAAATTTCTTTCTGTGATTTTTCCATTTATTTGCTTTTATACAGGTTGATATTATGTGCTACATACCAGGTTAACTTAGAATAATACCAAAGTGGTGTGGAATTAAACTGCATGGGTTCAGAGCACTACTCCATTGCTTACCAGTTTTGTGATCTTTGGCAGATTACTTAAGCTCTCTATCCCTCGGTTTTCTCATGCATAAGAGGAGCTTAATAAGAATACCTGAAGTTTGTTAAGTGGATTACACAAATGTAATGGGATTAAATAATGCCTGGAATACAATAGGTGCTATATACAAGCTTAATCTATATTATATTACACATATAAACACACATAAATATGTATGTGTATATGATACATATTTTGTATACATACATGAAAGTAAGTTCATGATTTTTATATTTTTGGTAAATTATTTCTTTTTTCATTATTTAACACTTATTCTCTATTAATTTTTCAGCTTTGCTGAAGTATAATAGATATATACAATTATAATATATTTAACCTATACTACATGATGATTTAATATATTTCTACATTGTGAAAGGATTCCCACTACTGGGCTAATTAACACATTCATTACCTCATATATTTACCTCTTTTCCTCTTTTTGATGAGAACACTTATGTTCTATTCTAATACCAAACTTCACTTACACAAAATAGTATTATCAACTGTAGTCACCATGTTATACATTAGATCCTCAGATCTTACTCATCTTATAACCAAAAATGTGTACCCTTTCACCATCCTATCCCTATTTCTCTACTCCTTCAGTCCCTGGCAATCACCATACTACTTCCTATGTATATCAGTTCCAATTATTTTTTTAGTTCCATAAGTAAGTGATATCATGCAGTGTGTTTTTCTCGGGATTATTTCCCTTTGCATAATGCTCTCAAGCTTCATTAATGTTGTCAAAAACAGCAGAATCTCCTTTTTTTTTTTTAAGGCTGAGTAATATTCTACTGTGTGTGTCTATGTACACATAGACATAATAGACACACACACACACACACACACACACACACCATTTTCTTTTCTTTGAAGCTTACTTATTTTGAGAGAGAGGGAGAGAAAGACAGAGAGAGACGGAGAGTTGGGGAGGAGCAGAGGGAGAGAGAGAGAATCACAAGCAGGCTCTGCATCCTCTGTGCAGAGCCTGATGTGGGGCTCAAACTCACAAACCATGAAATAATGACCTGAGCAGAAGTTGAACACTTAACCAACTAAACCACCCAGGTACCCCCACCATTTTCTTTACCCATGCATCCACCAACCAACACTTTGTTTCCATACAATGACCGGCTATTATGAATAATACTGCAATGAACACAAAAGAACAAATATCTCTTTGAGATAGTGTTTTCTTTTCTAAGGATATATACTCAGAAGTGGAACTGCTGAATCACATAGTAGCTTTATTTTTAATTTCTTGAGGAACCTTCATACTGTTCCAAAGTGGGGTATTGAAGTCTCTTTTTGTATTGCTGTCTAGTTCTCCCTTCAGATCTGTTAATATTTGCTTTACATATTTAAGTACTCTGATGTTGACTGTAAAAATACTTAAAATGATTATATTGTCATCATGAATTGATCTCTTTATCATTATACATTGACCGTGTCTCTTATTACAGTTTTTGGCTTAAAGTCTATTTTGTCTATATATAACTACCCCTTCTTTCTTTTGGTTTCTATTTTATATGGAATATCTTTTTAAATAGTTTTATTTTCAGTCTCTGTTTCTTCTTTTATTTTTAAGTTTATTTTATCATTATTTTGATAGAAAGAGCAAGAGCAAGAGAGGAGCACAGAGAATGGGAGAGAGAAAATCCCAAGCGGGCCCTGTGCTGTGAGTGCCAAGCCCAACTCAGGGCTGGAACTCACAAACCCTATGACCATGACCTGAGCTAATATCGAGTCAGACTCTTAACTGACTGGGCAACCAAGGCACCCTCAGTCTCTATTTCTTCTTAAGACTGAAATGTATCTTTTTTGGCAATATACGATTCAGTCTGTCTTTCTATCCATTCATCCACTGTATGTCTTTTAATTGAATAATGTAGTCGGGGCCTTTGATGTTTCACATAAAGTAATTATTGATGGGCATGGACTACGACTGGCATTTTCTTAGTTGTTTTCTGGATGTCCTGTAATTTCTTTTTGCCTTTTTCCTTCTCTTGCTCTCTTTCTTTGTGATTTGATGATGTTCTATAGTCATACACTTTGATTCCTTTCTCTTTACCTTTTATGTATCTACTACATTTTTACACCTGGCTCCAAATTTTATGTTTTGATGGCACAATTTACACCTTTTTATACTGTTTATCCATTAACAGTAATGGATATAACTAATATCAATTAGAGTTGTATTCTTATTACTATTGTCTTTTAACCTTTATACTAGTTATAAATGATTTATCCACCACCATTATTAGAGTACTCTGCCTTTAACTGAAACAAATTTCTTCCAAAGAGATGCTGGTGGCTTCATTTTATTGTTGGAGTGAACTGGAGGGAGAAGGCAGGAGGAAGTGCCCAGGAGCTCCCCTAGTCTCTGGGGAGGATTACAGCTGGTCTCTAGATACATGCTAATTAGAAGAGGGACCCTCAGGCAGCAGCTTGTAGAGTGTGCAGTCAGTATCTGAAGAGAAAGACTGAGAGGTGAATGTGTTTGCCTAGCCCCTCATCACTGAACCCTAGGGTTATAGCCACAGGGAGTGCTCCCACACCACTTGAGAACTGCTTCTTTGTTTGCTATAGTGCTGTAGGATCCTTGCACACATATCCCATAGGCTTTCAGAACTAGGTGCTTTGCTCCTCAGGGGAAAACTGGCAGTTACGTGTTCTTCCTGAGTGTATAAGGCAATGAGAGGAATGAGGTTTATGGTGGGAATGTCTCTCAGCCTTTCCTGCATGTTCACTGTGGGCATTTTCTCATTTGCCCTATGTATAGTATTTACTCAGCTAGCTCCTAGATTTCTCTTAGAGGAAACTGCTCTATGTGTAGCTGTATATTTGGTGTGTCCATGGGAAGAGGGAAGTTCAGGAGCCTTTTATGTCATCATCTTGGTCCATCAAGTATCTCTATTAATTTTAGTTCATATTAATATTTATTCACTTGGTGTTATTTTAGATATTATTGGCCTGATATTTGCTTTTCCATCCTTTATTTAATAGTATTTTTACTGGATACTGGAATGATGAGTCATAGTTTATATGCTTCTAAGGAATGAAATGAGAAAATGAGCAAAGAGAAAGAATGTAGTTAATGGATAAGGATCTATGATCTAGTTTGGAAGAACATGCTTATTAACAAAAGGGAATTTTGCTAAAAGTGATATGTATGGGTTAGTCATTTTAGAGAGAAAATATGATGATGAAATGTTCTCATTGGTAACAATGTGAATGAGTGATTAAAACCACAGAAGTTGATTGTTCATAAGGAAATTGATGAACTGAGAGTCCACTGTTTTGGACATGTAAGCGTTGCAGAGATTTTTAGCTTCTTAGGGCTGCCACAATAAAGTACCAGAGATGAAGTAGTTTAAAGAACACAAACGTATTTTCTCACAGATCTAGAAGCTAGGAGTCTGAGACAAAGTGCCAGAAGTCTGTGGCTGTGAGAGAGGATCCACTCCATGCCAATTTCCCAGGTTCCAATAATTTGGTAGCAATTCTGGAAGTGGTTGAATTCCAGAGCCATCACCATTATCTCCACTTTCACGTTTACATATGTTTTCTCATGTGCATGTCTGTGTCCAAATTTTCTCTTTTTATAAGGATATCATTCATATCTGATTAGACGCCAACTCTTCTCCAGTAAGAAGACCTTATCTTAACTGATTACACTTGCAATGGCACTATTTCCATATAAAGACACATTCTGAGGTTCAGACTTCAACATATAAATTTTGAGAAGACACATTTCAATCTATAACATAGATGATTTTCTATAATGATCATTGCAGAGACTATAGTACAAAGGAAGTACGTAAACAAAAACAAAGTATTTAATAAATGAGGGAGAGTAAATAAGAAAATATATACGGATAATTCAACAGGGAAAGCAGCAATGGAAGGAAGATAATGGTATACATGCATGTCATTATGCTCAATGCGTCAAGTTGTTTGTCCTTATAAAGTTCATAATAGCAAGAGAAAGCAAGTAGGATACACATTATTGTGTTATTACTTGGAAAATATTGCCACTGTTTCCAATGACAGATAAGCTAAAGACAATGAAGAGTCACTAGAAAAGCAAGACAAAAAATCCTGAAAGGCACTGGGAATACAACAAAGTAGTAAATTCTTAAGAATCAAGAAAAAAATCTAAACAAAATAACAATAAAATTGAAATACATAAACATCTGTGTATCAATATGGTAGAGGCTCTCCCTAAGGAATGTGGTGAAAACCTCAAGACAAGAGAAGCCAACCTGGCTACAAGCTTGTGTGTGACATTCCTCGTGTCTCTAACATAGACCACCCATTCAGACTGTATGTAACCATATATGGGAGACAAAGGAGCAAAAACTGTACAAAAGGAAACCACCCTCCCCACACTCGACCTCCCTACCCCCTCCATCCCCGCTGTGCTTGGGGCTCAGTTTTTGGGGTCTTAGCTCACTAAGCCCATGTTGGCACGAATAAAGCTGCTTCCTAGAAAGAAAAGCCTCAGTATCCTGACTGTGTGTGGCTGTTTGCCACATTAAGGCTTACAAAAATACACAGTAATTAAGACAGTGTTGCAATGGCACAAGGGTTGATGTACTGTTAAATGAAAGAAACTAGAATTCAGAAATAGATGATCTTTAAAAATAGTTTATTAATTTACCAGTTTTTAAAGATTTTTTTAAAAGTTTATGTATTTTGAAAGAGAATGTGAGCAGTAGAGGGCCAGAGAGAGAGAGAGAGAGAGAGAGAGAGAGAGAATCTCAATCCAACTCAGAGCCAGCTCAGAGGTGGATGTGGGGCTCGATCCCACTAACTGTGAGATCATGACCTGAGCTGAAATTAAGAGTTGGATGCTTAACCGACTGAGGGACCCATGTCCTCCACCAAAAAGTTTAATTTAAAAAGTCAGGGAACATTTAAACAGTGGAAAACAAGCTAGGAAGATACTTTTATTACATACATTTGACATATATAAATCCTATAAGAGTGATTCCACTTTTGAACATATATCTGAGAGAAATGCATAATGTGTACTTTGAAAGTCATATATGATAATATTCGGGGAAGCCTTATTTATAATAATACACCAATTATTTACTTATAATAATGCATCAAATATCGAACAACAGTAGAATGAATAAATACATTGAGATCTAGTAATAAAATGAATTATTCCATAGCAGTGGAATGAACAATTTACTGTTATACACAGAAAGAATGATAAATCTCTCAAATGTAACATTAAACACAAGCAGTTGGCTTTAAAATAACATTGCTACCTCTAAGAAGATGGGTTGAAGTAGTAACTGGATAAGGGCCTGATAGGGGCTTCTGACTTGATACTATTCAATCTTTTGGCCAGGAAGATGGTTAAATGGGTGTTTACTTTGTAGTGATACACTGAGAGCTAAACACTTATGACCCCATGTACTCTTCTGTAAGTATGTTACAGTTCAAATTAAGTTTATTTTTGAAAGTTAAGCACAGCTGCATTATGTCATCCGAGTTTATCCTATTAATGGAAACTCAACCCAGAATAGCAAAACCGTTTCATGTGCCATATACATTTCAATGAATTGGCTATGACACCTGCACTGATATGTTCACAAAAATTATAAGAATGAAATCTAGACTTCAAGAAGAATGTCCAGAGTACTTTGTTTTTTCAGTGGCAGAGGAGATTTGAGAATCAGTGTGTTTCTGGTAAATAATATCTCATGTTTTCACTTGTTCTTTTTTCTTAATTCTTTACAAGAAGCCTACTTTTTATGGACAAATAGGATGTAGGAGAGCTGTATTATAATTTTTGATTGATTGTCTGCTTCTCCCCTTGACAGGGAAGAAGAGAATGTGTTTTACTCACTGTTATGTTGCAGTGTTTTGGCAAAGTCCAGGTTTAATATACAGACTTGAATAAAATTTTAGTATCATGGCATTTGCCTTGGAAAATTCTTTACCAAGTTGTATGTGTTTCTTGAAATGATATATTGAATTCATTAGTTAAGCCAAGTTAAACATGATTGACATAATTCTAGTCTGAGTATACAAATAGTCTTCCTACCTAGTACTGATTTCTATGATCCTTTTTTAATATTTTAGTTTTAATGTGACTCACATAAAAATTACTCATCCTTACCAAATTTTCTTTACATCCTTCATGTGCCACTCTTGACAAGTAAAGATGAACAAGAATCTGAGAAAACTCACTAGTCTTCTAAAGATCCTGTAGACAAGCTACTAAAGAATTCTTGAATAAGCAAGTATCTCATTAATAATCTTACCAATTTATTTATTGGTTAGTTCATTAAGTTTATGCATGAGCAATCCTAATGTTCTTGCAAACAATTTACAAAAGTTCTTCTAATGAAGCACTTCAAATTAGTAAGGCATTCATCAATTTAAAAAACTCCACCACTTTCCGCAGATTGAGATGAACTCTGAATGCCTTACCTAGTCACAAAATTTTGTAAATTCAAGTCCAAGTAAATGAAATAATATTTTGTCTCTCCAGTATTTGTTATTATCACTTACCTTAAATAGTTGATGTGTGCCTGCTCTATAACATGCATAATACTACAATTAATATATATATTTATATATATACACTGTTATTAACCAATTATTGTGATTGCATAAAAATAATGCTATTAATAAGACTTAAATACTAATGTGTGCTTAAGATGCCTAAGGCATCATATGTTGTTTTACATTTAAATTTTACATCTTCATATTGTAGATGAAACAACTGAGGCTCACTTAATGTAGTAATTTTATCAACCTTATGCAACAAGAAAGTGGCAGAGCTGGAATCTGAAAGCAGATCCATTCATTCCTTATATTCCTTCACAGACAACACTGTCTAATGGGAATACCACCACTATTAGTATTATTTTTCCACCAAATTAACTGGATAATAAAATGCAACTATTATAATACACATATGCACAACTTTTTCATAGTCAATACTTTTCCTCATCATGATCACCTCTTGAATGGTTAGATGTAACTGAAGAAATATAAGCTATTTCCGCATTAAGCATGTATGAAGAGACTCCCTGATAAATTCAGTAGCTGTTCTGCAGAGAGCCTGATTTCTCAGTCTTTCCTATAAACACACACTCAGGATGAATACCTTTGTTCAAAAATAACTCCTATTCCCCCCCCCCCACCTTTTAACCTTTTACATTTCTACTTTAAATGACTATAAAATTCAATATAAAAACTTGTTTTGGCTATCCAATTTATATGTACTCTATACACTTAGCACTCCATAGGACTTGAAGAAAATCTGAAAGAGAATTCTTTTTTCATGACTGTGCATTTTTGCATAAAAATCTTACTGAAAATAATGAAAAGAAATTCCTAAATAATGCCTCACTGTAATTTTTTTAAATAACATAGAGAATGATGCATGTAATTGTCTTAACCTATTTGCCTCTTATCAGCTTTGGAAATGTGTTTTATTGTTTTTACTTGAAAATTTACTAAAAGGTATTTTCTACTAGTTTCAGAAGATTTATAGACATGCAAATTTTGTACTGAAATATTATTTTTCCCTGAGGAGACTGGAGAACAAGACAATTATAAATTGTAATAAAACTTAATATCAATAGACTTTTATTCTGTTTTTGTATTAAATGGTTTAATGCAGGCTTATTTAGGCTTTCAAAATGCATCTAAATCTGTTTTTTATATTAAATGGTTTAATGTAGGCTTATTTAGGCTTTGAAACTGCATCTAAATCTTCAAACCTACCAAGTACATCTGTGATTCCAACTGTTTGATTTTTCTTGCTAAACTTTATTTATGAATTCTGAATTTCTAGCTTTTCAGATCAATGAAAGAAATGGAGTTGAAAGTTTGATAAATACAGATTAAATGTGTTAGGTGCTTGGTCTGTCTGACTCCATTCCTAGCCAAAATGAACATGTACATTCCAGCAGAATTAAAATCCATAAATGCTCCACCAACATACAGTAAAACTGTTTGATTTTCTCATCTGATAGAGCAAAGCTGAGCTTGATCAAACAACTACCCAGCAGGCTCCCCTTTCCCCTCCCCCAACCAATCCTCTTTGATTTTTCTAGGTCCATTTCTACAGCTCAGCCACAAATTGGAAGTTGGATTGATTCATTTCACCCTAGGATTGTTCAGATAGGTCACACAGGTGGCTTCGCTTTGATTCTTCCTTTTATTTTTGGCACTGGGATTAGTTCTTTTCTGTTCCTATCACCACCGGTTATCTCCCCTACTGAGTTTCTCTTTCTTCTGAAGCTCAGATACTTAAAGCAGGATAAGACCTTTTTTTTAACTTCACTGTTTTCATCATCCCAACAATATATCTATCTGTAATGGGAGCCCACCTGTGATTTACACCACCAGAACTAAAACTTAACTGTCCATGAAATTTATTGTATATTGTTTGGTTCATTTACACCATGTTATGCAGACTCTGAGCTAAATTGTAAATTTACGCTCACATTGTTTTCAGAGTGAATCATTGGTCATAGTTCGTATGCAAATATGAAGTTAGCTGGCTCTTTGAGAATTTTTTATTGCTACATAAAATTTAAAGTTTGAGCTCTGAAACTCCTTTCACTCTCCCAAAGGGTCGTGTTTAATTCTTCACTGGAGAGATATGCTTGGTTATTCTAGTCAAATTCTAGTAAGATAATTATGTTCAGAATCTCTTAATTTTTTTAATGAAAAAGTTTCCTACCATATATCAAGCTAATTATGAGTTGATCATGCCACATGAAATCTCTGACTAGGTAGAAATTCCGGTGTGGCCTATTTCAGAGTTGAATCCTCCTTTACTGCTGCTTAGATTGATGCCTGGAACAACCAGTGCTTCACCCTGCGGCCACTCTAAGAACTTGCTAATTGGCATACATCGCCCCAGCCTCGCTTCCTTTCTATCCTGTTGTTCAATAGCCCATTAGCAACTATTGTATTCCATTAATATCTATTTTAGTAAAGAACTAAAAAAAAACCAAAAAAACCCTGTTGTGGATAGCCTGTAGTTTCTTAGAGCACTTGCTCTGGAAAATATAGGACTGGCTGTATTTGCAAGTAACAAATATATAGCTATTTGAATTGAATTTGAGGGTAGATTATTTTAGCATGTTTATGCACTTATATTTTCCTTTACTTATTATTGTCATCATTGGAAAACTACATTCTCGCAAATGTGCTTATTAAATGCAAATAAATTCAAATTAAGGAATATGTGTTTAGGTTCGGTCTAGTACATGGTTCTGTAATAAATAGATTGCATAATTGAATTTTAAAATAAATTAAGCTTTGGGGGAGCCTGGGTGGCTCAGTTGGTTAAGAACCTGGCTCTTGATTTCAGCTCAGGTCGTGATCTCAAGGTTGGTGATATCAAGCCCCATACTAGGCTCAGGCTGGCAGCCTGGAGCCTGCTTGGGATTCTCTCTTCCCCGCCCCCCCCCCCCGCCCCTTCCTTACTCTCTCCTTCTCCCTCTAACTCTCAAAATAAGTAAATAACTAAAAATATATTAAGCTTTGGATAAAGACTATGATAAAGACCAGGCATACACTTATCAACTAAAAGAAAAACACTTTCAGAAGATACAGTGTATTTGTTCTAAAGTTTAATATTGGAATAGGAAGTATTCGCACCATAGATAAATCTTGATGGGTACAAACTGAATAAATATTTATTGTTGATATTTTTTAGCCATGCTATATGTATAGTCCTTACCTTAACATGTGGGTCATACTCTATTATTAAATTGATTAGAAAACTCATAATTTCCCCAGTTTAGAGTTTGTTCTTCATAAGTATGAGTCCTTCATATTTATTATAATTTTTCAGTATGGCTTTTATTTGAATAATTTTAAGTATCATGTCAAATATTGGAGTTCCAAGAGTTTGAAGATGGATGATTGTTATGTTGTAAATGCAAATACACAGAATCTCTTATTATTAATACTGCCTACACTTCTGTCTACCTTTTCAGCTTTAATTCTCAGCACTTCTGAATAGCTCTCAAGGATTACAGAGGTTCAGAAGAGTGTAAAATGATCATGATCATGCTGGTATGAAAGTATGTTCTATTTTAAGTTTTTAATAGAGGTCTTATACTATATTTCAGGTTCAAAAATATCACCAGAATCCTCTACTTCTGTTCATTTCTCACATTCTCAGAGGCCAAGGCAGTTTCTTTAAATATAAGTAATTCTGTCTTTAGCTATCAACTGTTTCACACTCTTTACTACCACACTTAATTTGCCCTTGGTTTGGAGTGCTGGTCACTGACATGAAATTAAGGAAAAAAATATGTCTAGTTGTTTTTAGAAATCTTCACAGCTGATATATTTTTCAATAGGCATTTTAGAATGTGATATATTATCAAATTGATGCCTAATGTTGGAAGCTATTGTAAAGGGATTCTGATATTAAAGGAAAAAACCTTCCTTGTGAATAATAAGTAGTATATACTGGCTTAATTTTATTTAGAAATCATTAGTGTGAATTCAAAATAAGTAAAGTAATGATATATTAGGTTTACAGAGTTAGAATGGAGAGAGGTGAAAGTTAAGTTTATGGTGAATCTTTGCAAAACAAAGTAAAGGTAGAAAAAAAATGTAGCTTATAAGCCACTGATTTTACCAATAAGTGGAGGATATCAATCCATTTTAATCATTTCATTCTGATGAGAAGAATTTTAACTTGCATGACTTCCACAATTGAGAATGATCACAATAATGAATATAGAATTGAGAACCATATTTCTCGATTAAGGTGGCAATTGGAATAATATCTTAATCTTATCCGATGGAGTAGGTGCTATTAGTACACCTTGTTTACAGACATGGAAACTGAGACACAGAGATACAAAGTAATGTGACTAAACCTGATGTCTCTCTTTCTCTCTATATCCATTAACTAATAATAGATTTAAGAAATATGGAAAAACCAACCTTCATAAAAGAGTAGGATTTATCAACAACAGCATTAAGCAGTATAAAAATATAATAAATAATATTAAAATAACAAAAAGATGGGATTGTAATAGCCACAAAATCTATTTGAAAACCTAGAAATTAATTTAACCAAGAATATGCATGACTTCAACATTAATAAAAAACATACAAAAGAATGTGAACAAATCCATAGATATTTCATGATTTGGAATGGAACATTATTACCTGAAATCTCTGTATTAGTAGACAAAACATTCATATTATAGTTAAAAGAAAGGAAAGCAAGGAGAGGAAGGAATGTAATTTTTGAGTGCTTAATGACTGTTTTAAATTTCTTATAATACCCAAAACCATATGCTCAACTAATCTTCAACAAAGCAGGAAAATTATCCATTGGAAAAAAAGACAGTCTGTTTAAATGGTATTGGAAAAACTGAACAGCAACATGCAGAAGAATGAAACTGGACCACTTTCTTATACCATACACAAAAATAAATTCAAAATGGACAAAATGTAAGACAGGAATCCATCAAAATTTGAGAGAAGAACACAGGCAGCAAACTCTTTGACCTCAGCCAGAGCAATTTCTTATGAGACACATTGCCAGAGGCAAGGGAAGCAAAAGCAAAAATGAACTATTGGGATTTCAACATAATAAAAAGATCCTGTACAGCAAAGGAAACAACAAAACTAAATGCAGCCTATGGAATTGGAGAAGATATTTGCAAATGACGTATCAGATAAAGGGTTAGTATCCAAAATCTTTAAAGAACTTATAAAACTCAACACCCAATAAACAAATAATTCAATTAAGAAATGTGCAGAAGACATAAATAGACATTTTTCCAGAGAAAACAGATGCTCAACATCACTCATCATCAGGGAAATACAAATAAAAACTATTATGAGATACCATCTCACACTTGTCAGAACGGTGAAAATTAACAACATAAGAAACAACAGATGTTGGAAAGGATGTAGAGGAAGGGGAACCCTCTTGCACTGTTGGTGCATCCACTCTGGAAAAGAGTATGGAGATTCCTCAAGAAGTTAAAAATAGAACTACCCTATGACCCAGCTATTGTGCTACTAGGTATTTACCCAAAAGATACAAAAATACTGATTAAAGGGGTACATGCACCCCTACATTTACAACTGTTTTTTCAACAATAGCCAAACTATGGAAAGATCCCAATGTCCATCAACAAATGAATGGATAAAGAAGAAGTGGTGTATATATATATACAATGGAATACTACTGAGCCATAAAAAAAGAAAGAAATCTTGCCATCTGCAATGACATGGATGGAGCTAGAATGTATTATGCTAAGCAAATTAAGTCAGTCAGAAAAGGACAAATGTCACATTATTTCACTTATATGTGAAATCTAAGAAACAAAACAGATTAACATAAGGTGAGGGGAGAAAAACGAGAGAGGGAAACAAACCATAAGAAAATCTTAAAGATAAAGAACAAACTGAGGGTTCATGGAAGTAAGTAGGTAGGAGATGGGCTGGGGGAGGGTACTTATGATAAGCACTGGAGGTTATATGTAAGTGACGAATCACTGAATTATGCTCCAGAAACCAATACTATACTGTATGTTAACTAAGTTTAAATAAAAATTTGAAATGAAAAAATATTTTAACAGATTCTGTTAGAGAATATTAAAATCAATATTTTGTGTAGGCAACAGAAATGAAATATGGCATATGACTCTATGCCTCAGGTGTTCCAAAAGTCCATTAAAGAATTTTAAAATAAAGTAATAATTGCCTGATCTCTCACATCCTTAATTATCTACATAACACTATTCCATGTCTTCATTTCTACTATGCATCATTTACTAAATAGTATAGTCACACTTTAAACCTCATCATCATTCTGAATCTCCATATAAAGACTACAGTTCAATATTTTCTTCTCAGACTATTTTTCTCCCCTCTTTTGGTTTAGTATTCTATAAAATCTACCTTCACAGCTAACATTCCTTCTTATTTACACATCCATTTCTCTACTTCTTACACTCATAATTCTTCTAACCAGTCTAGGTAATCATCTGGCATTTTAGCAACACACGTTTAATATATAAAACCACTTACCTTTTTATCATTTATATATTGCTCAGTTTGCTCCATTCTCTCCATTTCTATTCTAGATTACATAAGAATGTTAGAAAAAGGTGCAAAATTGGTTTTGCCAAAAGACAATCTTGATGACAGAGAGAATCAGTCTCACGTGAGAGACAAATCTAAAGGTTCAATAGAACTAAGAGTTGAATGAATTAGTAAATACAGGAATAACAAAATAGATAAGCCAGGATATAAGGGATAGAAGAAATGAGGAGACAGAGAGAGAGAGAGAGAGAATAAATAAACAAAGGAAACAGAGCAAACAGGCAGAACATTATTTTCTCAACCTCAGCATGAAAAAAGCCAAGATCAACAGCAGTAGCTAAAACATTGGGACCTATGTCGAAGGTGGTCTGCTCATATTCCACTTCTGGCTATCACACCTGTATGATCCATGCCTGAAGCTTTAATAAAATATTAGTACAGTAAAAAGTATTAGGTACAATTAGGTACAGAGTTGTATGTGATTTAAATAGTCTGAGTAGAAAGTTTAGAAAGTAGTTTGAGAAGAATTTATGCTGCAGAGAATAAATGAGATTCACGAATAGTATGAATATGATTTATGTATAAATGAGCTAACTTCAACCTGCTCTCTAAAAGAATATCCTAGTGGTGTTATCTAATTGCTTATGGGATTATCTTTACATAGAGCCAGTGTTATTAAAATATACATTACAGAATGTTACAATCATTTTATTTAACTTGATTCCACCAGAATTGGTGCTCAGGAGGAAACTCAAAATAGGAAAAGGCAAATATATACTCCTTTAGTACTACAAGCAGACATTTGGAATATAGACAACATGCTAACTGGATTAATCTCTCTGTCCCTATCATCACCATGGAAGATTGGTCTTGCTCAGAAGAATGTTCTATACATTTTTGCTATCACTTGGCACTCCTTTCTCACTCTTGACAACTCCCTGTAGAAAAACAATTTGGTTTCATTTCTTCCTTCCTTCCTTCCTGCCTGCCTGCCTGCCTGCCTTCCTGCCTTTCATTCATTCATTCATTCATTCAAAGACTTTCCAGAGCTTCCAAGTTTCAAGTAATATGCAGATTCTGAAGAAGGTAGCAATAAGGCACAGTCCCTGCCCACAAACAACTCACATTTCAAAGAGCAGACAGAAGAATCAACAAGACACAATCTATTGTCCATACAGTAACAAGAGTAATTTTTAAATTTTTTAATGTTTATTTATTTTTGAGAGGGAAAGAGAGAGCACAAGCAGGAGACAGGTAGAAAGAGGGAGACAGAGGATCTGAAGAGGATCGTGGGCTCCATGCTGACGACAGAAAGCCCAATATGGGGCTTGAACCCATAAACTGTGAGATCATGACCTGAGCCGATATAGGACACTTAACTGATTGAGCCATCCAGGTGCCCCAAGACCAAAAGAAAGAAAGAGAGAATGAAAGAAACCATAGAAATCAGGTCATGTTACTACTTGCCAAAACTTGTTAATTGCTTTTCATCTTATTCTGATGAAAACTTGAAACTGTAATCATAGTCTCCTGGCTTACATGGCCCTGTGGTACCTGACTCCTTACCTCTTAAACATATTCTTCATTCTTCCCCTCATACCAAGATCCAGACCTACAGTCCTCAATACATATTAAACTCCACAAAGTTGTTATATTTGTTCCTACTTCAGAGAGAGGGGAGGTTAGCTTCTTAATACCAATGAAGTATCTGCTAATATGACTTTTAAAAAAAGATTTCTTCTTGACCGACAAATCTAAATGAGTCACTTCTCCCAATAACATTTTAACATATAACACTTTTATATTTTTTGGCACATATAATACTATTTAAAGTAATTTATGCATTTGTGTTTATTTTTCATCTTGCCCTCCAAACAGAGATAATATCAAAGTTGGGAACTGTTTCCATCCATTTACATCTACACAGTTTACCTTTACTAATGAGGCCTAAATCTCAACCTTAGAGGATGCTCTTTTCCAAGTTTGTTCCCTCCTTGAGTAGTCTGCTTTAACCACAGAGATAGCAGCTGCCTCCTCTACATGATATTCTTAGATTCTTAGGAGATCTTGTGGCAGCCAAAAAATATCCCTTTAAAGATGTCTATTCCTAATCCCTAGAACCAGAGATATGCTACTTTACATGGAACAGGGAAATTTACAATTGTGATTTCAGGCTATCAATTTTGAGATGGGGAGATTATCCTGTATTATCTGGGTGTGTCCAATCTAATTGCATGAGCCCTTAAAAATGAAGAAGATGTCTCAGCTGTAGTCAAAGGGAGATATGATGATGGAAGAAGGACCAGGAAAATGCAACATAAAAGAGGATTAAACCATGGCTGGCTTTGAAGATGAAGGAAGGGGGTCATGAAGCAGAGTGTAAGTGGCCTTTAGAAGCTGGTGAAGGCAAGGAAATGGATTCTCCACTAGAGAACGCAGCCCTTCTGACATTTTAGTTTTAGATCAATAAAATACAAGTCAGACTTTAGACAACAGAACTGTAACATTTTAAGTTTGTATTAAGTCACTAAGTTGGTGGTAATTTGTTATAGCGATAACAAAAAAACTCAATACAATTTACTGCTTAGTTGTAATTCCACTTTTGGAGTTAATAAGTCTGTTATTAAATTAAATTCTTTATATCCTTTATATTAAGTTTTTCCTATTTAAATTAGTAGTGCAATTTATGTCTCTTGACTGGACAGAATTGATACTGAGAATATTTTCAGGAGATAGACCTTCAAAGATGTGATTTTAGTACTGGATTGATGTGGTCTTGGTTTTGAGCTCAAGTCCTAGATCCTTTCCAAGAGTAAATAAGATTGGTGTAATCTACGGCATACAGTGGAATCAAAATGAATGAAACTGCCCCTGGTCACTGATCATGATAATGTGCCAACAAAAGCAAGCATCTTGGGACTCAAATGAGTGCTGCACTCGATTGTATGGCAGTGGTAGTGACTACAAATACTATATAGTATCATCATTGGAGCATTTACTGAAAGAAAATACCAAACTCATGTCCTTCAGTTCTTAGCTAAAACCACTGTCTGAAAACTAGAGAACTGGGTTTTCTATTTACTGATTCTCAGAAATCTCACTGAGGTCTCCCTGATTCCTCAGATAGATATCATATTAATATCTCATTCATATTTGTGCACTTATTAGAGATTTCAGATTAAAGCTGTCACTTCATGGAGGTGAAGGTGGCACTACCAAATTACTTGGTTGATTGAAAGTTGAGCTCATTTGTGACCTACGGTAGATGAGGTGCATACTCCCAAACTCTCAGTCATGATGTGATGAGGGAATTAAAAAGTCTTAAGGATATAGGGATTAAATTTTATAAGATAAAGTCTTAAGGATATAGGAACGTCGGCATAGATTTATCACACATGACCTGCAAACTCATCCCAAACACATCCTCCAAAGATTCACAGGAGATACTCTTTTCACTAAGGCATGGAGAAATACATAAGTGAATGAGTATTTCTATAATGTTTTTTTGAGAGAGAGAGAGAGCACAAGCAGGGAGGGGCCAGCGAGAGAGAGAGAGAGAGAGAGAGAGAGAGAGAGAGAGAATCTTATGCAGGCTCCACACTCAGCTTGGACCCAACATGGGGCTCTATCTCATGACTCTGGGATCATGACCTGAGTGGAAATCAAGAGTCAGATGCTCAACCAACTGAGCCATGCAGACACTCCAAACATTTCTATTTTTGAGAGGCATTATCTTTTATAAGGCTCATATAGGTATTAGAATACTATCACTGAGATGATCTTTCTGATTTCAATGAATGCTATGCACTCCATATAACATGGGCCAAGTAGCAACATCTAGCCATCAAAGACAAGATGAACACATCATACAATAAGGGCAGTAATGCTATACTAGATGCAAAGTGCAGCCATTATTGAAGGCACTCGTGATAATCAGGTAGACAACATAATGTACTTTGTGGATGTTGATCAACTTCTTTCCCAGAATCCCAGTACTTTCTGTGTAAGCACCAAAGTGAAGTGGCCATAAGGGCATAAATGGAGACTGCATATGGGCTCAACATTATGGACATATACGATGCCCTTAGCAACTGTAACTTGGCCATTGCTCCTACTGAGTGCCTAATCTACAAAACGCAGAGACCAACACTAAACTGCTGATAGGCACCAATTCCCAAAGCACTAGCCAGACACCCGGCGAAAGATTGATTAAACTGAATCTAATTCATAGTGAAAGGGTCAAAAGCCCATCTTACTTGGAATAGACACATACTCTGAATATGGAATTGCTTGCCATGCCAGCAATTAATCTCCCAGCACAAATATCCACAAACTCCTAGATGAATTTCTTATCCTTCATGGGATTCATCACAGAATTTATTTCTGGAAAAGGAATGCATTTCAAAGCAAATGTCATGCAGCAAAATTTCAAGGCTATGGAAATAATTGATCTTACTATATACTCTATCACCTAGAGGCAGGTGGTCTAACTGGAAGGTGTAATGACTTAATAAAATCCCAGATTTGTTGCCAGTTGGGAAGCAACTGAATTGTCTTAAAGGATGGTAAAGATCCTTTGAATCAGAGATCGTGTTATGGTGCTGTCTCCCCTAGATCCAGAATACAGGAGTCCTAGAATCAAAGGGTAATAACTGAACTGGGTCCTCTCACTCTTTAACTTAATAAGGCACTCACATAATTTCCTGTTGTCTCTCATGAAAACTTTGAGCTCTGCTGGTTTGAAGGGTTTAGTCACCAAGGGAGAAATACTTTCACCATGAAACACAGTAATGGTTCCATTAAATTGTAAGATGGGTCTGTCACGTGACCATCAGGGGACTCTTGATGTCCCTGAATCAGTAGACAGAAAAAAGGAGCTATCTTCTGGAGTGTTGATCCCAATGACCAAGGAAAAACTGGGTAAATGCTACACTACACAATTGAGGGAAAAGAGCACTATGTCTAGCATCCAAAAAATTCTCTGAGATGACTCTTACTACTTAAAAGAAAAATTCAAAACTAAAGCCAGTAATGGACTGCTGAACAATCAGATCCTTTGGGAATGAGTGTTTGAGTGACTTCAACAGGTAAAACACTAACCAATGAGGTTCCTGATGAGAGCAAGGTAATACAGAATGGTGGTAGAAAAGGTAGTCATATGCCAATTATAGACAAATTACAGACTTGTGACCAACTATGGAATCATGATATATAGTAGATTTATTTATTTTCTCTTTGTTTGTCTATGTATGTGTTTTTATATGCTACTTATTTTCTTCTTCTACCTCCTTGTATTCATTATTAATGTAAATACAAATTGTCACAGGTAAACCTTAAAATTTAGTTTTTAGGTAACATAATATTCAATAAGACTGTGACAGAATTAGAGGAATAACTTAGTAGAGCTAGCAAGGGATAAAATGACTCTTGGGAATCATTTCAAGGAATAGTTGACAACATTACTTAAAATATTGTATCTCTATCTGGTTAAATGGAAACCTAGAGTTGTTTTGTTATTATAACCAAAGAAGTAGGCTATGCCACTTAACAACTATTTGCCTCTCAGCTAAAAATTCTTCCTTCTTTGCCTTGTTTGTGATACTGAATCTGAATATTGCAAACATTTCTACTTTGCCACTTGGCACAATGATAAACTTTCTAAGTAAAAGAGCACAAGTAGAACACTGCAAGAGGAATGGCTTCGAAGCTCTGGTATGCTTTTGCTCCCACTCCACAGTGCACGGCCAGCAGTAGTATGCAGAACATCCAATGGCATTTACTCTCCAGTGAGTTTCATAGGTAGTCTAGGCAAGGTGGAGGGATTCCAGGGAATTTTAAAGCACTCCAGCAGGTGGGTTGCCAACAAGACTACCAGATACTCAGTGAAAAGTTTCTCAACAAGTCTTGGTGGCATTCCAGCAAGAAGCATCCCAGGATGTTTTGCTGGTGCTCCAATGGGTGGCTCCTAAGCACATCATTCCCCAGTAGGCAGTTTCCTGTTTGCCAGCCCTTGCCAGTGACTCTTCAGGCAAATGCTCTACTATTCAATGGGACTAAAAGCAGATTCTTTCCAGTAAGATCTCAGTCTTAGTCTTTGGAGTGGGAAGTCTTTTCTAACTTTGTTTCTTCCTTTGGTTTTGCTCTCAGTCCTAGAAGTAGTAGCTGATCTCTGTATCTACTATTCTTGAATTCTATAGGGTTCTCTTTATCTCTTAATAGTTACTTGCTTGTAGCTAGTTAATAATTCTTAAAATTCAATGTTCTATGTTCATTTCTATGTTCTTATTGGATTCCTAATACATACACACACTAATATAAGCTCTGCAAAAACAAGGACTTTGCCTTGTTTCCTGCTGTATGCCAAAAGTCTAGAACACTATCTGATATAGAGCTGCATATCAATAAATGTTTGTTGAAGTTATCAAAGTATTGGCTCATTAGATGTAAATGAAGAAAATAAATAAATGAAAGATGGCACTCATGTTGTTGATATAAGAACGTGAGTGGATGGTGACGTCATTCTTTGAGAGAAAATAGAAGATTAAAATTGGGTTCAGATGAACATAAGAAGTTGCAGACTTAAAAATATTAATCAGCAAAAGTATATAGGATATTTACTAACTATGTAGAAGGAGTAAAACGAGGAGTTTGCCCTGGGAATATCACATAAGATATTAATAGTAGAAGTAAAAATTTTATGAGAAGCAGTAATTAGAATCAAAAATGGTGATGTGGAAATCAAATATTCCCCATGCTCTTTTGTGCTCAACTACCACTCAATGCCACCTCATCATGGATAAATGTTTCTAGTGTCACTGAAATATATATCATTTATAACAATCTCTTGGCTCTGTACATAATTTTCTTCAATACAAAAATAGATAAATTACAAGCACATTTTCCTATAAAAAAATAAATACCTACAAGGATATGCATATGCAAGTCACTAAGTTGAGACATACAAAGGCTAATAAAAATTAGCTATCAAATCACTATAAAATAAAATCACAAATATAATCAATTCCCTACAAATCACATTTAAAAATTCAAATGGAGTAAAAAAACAAAACATAATTTTTGACTACCAGATTCATAGAGATTTTTGAAAAATGTTAATTTATTTACAGGACATACTGTGAAATGGTCACATTCCCACACAGCCCACAGAAGTATAAATTGGCCTATCAGTTACCAATATGGATCAAAAATATTTTAAAATGTGCTTTGCCTTATATTCAGAAATATTTCTGAGAACTTTTCTTATGAAAATAAATATTAAGATTGAAATATATTTAGGAAATTGAAATAGCTAAAAATTAGAAAGTAAAAATAAATTATGATATACAGAAGATACAATGTCATGATTAAAATGTGATTATAGAAACATATTTTATGTATAGTCTGCTCAGGTTGTCCTAACAAAACACTCCAGTCTCCCTTACTTAAACAAAAGAAATTTATTTTCTCATAGTTTTGGAGGCTGGAAGTCCAAGATCAAGGTGCTAGAAGGCTTGGTTTCTGGTGAGACCCCTTCCTAAACCTGTAAGGGGTATCTTTCACTGTGTCTCACATAAACTGTTCTGTGCCCTCAGACAGAGAGCACTCTGCTGCCTCTTCTCTGCTAACAAGAACACTAAGCCTATCAGACTGGAGCCATACCTTTATGACTTCTTTTAATCTTTGTACCCTCTCTAGAGAACCTATTTCCAAATATAGTAACATTAGGGGTTGGGACTTCAAAATGAACGAGAGAGAGGGCACAGTTCAGTACACAACAATATGCAAAGATGATCAATGGTATATCAGTAAATATACAGTGAGATTATAAATTATGTAAAAAGAATAATCTCATTTTTTAATAATAAAAGCAAAAGACACACTTCAATGTTAATGATCAGAGTCCAAGAGTATTAAATTATGAATCACTTTAATATTCCTATTTTGTCATTAATATTTTCTATTTCTTTTTTTCTTTTTTAAAATGTTTTATTTATTTCTGAGAGAGAGAGACTGTGCAAGCAGGGGAGGGTCAAAGAGAGAGAAAGACACAGAATCTGAAACAGGCTCCAGGCTCTGAGCCATCTGTCAACAAACAGCCCAACGCGGGGCTCAACCCACAAACCGTGAGATCATGACCTGAACCGAAGTCGGACGCTTAACCGACAGAGCCGCCCAGGTGCCCCAATATTTTCTATTTCTTAACATAAGGAACTTCTGCTTATTGTGTAGTAAGAAACAATGGTATTTAAAATTGAATAAATGCACTCTGTTTAAATAAGCATGTGTGGGTGTGCTGTGTCATTGTATTTCACTAATTCTTCTACTTGTTTAGGTTAGTTGGAGAAATATGCAAATGCATAAAAGAGCACACATAGTATTATATATAATATCAACCTGAGTGGAATAAATCTCAATGGAAAGTTGCTCTGGAAAATTGTGGGTTAGCGACGGGTGTTAAGGCAACACATTACTAAGAATTTTGAAGAGATAAGAATGTCAGTGGGAGACACCTGGTATTTGTTCTTGCCTACTATGGACTAGCCACACATGGCTTTGAGAAGGTAGATGAAAGATACTTGGGTTTTTTATCTGACAGTCTGCAGCTAGTCATTACAAGCTTTTATGAGAAAGGTCACCATAACTGTTTTACTACTCACTATTATTTAATGACATTCTTCTTGTTTAACCTTACTGTCCCATGATCTTCCAAAAAAAAAAAAAAAGACAAAACTTTGGGTAAATATCATTTGCCTACATTTGTATTTAGGTGTATCTATTTACCTAGGAGAAAATGCTAGAGAGAAATCAACAAGTTTTAGTAAAATAGTGTTCAACTATTATCTCAACAGACTCCATTTATTTTCAATGTAGAGGACAAATTCCACTCTTACCTTGGTAACTATTTCTGAAGAAGTTTGCAAAGAAACACTTAAAGCCCAATGTAAACCTAGAAGCCCCAATGTGCAAATAATGAGGCAGATTTTTAGAAATTTTTTTCAGAGGATATATTTTTAGAGAAAGTTATTTTCTCCTAGCAGTTTCCACTTATGACAATAAAATTTCTTGTTGCCATAACCTTCCAGTACATTTCTCCGCACACAGTGGGTGCTCAGCAAATGTTGCTGACTAAATTGCACTAAGAATTGAAGTGAAGTGTTGTGATTATTTTCACTTGGTTGTCATAGAAACAGCAGAAAAACCTATTGTTGAATTCAATCTCTTTTGATGATCTCCCCTAGGTAGATGAGAAAACCTAAGGTGTAGGAGGGAGAAGCTGGCTGAACCTGCCCTGAGAAATCCTTCACTGACCCTGACCACAATGCATTAGAATTAACTATTTTGTTTCCTTGCTTTGGCTTCCTAATTAAATTTTATATTTCTGCAGGAAAAATAACATTTTTTATTGTCTACTCTGAGCCAGTGATTTGCACACATTCTCCCCCAAATCCTGCAAATAGGTGACATTAGTTTCCATTTTTACAAAAGGAGAGTTTTAAAAACAGTGGAAAGAGTCATGCCAGTCAGTGGGCCCTGGTATGTTGATTCCGGCAATCTAGAAAGAACTTGAAGTTGTCATTTTGTACATTCCTCTTTATTGCTCAATACAATCAGCATTCAAAGATCAACAACAACAAAACACTCTACTCTTGAACTGGTCTAATGTCAAATTTGCAACCGATCTTTGAGAATGTTTAATTAAATAAAACTTTCTCATTTTAAAGTTACATGTCTGCATTTTAAACATAAGCCAATAAATAGGACTTTACACATCTTCTCAATATCTCACCATTATTTTCAGTGATTAGGTAACAGAGATTTCCTTGGTAAGATAATAAGAGATTTAAACATATGGGCTTTTAAGGATTAATTACATAACAGTGATTCCAAAACCAGGATGGATATGTATACTAAAAGAATTTTTTGAAAATTAGATACTAAATCACACCTTAAATCTTTTTCACCCAAATCTCTGGCAATGGAATCACAATTAAAACCAGATAAACAGAAAACCAATGTAACATCGTGTATTACACATTCAAGTAAAAGAGGTTCTATTAATAAAATAAAGTAAAACAGGTAAATGCAGTATGATTCATCTGTTTCTGATAGATGTGTATAATTTTTTTTGCTTTTAATTCTTTAAGTTCTTGCTTTTCTAATTTTTAAAAATGTTTTATGTATTTCTGAGAGAGAGAAGGAGACAGCGTGAGCAGGGGAGGGTCAGAGAGAGAGGGAGACACAGAATCTGAAGCAGGCTCAGGCTCTGAGCTAGCTGTCAGCACAGAGCCCAATGCGGGGTTCAAACCCACAAATGGTGAGATCATGACCTGGACCAAGGTCGGACGCTTAACCGACTGAGCCACCCAGGCACCCCTAAGTTCTTGCTTTATACATGGTTATGGATTTGTCCTTTTTGGCTTATAACTCTATAAGTTTTTATTTTATGTATTTCCAAATTATATTGCTAGATATATCTAGGTAAATTGTTATGTATTGTTGGCATATGATCTCTCTTATAATTCTGTAGTATCTTTTCCCCTCTGTATTAAAGAACATGAAAATAAAATTTTAAAAAAGAACTTAAAAATAGAAATTCTAAACCACTATAAACAAAAACAACAAAGGTCCCTATTTTGACTGTGATAATCAGAAGAAAGAATTACTGCTCTAGGATACTGATTAGATATGAGTAAAAATAAGAGATTTTTAAGTATTAGGTGAAAATATCTCTTCAATTGTTTTGATCTAATGTAAAGAATTTTTAAATCTCATTTGCCATCAAAGAACGAAGGGAAAAATGGCCTACTTGTAGGAGTCATATGCTAAAATGAAGGGAGGATTGAAATGTCTTGGCCACTCATATGTATGTGCCTCCAGTGACTTAACCTCTTTAAACTTCAGCCAGGTTCCTAAATTCCAAAAATAAGAAAATGTCATTCACCTCACAGAGATATTGTAAGTATTAAATGAGATAAAAAAAATATAAAGCACTTAAAACAGTACTTGGAAAATCGAGAGTATTACAAGTCAATATTGGCTAATATTTTTATAATTTTAATTATCAGTTATGTACTAATAACTGAGGAGAGTAAATTCATATCCTTAAGGCATGACAAAGCATAAATTAAAGAAAGCTGATACAAAAATTCTTATTCTAGCTTTAATATTTATTCATTTTCTAATATCTCATTTAAGACAACCAAACTGCCCACACAAGTCTCATCCAATCTCTGAGTAACTAAGAACCAAACACTGATATATTAGTTAGCCTCAGACTACTGCCTCTGCCAACATTCTTGCTGCCTTATCCAGCCCTAACCCTCTGATCAATTGTGGTTGCCAAGTCTCAAAGTATCTCCTGCTTCTCATTTTCTACTAAGAGCTAGATCTTTTCTCTATCCAGGAATACCCAGCTGCTGACTAGAATAACTTCCTTCAACCTACACAAAGCTTCAAGGAAACAATTCTAAATCTACCTGACTTCAAGTATCTCCGCCTTACAAACTGCTCATCCCTGCTTCAGTCCAAATCACACTAAAAAATGCAGGTGTCTATTTGGCCACAATGATTGGGAAAGATAGACTCAGGGACATTGCCAATAAAATGACTTCTTTTTAAGAGTTAGAAAAAAGAAAACTACTGTGAGAAACTCCTATAAGGAGAAAAATATTTCTTTGTCTGGGCCGAGGAGACCTGTGCCTGTGTGTGCAGACTGACAAACAGAGCACACACAGGTTTTCACACTCACCTTCAACTCTTGGATCAGCAGGGTGCAGAGCACAGTTTGTGTAACTATGAGTAGCTGCCCGGACTGATCATTCTTGGCTAGCAGTATCACAGCATCAGGTCTTCTTGCTCTTTCTGGACCATTTTTCCATCCCCGTTACCTGGCACACCTTTTGGCCAAAACTCTTGGGTTTTGATGAGTAAAGATTCTAAATGAATTTACCATAGGAACTCTTCAAGTACAACTGACATCTGTGTTTTCTCCTAATTACCAATATCATGAGATATTAAACTTTCCTTCTGCAACTGGTGTGTGCCTTTAGGGGTCAATTTGATAGGATTAATTTCCAAGGTAAAACCATGAAATAGTGGCAGGGACAAAATATGAGTATCTTTCATTTAGTGCATGGATAGAGGTGACCCTTTCAGTCATAACTGCAAATAGTCTGAACAAGCCATCTCGAAATGGAAAGGTTACCTCAGTTTAATTGTAAGTATGTTCACTTGAAGTAATAAAATATAGTCACCTAATGAATATCTTTTTTTTTAAGTTATTTACTTTTTATTTATTTATTTATTTATTTATTTTTTAATTTTTTTTACAAATAGTTTATTGTCAAATTAGTTTCTACATAACACTCAGTGCTCATCCCCAAAGTGCCCTCCTCCATGCCCAACCCCCCCTCCCCCCCACATCCATCAGTCCTCAGTTTTTGTCAGCATTCAAGAGTCTCTCATGGTTTGCCTCTCTCCCCTCCCCCACCATTTCCGCCCTTCTTCTCCCACTTGTTCCTCTGTCAAGTTCCTCCTAATCCTCCTATACGTGCACACATATGATATTTGTCCTTCCCTGCCTGACTTATTTCGCTCAGCATAACACCCTCAAGGTCCATCCATGTTGCTACACATGGCCAGATTTCATTGTTTCTCATTGCCATGTAGTATTCCATGGTATAGATAAACCACATCTTCTTGATCCATTCATCTGTGGATGGACACTTAGGCTCTTTCCATGTTTTAGCTATTGTGGAGAGTGCTGCTATGAACATTGGGGTACACGTGCTCCTATGCCTCAGCATTTCTGTATCCCTTGGGTAAATTCCTAGCAGTGCTATTGCTGGGTCATAAGGGAGTTCTATTGTTAGTTTCCTGAGGAACCTCCACACTGTTTTCCAGAGGGGCTGTACCAGTTTACATTCCCACCAACAGTGTAGGAGGGTGCCCGTTTCTCCACATCCTCGCCAGCATCTAGAGTTCTCTGATTTGCTAGACACCTAATGAATATCTTATATGAAGACTCAGACAGTTAAAAATCTTTGATGGTACATAAAAACTTTCACTGCCTATTCAGTATTTTGGTCTTTATCAATTTCTAAATAGAGTTTTAATATCTTCTTTTTTTCTGAGGAAGCTATCGAAACTTTTTAAATTTCTAAACTTTATGCCACATTTAGCTGTAAGTGCTCTCTTAACTGTAGGTTGGTGTTGTTGGTGGAAAATGAAGACTATTTTGATCATTTTCTTCCCTTAGTAAAATTTTATTGTCTTCTATCATGGGAACTAAGGAAGAATCATTAATTTCATTAATTAGTACTAGTTTAGGGTAAAATATAACACTAGTTCTTTAAGTTTTATGCTTTATTTCTTTAAAGTATTCAAAGTGAGACACACCCACAGATAGCTGTACATGGTCTATACTTAAAGGCAAGCAGTTGGTCAAAGCAAATGTCATTATGAGTTGTAATTATCCTATAATTAAAGGTATTATGTCATTAGGAAGAAACAAAATGTTGTTATATCACAGAGATTGTGTTCTTTAGCCAGTCAGTTGTAATCAATGTAATTAATATATCTAGGAGCCTAGGTCCCAAGACATTCCAGTTGGCAGTTTGCAGTCAAGCCAGATGAGCTGAACCAATCGGGTACCAACAAGACAGCCTATACCAAAAGTCAACCTATCAGGAGGCTGCCAAGCTGGAACGCCCCAAATTCCACTGTAACCCCAATAAAAAGCCCTGCGACCACGAGTTCGGGGCTCCATACCATCACCGCTGCCTCGGGGTGAGTTGGAGTCCCTGCTCGAGCTTGAACAAAGACCCTCGTGTGCTTGCATCGGAATCGGCACCTCAGTGGTCTTTGGGATTCTCCCAATTAGGGCATAACAGGAGCTTCTCCATTTGTTTGCTCCACAGGAAAGACTAACTTCTTACACGATAATCTAGGATTCAAAAGGCCAAGGGAGACTCCAGTCTTCTTAAAAGCAAAGCCTGGACCTATCATAGCTACACAGTCACCATATTGCGTTGGTCAATGCAGTCATATAGATACCCACATTCAAGAAGGAAAACAAAAATAGAATCCACCTATGGATAGGAGAAATGTCAAATAGCTTTTGGCTATCTTTAATAGTCTGATGACATCTGCACATTTTACCCTGCAGAATGACACTTCCTCCCAGTTTCTATTTGTTTTGGGCTGTGTGTCTGAGCATATGTGAGCCACAAAAATGGTCCCTGATAGATTCCATGGCCATACGGTCACTTTTGAGAAGCACACAATATGATAAAGTTTTACCTTAACCTGTAGAAAATTCTTTACCTAGAAGCCAATTGAAAGAACAATTACTCTGCTTCATGTTTTCTGAAAGCCACTGTTGACGTGTTCAATGGCAGGGTGATTCTCTGCCTCTGTCCTCCTGCTTTTCAGCACAGCAGGAAAGAGGGTCACAATCTCTACGGCTGAATCAAGGGAACCAGTCAGGCTCCTTGCATGATCACATAAACCTGGGTCCCAGTGTCAAGCTACCTGTTACTTGAATCTATGTATTCACCTACTTAGCTCATAAATCAATAGTTTAAAGATTGCTTTGATCTGCAGGCCTTATCGACTTACTGCCAATTGGAGTTAGTAGTGATTGATTGGCTTTTATCTCTTCTACCAATATTTACATGACTGTGAGACACTGTATGTATGGTTTCCAAAAACTTTTCAAAACTTTTGCCCAAATTTTCAGATTTTGCTCAACTGCTGCTTCCTCCCTTCAATAAAAACAAGTACACAACATAACAATATTATTGGGAAATCTTAGCTTTTATTAATTAAAACAAATTGGATTAAATCAGTTTTTAGTTATGTTGATTATCTGTGGCAATTCATTGAAAATAAATGAACTCAAGAGAAGAATAAATATATATAAATAGATTCTCATTCTGTTCATTGGATATTTAATTCCCTGAATCGGGGAATACTTGCTTTACCATTTCTTCTTTTATTTTTCTTTTCTCACTATTTGCCTTCCTCTAAAAATTACAGGAGATCACATATAAAAAGATAAAAAAGTTAAAGGTTGATCACCTTAGTAACATTTGGATAATGTGTACTGAAAGAATATAGGTGGGGTCATCCATATAGTAACGTTTTATATTATACTGTAATACATTAATGTGAGTAAAAATTTCTGAAAATAGTTTCGTCTTCATTTTTTGATGATGCATTTTTTCGCACCCTTTCTATAGCCATGACCTCTTGCCCTTCATTGAGAAGATGTGTTTTCCAGAATGAATGTCAATGCTACCTTACTCTTGTAATATAAATGAGTGTCTGATAAATGATGAATGTGAGTGGACGTTAAGTTTAAATTAATTGAGTTGGGCAATCAGATATGGCTAAATAATTGGATGATAGTTGCACGGAAAATAAGCTATAACTCCAGGCAATAATTTTTAGTCCTTAATTTCAAACATATGTGATATGATATCCAAAGCAGAATTGCATAATGTTAAGACAGTCATAGTAATAATTTCATCTGGATTTTAGAATTGAAAGTTATGTTTCCTGAAGAAGACTATTCATTTTGGAGCAGTGTCATTACTTAATCAATTTTAAAACCAGTATAGCACATTAGCACAGGTTTAATTAATTTAATAAATTTTCTTTATTGATTTATATGAGTTCCTCCAATGTTTGTAAAAAGTGTATTAGTCACCAAATAAAATATAACATTTTAGTTGTTTATATTTTCACATTTTCTTAGAATTTCCAATATTTATGTAAACACAAAAATGAAGAAATAATAATTTCAATTTGTAAGAAGCTTTCTATAAATGTTAATGGAATATCTGCTAATACCATTTAAAGTCCTTAAAAATGTCGGTCATGGATTCAGTAGATATAACATTGTTCACAAAATTAAAAATGCAACTTCCATAAGTCATTGAGTCTTGACTTTACAACATGTACTGACATGATTTTAATTTTTTGAACTATTGATAAGACCTAAAAAGTTATTTGCACTAAGAAGTCTGCTAAAAGAAATATAAAATAAATATATTAATTAATATTTAACTTATAATTTATTTTTACTTTATATTTAATCAAATTTATTTATAATTTATAATTAATTAGAAGGCAAAGATAATTATAAAGCTGTCTATGTACCTTGGCTTTTAGTTTAGCTTTGCCACTATCTTTCTGGATAATTTGAAACAAAATTCATAATCTCAGTTGCCTCATGCTTAGATTAAGGGCAAAGAATCTAAGGCCTCCTTCTGATTCCAGAAGTTTGTTCTGATTTTATTAACCTAATTTTACCCTCTGGCTTGGAGGTGATTATAATGAAAGTACATATGAACAACTATAAAGTAAAAAATGTGTATCTTTAATAATCCCCCATCAGACTGCCTCTGACATTCTGGGATGCAGGAGAAGAGATTTAAAAAAGTCCAAGCACCATATATCTAAATACTCAGGTTACAAATCAAACTATCAAACTGTTAAATAGAATATGTTCTTTATTCCTATAGTGTTAAATTAACTTCAAATTAATCTCAAGGGTCAAACCTCATGCTTGATGGTGGAGGCACTCCCTCCACCCTCTTGTCACTACAGATCCATTCCATCCCATGAAGGAGCCTGTGAGCATTTGTGCAGACTGCTGTGTGCGTCCAGTCTCTGTTCACACCTTCCACAAAGAATTCCTGCCTATGCATGTTGGGCCACAGTGGCACCTCTCAGGAGGACAAACACATTTAAGTACAGTCTTTCAAGGGCCACTAACTATTGAGATAAGGCTCTTGGGAAAACAATACCTTGACTCAAATGAAAAACAAAAACTCTGTTCTGAGGATCCATCATAGAATGTCAAAGAGAAAAAAAGTTCCCCCAAACATTTATGGATTTAGATAAATTTAAATCTATTTAATACTGAAGTATATTTTCCTTAGAATGTGGAGGCTTCCTTTCATTAGGGAAGGGCACTGCCAAAGAGTGGTGTTTTTAATATTTTTAAGAATACTAGTGATAATGACAATGATTAAAAGACTCAAGATTTATGTTATAATATCGCCATTCACCTCTTGTTTAGGTTTAAGAACTTTACAAAGCAAATATTCTCAAAACTTTGAGAATTTCAGACCCTCTTTAAATCACAGAGGCTACTAAAAGTAGTATACGTTTTTATCTTCTGTGTAGTTGTTCTATCCATTATTGAGACTGGGGTATTGAAGTTTTCAGCTACTATTGTAGAACCATCTTTTTTCCTCTCAATTCTTTCAGGTTTTGCTTCATATTATTTTGATGGTCTGTCATTAGATGCTACATCATACAGACCCAAATATTTAAATGTTTATAATTGTTATATCTTTCTGCTATATTGAAACTTTTATTAATATAGAATATACTTCTTTGTCTCTTATAACCATTTTTTAATTAAAATATATTTTGTCTTCTGAAGTTTTCATATATTATGGGCTAAAGATTTTTGTCATATACAGGTACTGTAAATATTTTCTCTAGATCTGAGACTTAGTTTTCTACTTTCTTAATATCTATTGAAAAAGAAATATTTTTCACTTTATGAAACCCAACCTGTAATTTTTATTTGGTGCTTTTTTATTACTCTGCCTGTGAAGTTTATAACTACCACAAAGTTGTAAAGATTTTGCTCAGTGTTTCCTTATTTCACCCTTCAAAGTAATCACTTTCTAAAATATCTAGTCTAATAATATACTCCCTGCCCTTAAAGTTCCTTGTTAATCATAGTGACTTTTTAAGGCATGTGGGTGGCTCAATTAGTTAAGCGGCTGACTTCAGCTCAGGTCATGATCTCAGGGTTCATGAGTTCAAGCCCCACATTGGGCTCTGTACAGGCTGCTTAGAGCCTGGAGCATACTTCAGATAATGTGTCTCCCTCTCTCTGCCCCTCCCCAGTTTGTTTTCTGTCTCTCTCTCAAAAATAAACATTAAAGAGGGGGGCAAGATGGCAGAGAAGTAGGGAGCTCCGTACACTGCACTCGCCCCCATATCTCACACAGAAAAGATCTAAAGCCATAGGAAACCTTACAGAATCCAAGAGATTGGGATAAAAGGATGCAGAATCCACTGAGAAACCCTTCTAACATGAGTGCGAACTGGGGAAGATACAATCTGGCTGGGATAAGAGACACAGAGGGATGGGGGTGATCCCCCTCTATGGGGAGTGAAAGGGGAAAGAGAGAGGCCAAAATTACTCAAGACACGGTTCCTGTAGCTGGGGAACAGAAAAACCTCCGCTCGGGGCACAGGACCGTGCATGCTAAATCCCCATGGACCAACTCGTCCTAGAGGGGCCGTGCTCCGATGGCGCCTCTGTGCTCCTGGCTCGGCTGAATCCCTAGAGGGGAGGCGAAGGGCTTCAAACTGGGAGATTTGCCTGCTAGTTCGTGTTACGGGTGACGAGACACAGAAGGACCCGGTTTCCCCCTCTCCAGCGGACCCTCGGCACCCCCCAGGAAAACCCCCGTCCTTGCTCGCCAACCCGACCTGGAGGAGAAGGGAGCAGCGATTCTGGCTCCATCCCCAGGGCTAGGCAAGAGCTTGGAATTGCCCTGAGGGGTCACCTGCTAGGTTGTGTCTACTGCAATTTCAGTGGGGCGCAGGGACTGGGATCTGGAAACTAGGCCTTGCCTGGGATAAAGAGCACGACCCACCTTGGCTGCGCCCATGGCACAGGGAGTTTACACACCCAAAAATGTGAGGTGCAGCACTTGGTTCAAGAAGGGACTGGAGCACCACCACTCTCCTCCCCACAACCACCAAGGCAGACCTACCCCCACCTGACGCATTGGATCAAACCACTCCCATCACTGCTAGAGAGCTGCCCTCCTCCTCTTTTTTTTTTTTTTTCCCAGAACACTGACCTGATTAATTCTGGTCACCAGCTTGCTTAAAAAGTCACAATTAGTCCATTCTGTAGATGTAAATTCTACACCTACCTACCTTTTCAGCTCTTTCAAGAGTAATTAGACTATATAGTTTCTCTGGATAACAACAGCGACCTTCTCTCACCCCTCCAACCATAATCCACCCTTTAGCTCTTTGAAAACAGGTTCTTATCCCTTCTGCCTGTTCATTCTATTTCCAATTTTGCCTCACCCTTGCCCTGTCTTCTGTCTCTTTCTCTCTGTTCTTCAACCAGCACTGCATACACCCGGATATTTAATTGTAGCTGGGTAATCTAGTTATATGCTTTAAACCATTCTTTGTCAGTCACTTTTCTTCTTTTTTCCTTTTCTTTTCCTCTTTTTGACTTTTTTATATATTTTTTATTTTCTATTATTCACCTTCCCTCCTTCGTCTTTTCTCTTGACTTTTTTCATTTTCCCTCTCAGTTTGCATGTTTGTTGGATTTACCTATGCATTTGTGTGCCTCAGCTCCCTGTGTGTTTCTCTGTCTGTTTTCTTCTCCAGGGCTACCTCAAGAAACAAGCCAAGGTACACATGGTGGAGAGTCCCAAATATCACTACGAGAAGGAAAATAAAATAACCAAGGTTTCAACAAAAGAGACCAAGAGATACCATTCAAAAAACACTCTCTGGAAGGATGGGCCCTGGGCAAAGAGTCTTCTAGGGTACAGCAGCGCTTACAGGTGCAGAGAGCATAACAAGCCTTTAAAACTAACAAGAGCCAGAAAGCTAACCAAAATGGTGAAATGAAAGAGCTCTCCCCCAAAGAAATTCAAAGACGAATTGACAGTTAATGAACTGCTCAAAACAGATATCAGCAGCATAACTGAACAAGCTTTTAGAATAATAATGGTAAAATTAATAGCTGGGCTTGAAAAAGACATAGGGGACATCAAAGAAACTATGGCTGCAAACAACATGGAGAACAAAACCAGGCATGATGAATTAAAAAATACGATAAATGAAATACATAATAAACTGGAGGTGTCCAGTGCATGGATTGAAGAGGTAGAAAAGAGAATAAATGATTTAGAAAACACCATTATAGAAAAACAAGAAGCAGACAAAAAAAAAGAGACAAACTGATCCAGGAACAGGAAAGAAGAGTTTGAGAGCTCAATGATACAGTCAAACGCAACAATAGCCGTATCATAGGAATCCCAGAAGAGGAAGAGAGAGGGAAAGGTACTGAAGGAGTCCTGGAACAAATTATAGCAGAGAACTTCCCCAACCTGGGGAAGGAAGTAAATGTGGAAATACAAGAGGCACAAAGAACTCCCCTCAGACGTAATTTGAATCAAACTTCTGCACGGCATATCATAGTAAAAATGGCAAAATACAAGGACAAAGAGAGAATTTTGAAAGCAGCTAGGGATAAAAGTGTTCTAACATACAAAGGGAAACCTATCAGAGTGGTGACAGACCTATGTACTAAAACTTGGCAGGCCAGAAAGAATGGCAAGAGTCTTCAATGTGATGAACAGAAAAAAATATGCAGCCAAGAATCCTGTGTCCAGCAAGCCTGTCATTCAAAATAGAAGGAGAGATAAAAGTCTTTCCAAATAAGCAGAAATTGAAAGAATTTGTCATCACTAAGCCAGCCCTACAAGAAATCCTGAGGGGGACGCTCTGAGGGAAGTGTTGCAAGGAATGAAGATACCAGAGACACCACCAAAAGCATGAATCCCACAAAGGAAACAATGACTCTAAACCCACATATTTCAATAATAACACTGAATGTAAATGGGCTAAATGCTCCAATCAAAAGACATAGGGTAGTAGAATGAATTAAAAAACAAAATCCATCTATTTGCTGTCTACAAGAAACACATGTTAGACTACAAGATACCTTCAGATTAAAAGTAAGGGATGGAGAAATATATATCATGCTCCTGGAAGTCAAAACAAAGCTGGAGTAGCTATACTTATAACAGAAAATCTGGACTTTAAATTAAAGACAATAACAAGAGATGAAGAAGGGCACTACATAATAATTACAGGGTCTATCCATCAGGGAGAACTAACAATCATAAATGTCTATACACTGAATATGGGAACACCTAAATATTTAAAACAATTAATCACAAACAGAAACAAATTTATAGATAAGAATGTGCTAATAGCAGGGGACTTTAATACTCCGCTTACAGCAATGGATAGGTCAACCAGACAGAAAATCACTAAAGAAACAATGGAGTTGAAAGACACAATGGACCAGATGGATCTGACAGAAATATTTAGAACTCTACATCCTGAGGCCAGGGAATTCACTTTCTTCTCAAGTACGCATCTCATATTCTCCAAGATAGATTACATACTGGGACATAAAGCAGCTCTCAATAAATATAAAAGAACTGAGATCCTACTATGCATATTTTCAGATCATAATGCTTTGAAACTTGAAATCAATCACAGGAAGAAGTCTAGAAAACCTCCAAAAACATGGAGGTTAAAAAACACCCTAATAAAGAATGAATGGGCCAATCAGGCAATTAGAGAAGAAATTTAAAAATAAATGGAAACAGATGAAAATGAAGACACAACAATCCAAACTCTGTGGGATGCGGCCAAGGCAGTCCTAAGAGAAAAGTACATTGCTCTCCAGGCCTATTTCAAGAAATTAGAAAAAGCACAAATGCAAAATCGAACAGCTCACCTAAAGCAACTAGAGGCAGAGCAACAAGAACGCCCTAAACCCAGTAGAAGAATAGAAGTAGTAAAAATCAGAGCAGAAATAAACAACATAGAGACCAAAGAAACAATTGAACAGATCAATGAAACCAAGAGTTGGTTTTTTGAAAAAACAAACAAAATTGACAAACCTCTAGCCTGGCTTATCAAAAAGAAAAGAGAGAGCACCCAAGTAGACAAAATCATGAATGAAAATAGATTTATTACAACCAACCCCTCAGAAATACGAGCAACTATCAGGGAATACTATGAAAAATTATATGCCAACAAATTAGACAACTTAGAAGAAATGGACAAATTCCTAAACACACACTCACTACCAAAATTCACACGGGAAGAGATAGAAAACCTGAATAGACCCATAACGAGTGAAGAAATCGAACCAGTGATCAAAAATCTCCCAACAAATAAGAGCCCTGGACCTGATGGATTCCCTGGAGAATTCTACCAGACATTTAAAACAGAATTAATACCAATTCTTCTCAAGCTATTCCAAAAAATAGAAATCAAAGGAAAACTCCCGGACTCATTTTATGAAGCCAGCATCACTCTGATTCCCAAGCCAGACAGAGATCCAGCAAAAAAAGAGAACTACAGGCCAATATCCTTGATGAATACGGATGCAAAAATCCTCAACAAGATCCTTGCAAATCGAATCCAACAGCACATAAAAAGAATCATCCACCAAGATCAAGTGGGATTCATTCCTGGGTTACAGGGCTGGTTCAACATTCGCAAATCAATCAATGTGATACATCACATCAACAAAAGAAAAGATAAAAACCATATGATCCTGTCAATAGATGCAGAAAAAGCATTTGACAAAATACAGCATCCGTTCTTAATAAAGACTCTCGAGAAAGTTGGTATAGAAGGAACTGACTGAAACATCATAAAAGCCATCTATGAGAAGCCTTCAGCTAACATCATCCTCAACGGGGAAAAACTGAGAGCTTTCCCCCTGAGATCAAGAACACGACAGGGATGTCCACTCTCACCACTGTTGTTTAACATAGTGCTGGAAGTCCTAGCGTCAGCCATCAGAGAACAAAAGGAAACAAAAGGCATCAGAATTGGCAAAGAAGAAGTCAAATTTTCACTTTTCGCAGACGACATGATACTCTACATGGAAAACCTGACAGACTCCACCAGAAGCCTACTAGAACTGATCCATGAATTCAGCAAAGTTGCAGGGTACAAATTCAATGTACAGAAATAGGTTGCATTTTTATACACCAACAGTGAAGCAAATGAAAGAGAAATCAAGAAACTGATCCCATTCATAATTGCACAAAAAAACTCCATAAAATACATAGGAATAAACCTATCCAAACATATAGGAGATCAGTATGATGAAAACTATAGAAAACTTATGAAGGAAATTGAAGAAGACACAAAGAAATGGAAAAACATTTCATGCTCATAGATTGGAAGAATAAATATTGTTAAAATATCATTACTACCCAAAGCAATCTACACATTCAATGCAATCCCAATCAAAATTGCAGCAGCATACTTCACAAAACTAGAACAAACTATCCTAAAATTTGTGTGGAACCACAAAACACCCCGAATAGCCAAAGTAAAACCAAAACGGGAGGCATCACCATCCCAGTTTTTAGCCTCTAACTAGAAAGCTGTCATCATCAAGACAGTATGGTATTGGCACAAAAACAGACACATACACCTATGGAATAGAATAGAGAACTCAGAATTGGACCCACAAATGTATCGCCAACTAATCTATGACAAAGAAGGAAAGAGTATCCGATGGAAAAAAGACAGCCTCTTTAACAGATGGTGCTGGGAGAACTGGACAGACACATACAAAAGAATGAAACTAGATCATTTTCTCACACCATGCACAAAAATAAACTCAAAATGGTTAAAGGACCTGAATGTGAGACAGGAAACCATCAAAACTCTAGAGCAGAAAGCAGATAACAGCCTCCTTGACCTCCACCGCAGCAATTTCTTACTTGACACATCCACAAAGGCAAGGGAATCAAGAGCAAAAATAAACGATTGGGACCTCATCAAGATTAAAAGCTTCTGCATTGCAAAGGAAACAGTCCACAAAACTAATAGGCAACCAACGGAATGGGAAAAGATAGTTGCAAATGACATATCAGATAAAGGGTTAATACCCAAAATCTATAAGGAACTCACCAAACTCCACACCCGAAAAACAAACAACCCAGTGAAGAAATGGGCAGAAGATAGGAACAGACACTTCTCCAAAGAGGACATCCAGATGGCCAACAGACACATGAAACGATGCTCAGCGTCCCTCCTCATCAGGGAAATACAAATCAAAACCACACTGAGATACCACCTCACACCAGTCAGAGTGGCTAAAATGAGCAAATCAGAAGACTCTAGATGTTGGCGAGAATGTGGAGAAAAGGGCACCCTCCTACACTGTTCGTGGGAATATAAACTGGTGCAGCCCCTCTGGAAAACAGTGTGGAGGTTCCGCAAGAAGTTAACAATAGAACTCCCCATGACCCAGCAATAGCACTGCTAGGAATTTATCCAAGGGATATAGGAGTGCTGATGCATGGGGGCACACATACCCCAATGTTCATAGCAGCATTCTCAACAATAGCCAAAACATGGAAAGAGCCTAAGTGTCCATCAACAGATGAATGGATCAAGAAAATGTGGTTTATCTATACGATGGAATACTACATGGCAATGAGAAACAATGAAA